>NW_027271526.1:0-521790 GCF_040938485.1 Diadema antillarum | reverse complement strand
ATCTCTTGTTGGAAGGAAAAAAAAAATCTTGGCAGATAAACTTGTGAAGAGGCGGAACAGGCATAATATACGTCGAGTATAATTCTATCGGACGGGGCGGGGGTAATCGGCGTAGGAAGGGGTGATTGAAGGTTCTCCCCCGTTCCCCATAATTGTAATTGTGGTGTTACTTTCATTAATAGATATACACACGCGCGCATCTACAGACAAACACATTATGTATGAACATTTCATGTATACATGTGTGTATGTATGTATAATGTATGCATGTGTGATTTTACATATTATACGGTGTGTATGAATGTACACACACACACACACACACACACACACATATATGTATATATTTATATATATATATACATATGTATACATACATGTATACATATACATACATACATACATACATACATGTATACATACATGTATATATATATATATATATATATATATATATATATATATATATATACATGTATGTATATATACAGTATGTCCCCAAAATTTACCATCGGATTTTCGCATTGATAACTCCCAATATGATTAAATGCTGTCTAAATGCTACTTCAGGGTCTTAATATATAACATCTTAGCTCTATTCTGCAGAAAACCCCATTCAGTTTGGTTAAGCGGTCACAGAGAAATGTGGATCATTGTAACGCATGTCAGGAGTCTGATTCTTCCAAGTTTAGCACTTGGATGCTCTTGAAACTGCATATTGAAATGTGAACACAATGAACAGAACTTGGAGGGAAGAGATTCATGACATGCTCTACAAAATTCATTTCTCTTTGACCACTGAAGCAAATCGAATGGGGTTTTCTGTTAGATGTGGGCAATGAGTTATAGCTTTATAACCTGAAATTGTATTTGGATTGATTCACTATTTTTAAAGTTATTTTTGCGCTGTATCTTTTTTTTATTTGGGGGGGGGGGGGACATACGGTATATGTATACAAAATTGTCTATGCAGTGTATAATATTATGTATGTATGAGCACAGAGATAGGTGGATAAAGACATGCACGCATTCAATCATATCTGAAGAAACAAAAGTATATTTTGTTGTAGTCAATACATAAAGTGAAAATAATTCGTTTATAATGCTTAAGCATGAGTGCTAATGTTTCGCATCCGTAATCATCTGTGACATTTTGTGTTACTCACTGTTTATTTCAGCTGCAGAAATGAAACAAGACAGAACAAGGGGGAAACTACGCGCAATTCAATACTCAGCTCATTGTCCAGTGACGATTACAGAGGAAGATCTCTCTGCACAATAGAATGTTTTCCCCCCGCAAAGGGTTGAAAACTAATATCTTCCAAAGTAACGCAATACCTGTCCTCCGCGTTTAGAGAATCTATAGCTGGTACGCTCGCTATGCCAACGGACAAACAAGGCCCATATTGGCCGGATCCCGATCGCATACTAGTAGCTAGCCTCCGCTGACTCTCTCCATCAGCTGCCGTAAGACCGGGCAACCACAATAATGCCGATATGTTTATGTAAAATAATGATATCCCGTTTAATGTTCACCGACAGAGGAGGCAAGCAAGAAAATAAAAAACAGCAATGACAGCAGGATCGAGACGAGAGGGAGGGGGTTCGGTGGTAATGTCAACAGCACGACGCAGCGATCTGGGTATGGGTGTGTTAAGTGGAAGGCGAGGGAACTGAAAGTAAGATACCCCTGCATGCTCGAGTTCACTTGTATCAACAGAGGAATCGCAACTATACACACTGGCAGCGGGTTCATTTATGCAAACATATTGTAGAATAAAAAGTTATGGAACTGTAAAAATCTAAAACAGTTGCACGGATCGCAACAACATATTATGGACATTGGTTTGGTGATGATGTAAAATCGCCATACAAGTGTCTTACCTTAATCCCTACCCTTGGAAGTCGTTATATACAGTTGTATACATCTATACGGCATTTAGCGTGGTGGATGGATTTGACTTCTTTCGTTTTCATTGAAAAAAAAAACAGTGAAGACTTGAAGGCACTCCAATGGGAGACTTGTCGGGCAATGAAATCATCACCTCATCTTAATTCGCATATGGATTGTGACCATTCTTAATGTTTGGTGAAAACATGTAATATCTTATCTAGAATAACCTTTGTGAAATATAAACATGTGAAATCCTATTTGGAATATAACCTTCATGTGGAAATCTATACAAAAAAAAAACCCATGTGAAATCATATTTAGAATAACCTTTGTGATGTGAAATCTTTACATGTGAAATCTTATTTAGAATTATCTTTATAAGGGAAATCTCATTTGGAATAACCTTTATGTGAAATATTTACAAGTGAAATCTTATTTAGAAAAACTTTTATGATCTATGTGAAATTTTAACATGTAAAATCTTATTTAGAATACCCTTGTGGCCTGTATGTAAAATCTCTACATGTAAAATCCTATTTAGAATAACCTTTATATGTCAAATCTTTACATGTGAAATCTTATTTAGAATAACCTGCATATGAAATCTTTACATGTAAAATCTTATTCATAATAATCTTCATAATGTGAAATCTTTGCAAGTGAAATCTTATTGAGAATAACATTTATGTGAAATCTTTAATGTAAAATCGTATTTATAATAATCTTCATAATGTGAAATCTTTGCGTGTGAAATCTTATTGAGAATAACATTTATGTGAAGTATTTAATGTAAAATCTTATTTAGAATAACCTTTAGGCCTATATGAAATCTTTACATGTGAAATGTTATTTAGAACAACCTTTACATCTTTTGCGAGTCAAATGAAATCTTCACTGCTTCATTCATTCCCCGTATTGATCAAAGTCAACACACAGTTTATTGTATAACGCAGCATTTATCCTCCCTATAAAGAATTCATTTGAAAAATTCACACGATCATGACTCACTTGATAAGATTTTGATCATTGCATTTACCCACAGCTGGCATTTTAAATTCTAATTCAACAGTAAGGTGTCATGATTGTCCCCATTGACGTGTTGTCAAAATCACAATTCATGTTGAAATGCATTTTAAATCTACTTTGTCAATCTGATTTACAGACAAGTGAAAATACACACACACACACACACACACACACACACACACACACACACACACACACAAGAATCAAAATATGTCGGAAGAGTGGCGTCTTCTTTTGGATGTCTCTGAAAAGGGTGAAATTGACTTTTTTTGTATTTATAGGTGTATAAGCACTCGATGGGAGCATGACGTCATGTGAATGCGCATACATACTTAACGTCTAGATCATCCTGATCGACACCAAAAGCTAATTGCCTCTTTCTTTTTACCTTAGAGGACATTATTCTGAACATTTCATCAAAATCCGTTCATAGCGTCTTCAGTAATAATGCTAACAGATGAAGGGACAGATCTTTGTGACGAAAATGAACTACCCTGCAAAGCAAAACGATCGCTCCAGCAGTGTCCAAATGCGTTAAAATTAATCCTGTTTTGTTTTTTTCCCCTTCTTTTAACAATACAAAACGGTAATAGTGTTTCACTATAGAAGCATGTCATTACTATGTCTAAAAAAACACAAACAAACGAAGACTGACAGACAGACAGATAGCCAGACAGACACAAACACACACACACACACACACACACACACACACACACACACACAATTGTACTAAGTAAGGCCTGCATTGTTACCAACGTAAACTTCCTTAAGTCTTTTCTTGTCCTTTTTATGATCAGAAACTGAAGCTAGTAACACTGCGTCAATTCTGTTTTTGGTTTTTTGTTTTGTTTTTTGTTTTGTTTTGTTCTTTTTTGTCTTTTGTAAGCGTACTTGTATGAAGAAACGAGACAGTTATAGTGTTTGATTTTTTTTTTTCAGAATGATATTGGCGGAAGTACGACAAGCACGGTAGCCATTCTTTTTACCTTATTTTTGTTGGCAGCGAATAGTTAACATTAATTTGGAAAAGCAGCAAGTTATGAGCTTGTAATCGGATAAAACGGAAAATATGTCTGACAGAAATGCGTCAGCCGTTGTAACCTTTTTGTGTAAACTTATTTTCATTGGCAGCGAATAGTTCTAACATTTTTGGGAAAAAAGCGGGTTGTCAGCTTGTATTCTTATAATCTGGGATTCTGTTTCCGAAAGCTTGACGAAACTAGCAGAGCTGAAAAGAATGACTGAAGGGCAAAAGCCGGATGTAACCGATTAGCCATGGACACTGAGCCTGAAGATTTTTAGGTTTGCTACGTTTTGTTTCTGTCTTAGGTTTTGTTTCCAATTCAATGGTTTCGGAATTCCACGGCGCTTTGTAATGGCGTTACACATACCCGGGCAAAGGGCTTTCCTTCATTAGTCGTAACGCTTAGTCTTGTTCTGAGTCGTAACTTTACAAGGAAAGACAACGTTTAAAGTTATGATACATATAGGAGGTCTGATTCCTCTCTGACATTGACACAGACATAACATCACAACCATCAGTGGTTCTATTAGCGATCTTAGAGGCATTGTTTTTTCAATAACCCACTGCATGCTGAAGTAACATATTTATGCATGGTCTTGTCTATTTTTCGTTATATCATAACATGCATTATACACATTATGTGTGTCAGTGTCGTCTATGGCGTAAACACAGCAGATTGACATTTTGTAGAATACAACTTGTTACAAACACTTAAGACTATTTGCGATGTATTGGCTAGATGTCAACTCGTTTTCAGCTCTGTCTATTCTGACTATATTACTCTGCTACGTAGTACTTCTTTTCTTCTTGACATACTACAAATTAGTTTATAAGATGTAAATTTGAATCGCGATGTAACAGCCAACGTTGAAATCATTCGTACCTTAGTTTTTTTTTAATAGTAGACAATCAACGATGTTATCTTATATCATATAACAATGCACTAGTATGATACAATAATCGTAGGATTTTAAATCATTACTACCACACAAGGGACGGCTGAATGCCGCTGTTTTAGAGTAGATGGAGGGGTCTACGGCCTATGAGGGGGTCAAGGGTCAATGTACAATGTCCCCTTCCCCCTTTTTTTTTATTTTGTTTCATTTTTTTTTTTTGCTTGAACTGTCGAAGAGTCACGGGTTTTGTGATTTTTTTTTCTTCATTTGTTCTTTTTTTTTTTGCTACACTTTTTTTATAGAAATAAAATGGGGAAGGGACGGTTGCAGCCCCCTAACCACCCCCACCGGTTCCGCAACCAGTGACTGTGTCATATGCATGGTCTCTCCTGCATTTACATTTGCAAGATTAGTATTTTCCTTGTCTATACAAACACGAATACCTTAGCACCCAGTGCACATGCGATTATAATGAGTATGTTTGATTTTGAAAGTTAAAAGCGAAGACCTCTGAATTACTTCATGCTAGATTGACTTCAGTTCGCACTCAACGGAAAAAGGGCCTTCAAAATGACAAAGGGTACTTAGAATACCAATGATTCCGACAGTAATTCTTATTGAGAGATTAGAGATTTTAAAAAGAAGAAGAAGAAGAAGAGAGAAAAAGGGACTATTCTTGAGGTCTACAAGAAACTTAACTCTCCTACACGATAGTACTGTGTAATCCTCTTGTTCGCTCAATTACGGCAGATTCACGTGTTTGTCTAGCGTTGTCACCGGGCGTGCGAGAATGCTTTGTTCTCGACTGCAAGTTCTTCGGATGAGGAGCACCCGCTTACACATGGCCGACGATTCAACCAAACAACGCCGACAAAATGAAGACGTCTCATATTTTTTTTCTTTCTGACTGTGAGCCTCTGATGTTTGCAGAACAAATCACTCCATTCTCGTCGCCTTGCACTATTCAGACCCGCCGCCGTAGAGAGTTCTTTGACCGATTGCTACTACCTTGTAAGTTCGTAGAAAATAATCCTAAAATGTATTAATGAATTTACAAAAATAAAGGCACTCACATAAACACAAGGACAACGCGTTCGTACATGTTTATGTTCCTATACAATGTGGGTTCTATCCTATCACACGTCATAATACAATGTTACACTCTACGATGCAAATCATGACTTGCATTCTGCCGCGATAAACACATTGCTTCAGAAACCGTGTGTAAAAACGAAGGCCTGTGAACGTGGTTTTCTTCTTTTTTAGAACCGCATTGTGGAATACACTGCCAAAGGAAATCCGCTCATCACTTGTATTTTCATAAGGAATCTTCAGATGCTTTAATTTCTTTCGGTTTTGTTGCTGTTTTTTTGACAGCGTATTATTTAAAGCGCATTGATCTGTTATTAACATAAAACTGTACTGGTATTTTTTTTTCAGATAATCACATTTTCTAATCCTAAGGCCAAGCTGCGCAAATAAGAGCAAAATTGCACAACAACATTATAGTCTGTAATTTCATTTTACAAAATTTTAGATGCGCTTTATACTGCTGAACTGACAAACCCAAGTTATGACGTCACGGCAGCCCAGCTGATGATGTGCTCGCATAAAAGCCTCGGTAGCCTCGGTTAAGACCCGAATAGCCTCGCGAATAGATTGGCTATACGCGTGCAGGGAGGCCTCGTATATTCGGCGCATTAATTTGGCCATATTCGTCCCGATCGATTCTGGTCTGCATTTGGGTCGTCATTCGGCTCTATTCGGCTATAATCGGGGCATTCGGGCCACATTCGGCTCGATTCTGGCCACTATTCGGGTTGGCATTCGGCTTTACTCGGGATGCCCAAAATTGATTCGGGTCAATTCTTGGCGATTTTGCTCTGATTCGGGACCTGAATCAGAGACGAGTAGGTTCCGAATCCACCGAATCCATCCGATTCAGGCCATATTCGGGCAGAATCGGTCCAAATTTATTCGGGAGAATTCGGTTCTGGTGTAACCCTGGCTTTACACCCGAACCGAATCAGTTGTGAATCCACCCGAATACACGTATTCGGGTGGATTCAGGAGCATTCTGTTCTCCTTCCCCGAATGGGGGAAAATTCGGGAGGGATTCTGGGACATTCGTGAAGGGATTCGGCTCGTTTTGAATAATGTTCAAAACCAGCCGAATACCCACCAAAATACTCCCGAATGTGGCCCGGACAAATTTCATTCGGGCCACATTCGGGATGTATTCGGATGGAATTCGGTTGGATTCGTGGAGGCGTTCGGGGCATTCTGGGCAGATTAGGGCCTATTCGTATCATTAGGGGAGTAAAGGCCCGAATCATCAAGCCAAAGAGACCCGAACATCACGAATAGAGCCGAATCTGCCCAGAATGCCCAGAATACCTCCCCGAATCCATCCGAATCTTTACCCAAAATACAGAGCAGAATCCAGGCGATTGAGCCGAATAGGCCAGAATACGGCCGAATAGCAGCTGAATAGGTCGAATGAGCGGTATATAATCCCATTCCCCCCCCCCCCCCCCCACCTCGCACTTCCGGAAAAAAGAAAGTCCCCACAAGTCATATCAGGTAAATACCAGTACAATAAATCTGGTTAACGTACAAAACGCAAGTGGAGTGTGAAGAGTAACATTCCATTGCATACTAGGGGCTGTCAGTGACTCTTGTTTGGCTATTACTTTTTTTTTGCAGTCAATCACGTTTAATTATAGACAAGCTGTGATGCAGTGTTGCCAAAACGAAAGTGTGACGAGCTGTTTCTTTGTTTATCGTCATCATAAAAGAAATCAAATGTTTTGTACAATTATCACTGAACAGTAAGTTGTTTCAGTCATCGAAATTAGACCCCTGGTGTGTTGCCTAGCCGTCTTTGATCATATATAGCAGCGAAGATGTTTCTAAAGAAAATGCGTAGCTTCTTGGCAGTCATTTTTTTTTTTATTGCTTGCTTTTGTTTCTTGGGTACATTCTGTAAATGATAAGTCGTTTATTAATCATCAAACTGCGCAGCCGAATGGCTAAATTGCGTCTGATTTACAAAGATAAAACTACAAAGAGACAAGATATATAGGCCTGATAGGCGTAAGAAGTTTAAACGTTGGCACATTTCTTGCATCTATATGTATGTGTATATATATATATATATATATATATATATATATATATATATATATATATATATATATATATATATATATATATATATATGTATATATATATATATATATATATATATATATATATATTCAGCCCTTTAGTCCGAATATTTTACGCGTTCAAAGGGTCATTGTTCCGAAGGTTCCGAAAATGGAATACGTTACTGTACCTTATTCCGAAGGCTCGTTAATACGAAAATGAAAAGGGTTCGTTATTCCAAAGGTTCGACAATCCGAAAATGAAGTGAGGTTGGCTATTGAAGAGATGGTGCGTATCAACGAACCCTCGGAATCACGAACCTTATCTCATTTTCGGATGAACGAAGCTTCGCATCACAATCCAATAGCTCCCTTGTGTTGGAGGGGGAATTCCCCCTCCCAAAGCTCCTGCCCTGCGTTCAGATGTTAGCTTTTCAAATAATTTGATCAGTAAATGAAAAGTCGCACAATGGTTAAAGAATTCAGTTTGTTTGTTTGTTTGTTAGTTTTAAATTTGGATAAATAATCATCATATCGCCATAAATTTTTGAAATAAAAGCTTTCTTAACATTCAACCCCAAGTGTGCCCCAGATCGTTAAATTTCAGTTCTGATAATGCAAAAGCTCCCTCCCTTGTGTGTTCCTCCCCTTCCCCCGAACGTATTCTTGCCCGCCCCCATCAAGAAAAAATTCCTTCGTACGGTCAAGTATACCCCTCCCTTAAATGCCTCCCAAACTCTATCCCGCTCAGAAAAGTCCAGTATCTCCAATTTTGAACTCCCCTCTAGAATTGTTAGTTACGAGCCTGGTTTAGACGAGGAGCTCTCGTCAAGTATGGCACAAGTCTAGCCTTATATGACTATAAAAGGATACAGACCAAATAAATATGCATCACTGTCATCCTGTGATGAACGCATTCACGACCAGCAGACGACGATATACCGTCTCAGCGTGTAAGAAAAAAGGGCGCGAAATTGGAATGTCACACATTTTAATCACGCTCGCCATCACAGCGTGTCGCATGGAAGGTATTAAAGGAAAAGAAAGGGAGAGAAGAGATGAAAAGAGAAAAGAAGAAAAGAAAGAAAAAGCCAGCTCACTGTTGCACAGACACTCATTATCGTCCGGTCTTGACAGTAAAGAGCTGAAATAATCAACGAAGCAATTGCTTGCGATCCCCCGTCAGGAGCGCGGTTTGACTGGAATGAAAATGAAAAAGTTAAATGCGTATCAACCCTTTGTCTGCTACCTTCAGTTATAATAGACACTGTGACCTTGTTTTGGAGGATAACTAGTGCGCCCCCATACCGCGAGACCAGCCGATGACACCGAAAAAATTGTATCACTGCGGTGATGGGGTATAGAAGCAAGAAGGTGCAGTGCTCGGTGAAGTTTGATTAACTGCATTCATTTGGTGGTGGTGGCGTCTTTTTTTGCCTGATAGAGGCAAACGTCAGCTTCATGCTACTGTTCAGTCATTCAAGTCAGTTCCGGCATATCCAGATGTGATTTAATATACAGTGTTTCGATGTCTTGAAGATAGCAGGCAAATCTTGGATTCCAGTGGAGCGTCATACAACCCAGTTTAAGGGAGACAGTGTATGCGTCAAATGCGTATTGTGTATTAAACATTGTCAGCAGTAAAGCATGAATTGAACTGGATATGATATTACACAATTTTTTTCTCTTTAAAAAAAGGTTTAGTGTCTCCTTAATGTAGTAATGATAACCACCTAGTGTCTCAATAAGGTGACATCCAAAGTTGCATATTTGGATGTACGAGTACGTAAGTACGAGTATGTACATAAGTACGTGTAAAAACTATCGTCAACATTCCTGATAATAGTCTTTTATTGTTTAACAAATTCACTTACTAGTATTCCATATTTACACAGTATCTCTGTATCGCCTCTCCATCTGCTTGCTTTTGTCAAGTCAAGGCAATCTAATATGTGGCCTCCATAAAGTCATTCTCCTCCTAATGCTTTTATCTAATATAAAAAAAGATTACATTCTCCAGTCTTCAGAAGCAGTATAGATAGCTGGATGACTTGAACTCATGTAGCATAAGTTCACACTCAGTGCCAATGTACGGCCATGAATCCGTGGTACCTTACATGCATTGCTTGAACCTCAAGACATGCATGTCATTCCTTGCGGGACGCCAACACTCTCGCAGTTTACAGGCACCCATCCCTCTCCCACCCCCGCCGCTCCGCCAAACAGGTGTGCCCAGCTCGGACGATTTTTGTCTCAGGTAAGGAGGGAAGCAGATGACCTGGCCTGTTTTTTCAACCAAGAGAATGCCAGCTATCTGAACGTTGCGCACTTGGCCCCGGACCCTGCCAGGGACATGCTATATTCCTCGACACAGAGTTGTGTTCAGACAATCACTATCTTGATTCGAAACAAACGTCTTGGTCGATATCTTCGACGATACGAAAGTCTGGTAGTTTGTACTCAGGATATAATTCTTATATTCCTGAATTCGCTACGACTTTTGGACAGTCAGCACGCTGATGACTATCAATGACATGTGACGGTTCTCGTATTATAGATAATTTATTATGAAAATGACGAGCCAGGCATGTTCATGAACTCAGTAAAAAATTCATTTTACATTGCTTGAAAGTTTTCACGATTTGTACATGATTTGTCATCTTGTCAAAGTAGGGCTAAAGTGATAGCGACCATCACGCAGTAGGATTAATTCATGCATACACACAGACACACAGACATTTTTAATGGTATTCTTTATTTGAATTTCATTCAACATCAGCATCATTTTCACAACGAAATGAGTATGAACATATATAAGCAGCTGTATTCTTCTCACTTGTGCTGCTGAATCACATTTTTAAGATACAGGCACTTGGACACACACACACACATATATTATATATTATATATATATATATATATATATATATATATATATATATATATATATATATATATATATTAATTCATACAGCTTGAGATTGGAAGATATATAAATATATACATTATATCTTCCAATCTCAAGCTGTATGAATTAAAAGTTACAAGTCGGTAATGATGTAATGAGTGAAAGTTCGTCACAGAATGAGACCGGACCAAGTATCGTGCATCACTACGGACAGGTGAATGCGGTGTATAGCAATAGTCTGAACACATCTGTCTCGTCCTTCTGATACATAAAGTGACCAATTATAGATCCTACGTAGTTGGAATGAAGAAAATGCAATAATGTGCGTCAGTTATATAGCGGTCTGGAAGAATGGCAGAGCGCTAGAAAATAGGGTCTTGCAGAGGTTGCTAGGTTACCTTCCGGTCAACCCCTCATTCAGCATGGGACGGAGTTCGAGAATTTGACCGATTTTGATTTTCGTCATCTCTCTCTTTCTAGGTAGAGTTTGTTGTTCTTCAATTATAAATCAACTTAGATCTGGTTCATGGACTTAGAAATATTTTGAAGATGCTGTAAATGTGTCATCATCGCAGTAAATAAATGACATTGCTAGCTATTCCGATGACTCCATTACAGGGTTGTCGTGGTATTATGATGATAAGTCCTTGTCGAGCTCTGTTGGGTAACTTTATTCAATATATGGATCATGACAATTTCCAAGGAATATGAAAGTTAAAACAAAAATGCCAGATTGAAGTTTTGTTTATTCATAGACATGGCAAATTCACAGGAAACAAAAAAGAGCTCCGCATTAGTCTAGCGAAAATCTTCAGATAATTAGACAGTAAAGACATTTTTTTTATTTTTTTTTTGCGTGTGCAGTGTCATAGGTCTGTATATCTACGCAAACAGCTAAATTGGTAAAGTGAACCTGGCGTTTGTGACCACCGAAGTCACAGTCTGGTTAGCAAGACTAGTCTGTGAACCCGGTTCCTGCTGATGGGGCGAAGAGCGGCCGATGCGCGAACGAGTTCGGGCGAGCTCTGCGAGTCAACTCATCCACGTGGAGCCATTCATCTCCGTCACGTTCACATCAGCAGTAGACGAAAAAGTACTAAATCTGTCTGCAACATGGGGGAAATATCCAAATGGCCATTTATGGCGGTCTCTCCCGTTCTCGACCATTCGCGACCTTGCCCAACCCCTTTCCTTACCGTGTGTCATTCACAGTATAACATTACAGGATTTTAGTTGACCTCTTCCTGAGAATGTATCATTGATGTGGATTCAATCAGTGTTGGTCGTTCATATAATGCATACATATATGCAAACATGAAAGAGAGAGAGAGAGAGAGAGAGAAAGACATGTGTGTGTGTGTGTGTGTAGGCTTAAGTGTATCGTAATCATGCATGTATTATGATATGATCATATTATGTTAAGCATTTGGATTCTAGGTCATTCACTTTCACACATGGGATTTAAACATCACTTCATCGCATGGTACAGATGTGTTTGATACATGTGACCTACATGCTTGTGCGTTAATTGCTAGATTCGCCATTTGCGTTGTTCTGTATTTTTTTCTTCACTCTAGATATAATTCTTACAACACATCGCTCCCCATCAGTTCCCGTGGCAGACCACGATAGGTGACGTTGATCGGTTCTCGATCCATCGATCGATCGATCCATCGAGCTCCGATTCTCGTCTGACAATCGGTCGCGGGTATTCTCCTTAACATTCCGAATGATCAGCGTATTTTACCTAGCGACAAAGTGTCGGTTCATGAAAGAACCTTGCAAAGACATGCTGGGGTCCCCTCATTCAAAGGTTTCGTTTCCCGTCACCCCGTCTGTAACAGAGATGCTGCCAAAATTTAGCCCCGAAGTTCACAATTTAAGCAGACTGTAAAGCAGCGAAATCATAAGATGCAATGTGTAAATTCTTAGTGGCATTTGCCAATCATCTTTTGCAAAGGAAACAGAAGAATAACCAACCTGAATGATATCACAAATAAAACATTCCATAATAGAGTTGAAACCTCTATGTACGGTCAAATATTCACGAACTGAGTAGCAACTGTTACAAATGAGCATCTGCGAGTCTGTAACTTGAAATCACATTGAAATTCAAAATGTTATTTATGAAATGGCATCGGCATTAGGGAAAAATCCAAAACTTTATTTTATTTTTTAAAGTAAAATCAATGGCAAAAATTCTACGTTAAAAACAAAACAAAAACAAAAGCCTTTCTACCAATCGACAATTTGAGATTTCACACCAAATCATTCGCGGCTGCAACGTGTAAACGCGGAGCGAAACTAACAAAAATCCGAATTCGGGATGAGCCCCTGCCTGTCTAAGGGTAAGGTTGTTAATGCGATTGCCATCCCATACTCGTTTGTTATGGAGAGGCAAAGGTCGCGACAAGCCCACTGTTATCTGTCTTTTTTTGAAACTGAAGACGGGATTTAATTTGTCGACATGAATACCGTCCATGCCTATAAAGTTGCCGCTGTCTCGCAAGCTATGTTGAAGGCACGACATTACTCGCGTCAGTTGTGTAATGTCGTAGGTACGAATGCGTGCATAAGCTGGAGTCTAACATGTTGTGTTAGGAGTAAGAACATGTGAGTGAGCTGATGATGAGATGTGTTGAAGCTCTCCATCCCGGCCTCTATAATCCTAATGATACAGACTCAGTACCACGGCTGTGCCTAGATCGAGATAGTAGGCCTAATTAAGTAGGGCCATCAAGATCGTTGACGGCTGGCAGCTCCGAGTTTTTACAGACTCTAGCAATTTAACATGTTAATAGAACATGATGGCGGGTAAATATGTGTGACCTCGGATGACGAAGTACTTATGCCCTCACGTCATTACACTTTGAATAAACTTTGAACATACGTCCTTTTTGCATCTTAGGGATGCTTACACATAGCAATGCGCTAAGGGAGGTCGCCACGTATCGCGTATCCCCGAACTCGGCCCGTTCGCCGTCGGCCCTTTTCGACCCCCCTGATTCCCAGGGGAGCGAACACCGACAGACAAGCCCCGGGTATGTGGAGCAAAAACAATTAATAAAACAGTGCCTAGGTGTGAGGAAAAGGTTGTGGCATCTAAACACAAAACGCAGAGACACAGAGGAGAAAGAAAGAAGCTGGGGGAGAGAGATATAGAGATCAAAATGTTAAAGAGAGGGAGAGATAGACATACAGATAGATAGATTGAGAGAGAGAGTTGGGGGGCTGGGGAGATAAAGGGAGAGTTACAAAGGAGGATGACAGAAGAAGGAGCAGGAAAGACAGACAATGATAAAAAGGTAAAAATGAAAATGACATTTAGTGAAAAGAAAGAGGATTGTAATTGTAGTATAATCCAGTTTAATTCATACATGGAGCTACTGAAACTCAGTGCCGTGACTTGAATTACCGTTATAGATGATTGGTGTCAATGTGATTTGCTGCAAAGAATGTGCTTACCTAGAGCGAAAACAACAACAAAATCGAAAGGAAGAAGTAGGAGAATATGCAGAAGAGAGATAATTTTGCGTTGCCTCGAAGTGGACAGAGTTGTCGACATCTTTCTTTACACCTTGTGTGATGAGATTGTATTATCATTGGCATTGTCACTCGTTGAGATGGCCATACCCATCCCCTTTTTGGCCCGTTTTCATTACCCTTACACAGTAAAAGGGGAAAAGGAGGGAAAGGACCGCATTAAACAAATAGCGACTTAGAGAGCCAAGCCAAAATGCCAAAAAACAAAAGTTGAGAACGGTTAAAGTTTGATTTAATCCGTTGCTTATCCGTTGCTATCTTGTGTGTCATTTATGAAAGCTACGAGAATCATTTTATCCGGACGGGATACCCGCTTAGTTTTCATTATAATGCTGCAAATGTCTACTAACTGCAGTGATGTCTACTTGCGGTTTGTCTTACGTGTGTAAAACCACCGCTGGCAAAATGAAAGGAGGATAAGATGGTGTGTCTCATTATCACTATGGCAACGAGAATGTGATGCGCACTCTTGGAATGACGAGCAGACTGTGGCGGGAATGCGCGGAATTCGATTCGCGCCGATTCGAGCGCAATAAAACTTGATCAGACGGTATCGCGGAATTAAAAAACCTGGCGGCGGGCGCATTCCGCGCTCATTGGTGGAACCGCCGAGAAATCTAGTCCCGGCGCGCGTGCGTCCACGAAAAGAGCAAAGAGACATCTCGTCGACAAATTATTGGCGGCCTAATGTGGGTAGGCGATTATTTATGTTCGGTAATCTTGGATGTGTTTTCCATCTTCCTAGGGTTGGCATTGGTGATGGTAAGGAGGCCAAATTTCAACGAGGAAGACTTGCGGATGTATACAGGGCGGTCAAAAAAGACGATGCCCATTAGCATACCGCTAGGATTAGCAGCTAAAGTAAGTCATGACGATTATGTGGTGCAGACTTTTGTTTCAGAGAAGTAAAGAGAGTTGTTTAAAAGGGCAGTGTACAGATTTACATTCAATCTATATTGACGTGTTCAAATTAAAAGCGTGCATGAGCACAAACAAAATGGACAACAATCGGACAATCCAACAGAGGCCAACAAAACTGGACCAAACGGCAAATTGTTGGGTGCTTTTGTTGCAAAAAAAAAAGAGAATTACTCGACCCAGTAGCCTTTAGTAGACCTGTAAAACTGCACACAAGGATTGGCTGCAAGTCCCCTTTAAAAACTTACAACACCCACGCACCTTACCCCCTCCCCCAATCGTAGGTGAGAAAAAAAAGTGCCCAGGGGCTGTACCACTTCTCGTCAGGATCATTTTAATTGCATTATAAGCATTGGCTTCTAAGCGACCTCACTGCTCGCATGCCGATCATGCCGAAAGCCGACTAACCGCGACGGATGACAAAATGGCGCGTGGCCCGAACCGCAAGCATCCGTTTTTTCCGTACCATTGCAGCGTCAATAGCTTCAAGTAAATTCAAAGTATACCCTAACATCTTTCGCTTCAGTTTAATTAAGTTTCATATTATTTTCGAGTTACTTATCGTGATGCTTGCTCACCTTCCCTGTGCCTAAGTACTTTTGTCATCATATCATTTTCATTTCCTTTTTTGTTCGTTTAAATCGACAAACACTTCATTCCTTGGCAGCGAACCCATTTTTGGCATAATTATGTACGTTGATAGTATTTTCATTAGTCTATATTCAATCGGGTCCTTCTTATAAATATAAAATGTTAAAGGAGGTGGTGAGATTGTGGACAGAACGGTCATCTTGTTCCGATTCTGAAGATATGGCTCGACGCGATGCGTCAATGGTACGGAAAAATAAGGCAGCTGCTATTGTATGCCAACGGATATACTCGGCAGTGCGAAGAAATCCGTGCTGAGATGAACGGTAGCAATTTACGGCGATGAAAGAAGACGCGGTTGCTCTGTGGCTGCAGAAGTCACCTCTAGGCTTAATTACTCCTTACACACGTTCTCTCTTGTAGCATAAGGTTGGAATCATAAATACAAGAACAATCACAATGCACATACACACGACACACACGTACACACACACACCATACGCACACCACACGCCACACACACACACACACACCACACCACGTATACACACAACGCATACAAGCAGACTGCCCCTTTCTTCTCTGGCTCACACATACACCACACACATTCGCACTCTCTCGAGCATAGCATTTACTTTACAATATACACATACATGTTGTATATTTTCTCTTTGAACAATCGATTACACAATTTCTTTGACGACACACACAGACACACACCCAGGAAACTCGGTAATTATCTCTTCACGTAAGTTTCAATCTTAATTTCCATTCAGTCCAGAATGTGCGTTTTACGAATTATGATATCTAATCACTCCAGTCATCACTCACCTAATTCATATCAAATGATGATTGCATCAATCCTCGCTTTCTTCAAGCTATATTCCTACGTAGAAATTGCGCTGTTGTAAAGTTTATTATGAACGCTTACATGAGTATATTCTTCTTCATCTTTAAATGCCTGCCAATCTTTTATTCATAAGATTGTATTCATTCATAAGATATACATAATGGTCTTTATGCAAACACACACAAAAAAACACACACACCCACACACACAAATATATATATATATATATATATATATATATATATATATACATATATACTGTACATATATATGTATATATATACATATATATATGTATATATATATATATATATATATATATATATATATGGGTGTACGTCACGAGTTCCACACCCAAGAGTCATACACAATTACAATTAATGAGTTTAAGGTCAGGTTAAAAAGTCATCTCTTGAAGTAATGTATTTCATGTTTGAATTTCTTGTTTGTATATTATGTTATTTTGGAATGCGCAATAGAGTATATTATTATAGTAGCTGCGCAATATGATTTCACTGTCCTTTATTATTATCATTATCATACAGGCCATTAGTCATACAGCCCATGAACTCGACTCTAGGCAAAAAAAAAAGCCAATGAGTTCGATATTAGGCAAACAAGGACCACGAGTTCGACACTAAGCAGAAAAAAAAAAGGCCCACGAGTAAGTCTCGTGATGTAATGTCGAACTCGTGAGCCGTCTGACTCGTTTGTGTCGGTCTCGTGGGATGACCCCATTTATACATTTCCTACCCGTGCCTACCGTGATTTCGTTAACGTATTCTATGATGATGCCTGGGAGCAGGTTCGGACGGGCACCAGATCTAGTAGATCAGACCAGGTAAGGGAGGTGAGATGAAACTCCCTGATCAGATCCTTGACATTCTGTGACGATTATAGGTAAGAATGGTCCTGACGCAGTCGATGTAGTGGGTGTTAGCAAGGTGGAGCAATATCATCGTGCTCGCTGTCATGATCGTTTCCGCACACGACTTCGTGTTTCCCTGTTTATCTTTTCTCACGTAGAAATGCAGGCACGTACGCACATTCATTGCACACGAATACATTGATTAGAATATAAAAAATCTTGAAATACATCGACATGCATCAATAGACATACCATCACGGTATTCATAAAATGCAGCTATGTACCCTCTGCCATCAATCCCCATCGATTTGTTCTGCTTAATGTAACTCTGTCCATCACGCGATACAATAACCCCGTTGAGTGAACACGAATCCTAAACATTCTATAATGGCATTCCCACGCCACTCACTAATTTCGTCTGGCGAATGTGCATCCGCATTTCGACGTGTTGATGAAGATGTACGATTTTTTATGATGTCACGGAAGTTTACGAAGCCTTGCCCTGGCACACACATACACACACACACTTATACACACACGCGCCCATTTGACCTTTCGTCCCGTCAGATACTACACGGTTATGATTAATATGGCCTAATTCCGATCATACTTACATCCGACAACGCTAAGGAAAAAGAAAAGGGAACTTACGACAGCCGGGGGAGCGATTTTTCAATTATTGTGTACCTAGTGCATTTTTGGCGCAGCTTAACATAACAAGATATCCATTTTACACGCGTGCGCCATCAATCACGTTAAATAAGGCGTTTTATGAAGGAAGATAAATTCAGCGGTGATCGCGCGCGGTCCGTGCCGCTGCGTTACTTTCGCATTTGACTTGATTATTGTGGCGTTGGTATCCGAAAATTGTGCCGATGTGTATTTATTCGGACGGCTGTGAATTGATATTGATCTTCGTCTCTTTTTTCACCTCGGAGTAATTATGGAAACACGAATTCGCATTTTCTTGCATTGCGCGAGGGTGGTAATTTTCTTTATATGCTTTGTCCTGCAGAGACAGAACGATAGAGAGAAGGGGGGGAGAAGATGATCAGAATTATTTCTTTCCTCCCATGTGTTTGTGTTTGTGTGCGTGTGTGTGTGTGCGTGTGCATATGAGAAAAGAAGATGTTTCACAGACAGACATCGACAATAAACATCAGTAAATTTGAGATGCTACAATAAGCCTTAAACACAAAGCAGACAAATTTAAGGATGCCGAATAGAAAGTAACATTTTAGTCAACTGCGATGATCTACAACTATATCTCGAATCTATTCCTAGCCGTGACCCCTTAATGTTTTGCCTGGTTCTGGGGTTTTGTTGTTGTTTTTGTTGTTTGTTTGTTTGTTTGTTTGTTTATTATCCATCTCTAAAGCAAATGACACGTGGTAACAGGTGCGTCACCAGCTTTTTTTTTTCCAAGGGGGGGGGGGTGCATTTATATTTCTGGTTCCACTTCCGGGTTTCATCAGCTAACAAGCGAAAAAAAAAAAGCCTTCAGCGCAACTTTCTGATTCCACTTCATTCCGGGTTTCTTCAGCTGACAAGCAAAAAAACAAAACAAAACAAAAAAAGGCCTCTTACTCGTGAGCATGCGAGTAAAACTTTTTTAAGGGGGGGGGGGGGTGCGTTCGCACCAACGCATTCCCCCCCCCCCCCCCCGTGGCACCAATGGGTAACAGTTAAATGTAAATGGTAATTAGAAGACTGGTTGCACCAAAACACTTCGTTAGTTTCATATCTTACTCAGACGAAGACTTTTTAGATGTCATGGGGGCATTAACCATGTAAAAGTAGTCATGCATTGCTCGGTAAATATTTTGGCAATTCAGTCCTAGATAAACACACACACACTTAATATTTTACTACATTGTATTATCATATTCATTTATGCATTCATTTCTGTATTTATACATATTCATATCCGATATACAATGTGTATACACGGTGTATGTGTACATAATGCGTATGGGCGATATACACACTTTTATATTTTTTGTCCATGAATCTTTAATGAGCTATCCTAACTTTCAGTTCGCTTGTACATTTGTAGCTATAACGCTGCCATTCGGTAGTAGTTAGACCGTGTGAACATGATGGTTTTTTTAAATGAATTTATTCGCCCATTTTGTTTCTTCTCTTTTGTCCTAATGAAACTGGTTTGTTGGATCTTTTCATTCAGCACGACACGTTTCTTTGGATCAAGCTTGTTTGTTTTCCGAGGACATTTTGTTTTTAAAGAATGCCGGGCATTGTATCACATTGTTTCACGGCATTTGGGACACGGCTGACTCTCGCATCCAATTTGGCATAATCTGGCAAACATGAATTCGCGCGAAGCCGTGCATGCTCTCTCATTGTCGTTGCACCCGTCGCTGCTTTTGATTGCGTACAAGCTGTGATTTACCACCCGTAACGAGCCCAAATGAGTGTGCTGGCACGGCTTGTTAGATGAGTATGTGAAAATGCTATACAATCCCCTCTCCGTCATCGGGACATCATCTTTACCTGGAGTGGACGAGCTTGGATACATGTCAAACATTTGTGCTGATCGTCACGAACCCGGCTGGCAAATCCCCGCGCGGACCAATTTTGTGCGTGCCTCCCTCCTTGCCGCATTATGGGGAACTATATTGCCGAACAATGGAAAGAAGAGCATGTGGTGAGGCTTATTGTGCCGTGAATTTGCACACAATGCTCAATTAAAGATTGAAGCCACGCTTAAAGGTCGTGGCCTGTCTGTCCTCTCGTACACCATGCCAATTTCTACGAAAGTTGCAAGGGAGTGGAGTATAAGCAATATTTCGTGTAAACGATACGTCTGACTTATCAAAGAGAACTAAATGGTTTTGATTCTTCTCATTGTCATTATCCTGAATCATAATCCGCCTATGTTGGGCCCTAGTGTAGATGGCACCCATAAGCAATTCCATCGAATAAAAGTCTACAAACATATTTAACCATTAACATGATAATTGTGTTGGCCACATAACTTTTCACTTCTTGTCTATATGCTTTCCAGTCATTCTCTTCGCACCCAATATTTCGCATAAATATGTATGCTGAATGTCAACCATTGAGGACGCGCTGATTTTGCTATAACACGCATTTCCCATAGATATCTGCCCGGGTCTAGGTCTAGGTCTGCCCGGATCTAGGTCTAGGTCTGTCCGGGACTAGTCTTCAACGGGTTAAGAGATACCAAGCCATGTCATTTCATACAGAAAGAGGTTTACCCTTCTTGTCATCTTTATTATGACTCGACTAATGAACGTAATTACAACATCATGGTTCTCTGCCGTGTCTTGTACGTGAGACATCAGAAATTATTATCGTGTCATTTTTTGGGGGGAGGGGGGCGAGAAGGCCTAGATGAAAAATTAGAGGCACCCGATGATAGATCCAATCGTGTTTAATTCCATTCCTGTCTTTTAACACATCAGGGACAGGGATTTCAATGGCATCATTGATTCTATCCAAGGGTATCCATTTCACTTTTAGCGACCTTCTCCCAAAGGGCCTGGTCATTTTCATTACCCCATACTGTCAGGTGCTTTCCACTTATACACCTGAGTAGATGAAGGTTCATTGATCTAAAAACGAAGTAAAGTTCGTTTATTCCGAAGGTTCATTGATCTAAAAACGAAGTAAAGTTCATTTATTCCGAAGGTTCATTATTCTGAAACAGACAGATTCCGTATACCTAGATGTTTGTTAATCCGAACATTATGTGGCGGTATTTGGAAGTTTCGTTTGTTAGTCCGAAAATGAAATAAGGGACATTATTCCTAAGGTTCGTTAATCAGAAAATGAAACAAAGTTTGTTATTTCGAAAGTTAGTTAATTCGAAAATGAAAAATATTGGCTAATCCGAAAAGAGGTATATATATATATATATATATATATATATATATATACTATAACGAACCATTGGAGTCACAAACCTTATTTCGTTTCCGAATTGACGAACCTTCTAACGAGCTTTTTTTTTTCATTTTTGGATTAACGAAACTTCAGACTGACGAACTTTCGGAATAATGAACTGTATAACCAAACTGAACATGGTGGTTTTAGCCTTATTCAAAGATGAACACGTGAGGTAGGATTCGAACCAATTATCTATTATTCAAGAGTTTAGATCCTCATCATACCACCATACTGTTTCTCGTCTTTTATAGTGTCCCTTTCCTCCGGTTTGCTTATAACAACTCGTGCTGGTTAGTTTCCACTGGCGCAGCGGGTATGTGTTTAATTATGTTCTTGATAAATGTATCACATTGGGTTTCTATTTTGCATAAGCATAAGACAATTTTATGTTTCCAATGGTTTGACCTCTCGGAAATTGGATACTTGGTCATTAGTATCATGAGACACATCGGACATAACGAAAGGCAGTCAAACAAAAGACAATGAAGGCGGTAACAGTCAAATAAATGTAACAAACATAAGCGTTTCGACGGGTATCGATGTGATGTCCTCTGCGGATAGCATCTCCTAATGGATCGCAACGGTTTGTAGGATGGTGAAGGTGGTAAACGTAGACCCGAAATCCTTGCGTTTTAATGGGGCCCATATTTGTCCCTTCTGCGAGATGTTACCGGGTTTTGTACAGTTCATGTGCACTGATGTGGGGGCGTTTTCAGTCCCTGTGTCACTAGACTGTCAAGGGCGTGCACGGCCTGACTTGACTAATGATGACTCTCATGACAACGTGAGGTGGTGTACTAGCTCGTTACTTCTGCCAATAATTGGGCCTCATTTGTCAATTTCGGGCAGAAACGTTTCTTCGATTTCTCTGCATCCCCCCCCCCTCCACCTACCACCACCACCACTATACCACCATGTGGAACGCACCCAGTCTCTATAACCCATCACACCGAAGAATTCATTTTCTGTCTGCATATGATATTAACCCCCTCCTTTCATCATGTTCATTGTGTATCTTCTTTTGCATGTTTTGTGATAGACTTATGAGTTTAGAATTTAAAGTTATTCCGTGTATGATCTTAAAGCATAACCAGAGAATGTTTAAATATCCCCACGAGTCTTTATTCATCAACGTGAAAGATCTTCAAACAACTGGTCAAAAACACTGCACCTTTGATGCTTGTTGCCGCAGTGGTGACTATACAAAGATGTAAGTTAGTTTAAGTTTAAGATGTTAAGGTTCAGCTTCAAAATTTCCTTGACATCAGCACCATCTCTTTATGTTCTTTGATATGCACAAAGGATACATCATTGGATTTAGATATGTTTTCCTCATGTCATCGTTCGTTCGTTATTATATCCACATTTTACGCTCTTTAATTGCCAGAACAGATTCACATTTCTTCGTTCACACGTAACTTTCTGCGTATGAGAAGACAAGACATCATAACTTAAGTTCTCAAAGTGAAATGGACTATGAATTCTCTAGGAATACAAGGTCATCTTTAACATCAAGTCTTCATCATCTATTGTCACTCAGAAATTGCGTCAAAAATAATTTCTGTCAATGCAAATGGAGACATGATCACTCGTATACGAAACAATGGTGGCATCTTTGCTCTTTTTGAATAATGATAACAATCACTAAAGAATCTCGTAACTGCTTCTGTTGAGTGCACGTATCACAAACACATTCTCAAGGAGTCATCGAAGGAACAATGGTATTAGTGGTGATTATCTATTATGGGCCTGTTCTGAATATCTTGAGCATACCTGTCAAGAAAACAAGATAAGAAAGAAAAGCAGAAAATAACTCAGGATAAATGCAGATGAATGCAGAATGAAGAAAGGACATTTCATACTAAAACAGAGAAAAAAAATTTTCTTTACAGATGTACTCATCTATTGTCATTCGAAGAATAATGAAAAAAAAAAGAGGTTTGCCAGCCGTGATGATAGGTTTTTAGGAGAGTATGCAAAGATACGAGAAAGGAACATTGGTTCGCTTCTAGTACCAGCAGCAATGTATTCCTGTTACTATGTTCTTAACGACATAGATGACACGTAAATGGATCATTACTCCATGGCACTATTTATCTGTAATAAGACGCCGGTAATACATTAAAATGCACATAAATTATTCAAAACTATGAAAATACAATAAACAACAACAGACAGAAATTGGGAAAAGTGTCAATAAGAAAGGAACGTTAAACTGTAGAGTAAAAGTGTTAAAACTGTTTAACTGTCTTTATTTTAAGTTATGGTAATGAAGAATTAACGAGAACTAACAAGAAAGTCTTTCGTGACTTGCCGAGATGTTGACGACATACACTGAATATTACTCTGACCAGGGAGGTATACAGAACTTATATACCTCCTTGCTTTGACATGAGGCATTATAACTCCTTCCTTCACTTTGCGTTGAACCAACGATGGAATGAAGCGAAAGTACGTCAATCACGCTGTTCAAGACTTAAATGATCTTTGTTGTATGATGGTCCCCTACCGCCACACGCCGGTCATCAGTGCGCGCGTGCCGTCAAGTCGGCACGCCGCGTGAGCCGATAGCCGGCCCCTGATGTGCCTTGCGGTCTTGAGAGAGACCCAGCGGGTTGCAGCCGTACGTGCTCTCATTACGATTTCAGATTTCTTGTCGGCAAAAAAGAGAGAGAAAAACTAATGGGTTGGACTAAGTGAATTCTTATAAATTAAAAGATCTTGTCCATCCTGGAGCGGGCAATGAAGCGCTGGTTTGCAGTCAAATAGATTTATTATGATGTAAATGATTAAGAAAATATCGTCAGCATCCATGCATTGATTTTGATATCTTTCATCTCGAAAAAATCAAAACGTTCATTATATCAATGACATAAATCTGTGGTATATTTCTTGATAAATGATCTTGAATTGAAGCAAAGAGAATACTTGGTCATCTTAGAATGCGTCATCATGAGAATGCACATAGAAGGATTTAGAATTCAGAGAAAAGGAAACTGGTCGTTTTTGCACGATGACATATCTTTACCATTACATTGTATCTTGCTGCGATTCAAACCAGTCTATCACCAGTCCTGACAACTAGTTTCAGTCTTTCTACAGACTTTTTTTTTAAATACCAAGATGACAAATGCAATGCAATGCTATGCTATGGTAACAAAATCAGTAAGAATTTGACAGCAAAAACCACGCCCCTTGAATTTCCTTGCACCCCGCCCCATAAAAAAGATAAATAAATAAATAATAATAATAATAATAATGCCGACAAACGCCCAGTCTGGAGGAGGGGTGGGGGGGGGGGGGGGGGGGATTGACAACGCTCCTCAACCCTATTCATTTCCATCCCATCCAATCTCCCTCCGGACCCTGCATGATAACAAGGCAATGTGGGCGTTCTCACATACCAGGAAACATGAGCATCTACGATGATGACAATGATGTTGGCAATGTTGTTGATGGTGACGATGATCAGTGAAGATGGTGTCAAGAGTGATAATGATGATGATGTTGATGGCGTTGATGATAATGATGAGGTAATGTCGTTGATAGGGGTAGTGAGATGGTGGTGATGATAGTACTGGTGACTGACGATGATAAAGATGATGTTGATGATGGTAGTAATAGTGATGGAGGTGATGATGATGAAGTTGAGGGCGATGACAAGGATAATACTGCTGATTACTGCTGATACAAATGGTGACAATGAGATTGATGATGATTATGATGATAATGATGGTGGTGGTGATGGTGGAGGTGATGATGGTGAAGACGATGGTGATTGTAAGGCTGTAAGTTCACTGAGTTCACAAACTGAACCTTTGGTCTTTTGATAAGGGTGAAAATGGCAAAGGCTGGTAGCTCAGGGCCTATTAAAAGAGAGAAGTTATTTGTTGTGGTGGGCTAGAAAGCCCCTAAAACATTCCGGAGCCGCAGTGATCTTCTCCTGTCAAAACATGCCTAGAGGGTCATGCAACACTTTCCCCCGCGAAGTCGTGCTGCTAGCCTCGTCGAAAAGCGCCGCGACCACGGAGGCGGTTTACGGCAAAGGGGGTGGGGTGGAGTTGCATAGCCATTGCAGGTGTTGACGCGTATCCCCCCCCCCCCTTTCGTGTTATCCTGTCATATAGGTCTGAGGAGTATTAAGGAAGAATGACAGAAAGCATAATATGAGGAAAACGTGCAGTTTGTGGTTGTTATTAATATTATTATTATCATCATCATTATTCTTGTTGTTGCTATTATTATTGTTATTATTATTATCGTTGTTATCATTATTGTTATTTTATTATTATTATTATTATTATTATTATTATTATTATTATTATTATTATCACTATTATTATTAATATTAATATTACTATTATTATCATCATCATCATCATCAATAATATAGCATTTTTTCATCATTATTGTGTCTTCGTTTACGTTAAAAGAGGGATTTGCATTAGAGGAGAGACGAGTAACGGAGAAGTGACTGTCCATGATAATCGTATGAAGAAATGCAAATTACTGCATGTAGTTATGAGAGTAGCCTTCCTCGAGTAATTCTTTTTCATATTTGTAATTTGCCAAAGCGCTGGCTTACACCGTGAACATGAAATTTTCGACACTTTATTCCTTATCTATATTCGTACTTTCCTCTTTACGTGCTATAGAAAATTTTGTTGGTGTTCCACAGTTTCTAAATTTGATAAAAAAACACCGGGTCTGTTATCATATCAGTGAAAATGGTGGACTTGATACCAAGTGACCATTTTTACACTCAGTATACACATCTTGATTTGCTGAAGTTATCACCCAGCTTAATGGCTGAGAGGCTGGGATGGGTACAATCCGCTATCATGCACCGTCTTTTGCGATGTGCCAAATGATGCATACTTTTACCTCTTGAATGAAACAATGGATCAAAGATTAATTTGTTCATCATCCGCAAAGAGTCAATATACAGTAGTTATCATCTATTTGACATGTCCTTTACCACATTTAAGAGAATTTCATATCTTCCTCAGAAATAGATATCAAATTCTAACGCATTGTCAATGATAATGGAATGCATTCAATATCGTTTCTTTCAGTTCTTAAAACTTTCTGTATGTACTTATACAGTGACGTCTTGGTTTCTCCATATACAATTTACCGGTAACTCCACGTCGCCCTACCTAACGAGCGATGTGACCCAGCCCCGCCCTACCTCACCCGATACCACGCCCATACGTCCACAACGCGTCATAAACTCCCGCGGAGCATTGTGAACCTGCGTGTTCCATCGCGTATATCATAAAATTATCATGGAGCGCATCCCCACCCTCTCCAGCATCAGCGATCTGTCCGCCACCGACCCACCGTCATCTGCCGAGACCGTAGCGCAACTTAAAACCGCCACGAAATTAGTGATGACAATACGGCCCGGGGACAGCAAGATACTTCTAATTCCTCGCTAAATCCCAGGCCTTTTCTCCTCCGGCGCATTACACGATAGTCAACCGGAGCAGAAGCGTGATAGGAGTGTGGGGATGAAAACTAATGAAAGAGCCAAGTAGTGTTGATAGCGACCGCGACGTTGGGACCAGGAGAGAGACAGAGATAGAAAAGGTATAGAGAATAAAGAGAGAGAGAGAGAGAGGAGGGCGGGGAGGGGGGGGGGGTGGGGAGATTGGCAGAGAGTGAGGGGGGGGGGGATGGGACGGGGAGGAAAGAAACTTTACAACAAGACAGACAGACAGACCGACGAAGGGTGAAACTTGACCGACAAGTACACTGCTGGCATCCAGGGGGACAAAACTAATGGTCAACGTCACTGCCCTTTTAAGTGAGGTCACGGTCTGACTCCGGGGAATTTGAAGTTAATCGTTTTACGGTTGCCTCTTATTCTGAAATTGTCGAGAACAAAAGAGAACATCTCCTTATTCATGATTTTAATATTGATAGATGTTATTAGAGTCGGTGTCGAGAATTAGGTAAGAGCAATGAGGACTTTTTCTAACCGAGTTGAGAAATCAAGCTGAAAATATACAGCATGAAGTTTTCACAGATCTCTTGAGGTTACCAGAGTCCAATTTCCACATTGATCAGTGGGAATCGCATTGTGATATCAACGGTTGTGTCATCACACGTGCAAACATATATGTAATGAGAGGCAAAAGACGTGCAAAATGATGTCGTTGCTATCCAAAGCGTAGGTCTACCTGTGAAGATGAGACTTGACGATGAAAAGTGACACGTATCATCATTCTGATTTTCTTGTGACTGCTGATCTAATAGTAGCACTGTCACGCACTTGATTAAGGTATGAGAGAGTGTTCGCCTTTGTTGCTATGGGTTGCATGTTTTCTTTGCGCGTGTGCGTTTATTTTGGTAATATCAGTATGGCATAAAAGATAACGTGTCGCAGTGACTGGTATTCAAGGTGGATCGCTACGTCAATACTAATCAAGCGATGCTCCAACTTTAAAAGTCGTTGTCATCTAAATTTTGATTGACGGTTCTGGAATAGACTGTGCTCCCTTCCGGTTATCAAGGCTCTATGGAATGTATTTTTGACTCAAGAGGGTGGTGTCATGGGGTTTTATAAAGGCCCAAGGTGAAATTACTGTTGCGTTTGTTCAAGGGTAACGAGGCACTTTAAGATGTTGATGGTTCTAAAATAGGAGGAATGCATGTTTCTTCATTCTATCATGTCGAGCACGCCGTTCCGACCAAATGGGATCTCCCATAGATCGGTCCTACCGCGACTTTCCCTCCGGATGACCTGCCGTCGTCATTCCGAAACACGATCAGCCTTTGGCCGCTCTCCACTCTCTCCCACTTCCACGCCAATCTCTCCTTTTCACTTTCCCCGAGTAATCCACGCTCATTGTATCGTTATGCCCAACTATCCCAAATATTGCAGCTTCCATTACCCCAGCTCTGAAGGAGGCGGGGGGAGGCAGATGAGCATACAATCTTTCACGGCGCGTCAATAGATCCCCATCGCGAATACATCCGATTTCGATGCCGTTTCATTTTCTCTCTTTTTTCCCCCTTCCACCCTCCCCTCTTCTTGCCTGAGTCTCCAAATTAGAAGACAGAGAATTCCTTCGGATAAACTTTCGGGTCCTATGGATAAGTATCTTCTCGACTACCCCGTAATGAACTTTTCATCTTCGCTCTTCAATAATGTAAAGCATCTGGGCTTTTCGTATAATTATCATGAAGAAGAGAGGACAGTAAACATTGTACAAATAACACCTTCTTTCTAGGGATCTTATCTCCAAATTTCTTCCATTCTTCCTCTGAACATAGCCATACCTTTTATCTGTGTCGTTCGCCTTTCTCCTCCTGGTCGTTCTCCGTTATGTTGCTCTTACTTGTCTCCACCTTGTTCCTTCTTTCTTCCTATCTCTCCCTTTTTCATTTTCTTATCGCAGTGTATTTTTCGTCCAATTTTCTTCTCTTATTCATCATTTGCGTTTATCCTCTGCTCGTTCAATAACAGTAAACGTCAATTAATGTTTAGAACTAATTTTATCTGTCCTTTTATTATTCCCTTTTCTTTGTCTTTCTTTCTTGCCGGCTTGCTTTCCCTTTTGTCTATATCCTTTTCCAGTTCTTCTTTCTCTTTTCCCTCTACTTTTCTTTCTTTTTCGTTTCCTTCTTGCTCCTTCCCCTTTTTGTTAAATTCGTTGTCTTCATATTTCTGCTCTAATTCTTTTTCTGTGGATATGTTCACTCATTCATTGTTTACAGTAATTTAGAATTTGCCAAAAAAAAAAATAATATGCACAGTATAATGATGTGTATTGCGTGTTAGGGAATATGTTTCTGATCCATCACCATGTTCCCTAACGAATTCGCATTCATTGAATAACAGAAAGCTACAAATTCAAGTAATTTGGCGGGAAAGAAAAAGATCCTTTTCTTTCTTTTATGTGTTTACAAGTCAAAATTTTGAATCTCCGAAGTCTCAGAATGATTTGAAAAACATTTTTTTTTGTCTTTAAGTTATCACTCTGTGTGTGTTGATTTTTTTAATCAATCAGTATTGTTTGAGTGCCTAAGCTCACTCAGGCCTTGCCACATCTAAACTTCAAGACATGCTGGTAGCCAGCTATCCTGCCAAAGTTATTATTTTTCTATAATCAAAGTGGGACAAATCATACATCTTCAGAGTAACGTTGGAACATTCTGAAGTCCGGATGTCCGGATTAGACCAGGGGTGTTTCATAAAGCTGTTCATAAGTTACGAACGACTTAAGAACGACTGGAACACGTTCTGTTGTGCTGTACTTATCAGAATTCCAATAATTCAGCACAAGAACTGATCACCAGTCGTTCTTAAGTCGTTTGTAACTTTACGAACAGCTTTATGAAACATCCCCCAGTTTATTTAGCTTTTGTGGTTTCTTATACTATAGATTATTACATAGACCTGTCTAGCCAAACATATTTATATCAATTTTGATATGTTTTTATGTAACAGTATATTTATATTCAGCGTTAATTTACATGTCTTAACCTGTCTTGCATATTTTGATGTCTTTACTGTTTCGGGTTATTTTTTCATAAGAGTGGGAAGGAAAAAACAATCAAAGTTTTACCACAAATTCTCTGGCGGTCTCTCTCAGAACGGAATCGATCTCTCTGTATTATACCTCAGCAAAAATTCTTCAAGCCCCTTGTGCCCCGTTGACAGAAGTCCCACGCCTTTATTTTCGCTGATGGGCTTAAGCGAAAAGTGGCGAATGGATCTCAGTGGAGCGAGTCAACTTTTCTCGCCTTGTAATTTTCCCCGTCAATCATCCAAATATTTGACCTCCTTTTGTAAAGCGGCAGCTGATACAAGTTGCTTCGCATTCTCTCCCTCCCGATGAGAGAGGGGTGGCTGGGAAAAGAACAAGAAAAAACGTGACAAATTGGGGACAAATTCGAAAAGCTAAATAAAATTTTTCAAAGAGTGTTGCACCTGACATTATCGATTCGTCGGTTGCAAAGTTCACCTGTCGAGCCCAGAATGAAGTCGTGTGCAAACGCTTCAAAGCACACAATAAAGAGAAGGCATGGTAGGGGCTTAAACTGTTAAGTTAGCATGAACAATACATGAGAAATAAAAGCACACATTTTAATTTTATCTTCAGAATGATATTCAACTTTTTTGGACAGAATTATGTCGAGAACCTGAAAAAATGGTTATAATGATGGTCATGATGATGATGATGATGATGATGATGATGATTATAGGTGACATAACAACACTAGTCTTATGTAATATTGTGGTATGTTATTGTCCGATCAAACATTCTTGTCAACACGCTGCAGATTCCATTTTGAGTCTTGCTGTCAGGCTCTCCGAATTCATCATTATCAATTCCACATTCTACTTCGGTTCCCTCTCTCCCTCTTTCTCTCTCTAACTTTCTATACAGAGCTTGACGGCGGACACCAAATGGCTTGATAGCTGTACATGTTACTTCTTGTGTCTTACTGATCATATCCTGGCGATAGCTTTAATGCAACAACAGTTTATAGTGTACATATGTATATACCAAAGTAGGCTTTATGATTATGCAAATCATGTTGTCCTCCTGAAACCAATGATATCTCGGTCACAGTAATAGTTCACATTTTAGCTTGTTTTTTCTTATTTGGCACCCTTACATCATCTGGTCTTATCTACTATCCGTTCTCCGTTTCTTCTTCACAAACACTGATTACTCGGGGCTTACAGCTAAACAAGCTTGCTTTCATGTAGGTCCCGCCATACTTTTCTTTGATCAACCCCATCTCGATTTCAAATTTGACCAGTTATTACATATAATTACTGTGTTATCACCATGTATATTGTTGTGTTTTGCACATTGTTTACAAGGTGAAAGAACTTGTTTGATTTCTGTTATAATGTCCACAAATGAGAAGTATGGAAATAAAATGAATTGAATTGAAAGAGTGTTAAACAATAGTTTTATTAGTAGCATAATTCCTGGTACCCACTGGTATCATCATCGTATGATAATCATCATCAGTAATTGTGATCCAAACACAGGATTAGACCTAAATATATAATGATGAAAATATGTTGTGTCTGAAATTTGTGGTCTTTTCTACTTTTTTTCACTGAAAAGTTTAGCAATCTACTATTTCTATTTGTCGCCCTCCTTCGAGGCGTTAGTGACTCGATGAATGTTTTGAATATCTAATCATGTACAATACATAAATTAAAACAATACCCACTTCCAAAAACAAGCATCGGACAGAGATGCATGAAAAAGATATATAACTTTCTTTTAAAACACATCGTCTTTTTTCTTTTCCTTTCTAAAAAAAAACCCAAAAAACAAACATGTCATCTGTTGTTTTGTCATCTGTTGTTTTATCAAAAGTTTCCTCTCATTATTTTCAGAATCCCTTTCCAGCTAATCCCCTACCAGTTAAACTGTCTTCGTACGTGTGACACTTTGAGACAAGATGATTTTGAAAGTTCGCAAAATCCAAACTAATTCAAGATAGATGAGCTGGAAACATTAGTTTGACATAGTGAAAGTAGAAGGTCAAACTGTTGTCTCCATGGAGACGACGGGGGAGGAAGGATGTCGGAACAGCCACGTCGAGCTGCGCGATGTATCCACTGGGGTGATACACGATACGACACCCAGGATAAGACAAATGTTATCCCCCGCATCTCAATCCCATAGCTCCGTAAGGGACGGGGGTGTGATGTAAACGCGGATCCGAGACCTCAGTCATCGGGATGCTCTCACCGGACAGAAGTACACGACCCCGTGGTCTTATTTCGCCCGTCATTGGAGTACTACGGCCCGTAACGTCGAGGTCAAGTTCCATCTCTCCCTCTATTACTTTTATGATACAATCGAATCAGAGAGAATAGCTCATAATCTGCCCCTACAGTGTTGGTGTCGATGCAAAGCACTGCAAAGGGTAAAAGGAGGGATGGAGGAAGGGGTAACAGATAGCTCGCGTCTATATAAGTCTTTGACACTTTTGGTACGTGATGGCTCTTGCAATTTCCACTGTGACTATGCTATAACAATAAAAAACATAAATAGAAAAATGACACATGTGTGTTTGTGGTGGTGGTGGTGGTGGTGGTGGGGGGGGGGGGGGTATTGTACGTTAGAAACTAACTCTTTTGTTGTACGTATCGATACCTTCTCGATATCTTGAGTCTCTGGAATAGAATAGAATAGAATAGAATAGAATAGAATAGAATAGAATAGAATAGAATAGAATAGAATAGAATAGAATAGAATAGAATGGAATGGAATGGAATGGAATGGAATGGAATGGAATGGAATGGAATGGAATGGAATGGAATGGAATGGAATGGAATGGAATGGAATGGAATGGAATGGAATGGAATGGAATGGAATGGAATGGAATAGAATACAATATAATACAATACAATACAATACAACACAATACAATACAATACAATACCACGCAATACAATACAATACAATACAATACAATACAATACAATACAATACAATACAATAACAAATAATATGATTCAAAACAATTTGATATCAAAGTGTAAAATCTTCTTTAATCAAGCTACGGAAACAGGACGCATGTTTTATTTTTTCGTCCATCGTACTTCCAAAATGAAAGTTTGCAAATTTAGTGACCATATACTGAGCCTGTTTAAAAGAGAAAATTAGCAGATCATCTGTCTTCATCGAATTAGTGTCGAACAAGAGTTGTAAGGGAATACAGCAAATAGGTAGGAGGGGGGGGGGGGTCGGGCGGAAACAGAACCTATTTATCCGATATGATACGTCCGACATCATGAAAGCTATATCACGGATGCCTGAAGTACGAGTGGAGTGACGCGTAATGTCGTGTTCATTACAGGGAGCAATGCTGAGAATGGCCTGTGTAGAGCTGCGTTATAGTAAGACGCGCAATCAGATGGTCGATTCTCTTGGGAGGTAAGTTTAAAGGAATATGTTTCAACCGACAGAGCCAAGGAGGGGTCTACATGAAGAGGGAGTGAGAAATGAAAGCTTTGCTGATCATGTTGTCTTTTCATACCCAAATTATGGTTAGTCATAATAATAGATTGAGGATGAAAGTTGCGACGGATGGGTATACTTGTAGGTTGTGACATGACAAAATATTTCTGTCATCTTTATTGGAATCTACCATGAACATATTTTTCTATGGATACGACTAAAAGAATGATAATTCCGTTCACCAAGCTAAATATGTTGTGTTGGTTTCATTCAATTGACATAGCAGTCACGTGATTAAACTCAGTCCCATATTTTTTTTTTCTTGCCGGCGTCCGGGCTGCGCCATTCATGATAACTCGCTGATTATAATGCGAAATTTGTTCAACCACAGTGAGCTTTCCATACATTATTGTGATTTGTTTTCGAAACTTAGATAATCAACTTTTGTTTGATGTACGTTTTTCTGTGTTGGGAGAAGCTCAGGTGTTGGATTGGTTTTTTTTTTTTTTTTTTTTGGTACTTTTACAACAAAATGACCATGCAAAAATGTACTGCAGTCACAGATGGAAACCTCTTAAAATACCTCGAGGATTTTTTTTTTTCAGTGATACTGCGAGGTGATACATTGCTCTGAGTTGAAATGTGACGGCTATAGGTACATCAGGTCAAATACATAACAGTTCGCAAGAATATACAACCATAATACTGTACACGCACAGAGAAAAGAGAACGAAAAGAGCCCCGGTGACATCACACATCGTGTCCCTCAGCGGCGGAAAGCTGAAGGTATCGGCGAGAGGTTAAATCGGTGGATAAGTTGTAATGCAGTCCGTGATGAAGGGTGTCCACATTTATCATCTTGATGGGGATCAGAGATCTTTCTCTTCTTTCTCTTTTATATCTGTCTCTTTTCTCTCTTTCCCTCCGATAGAAAGAACGTGATTTTTCTTGGATCGTGGGTGTTCTTGACCCAGTTTTTTACGAGGATTGGGAGTGATTTTCGCTCGGTTTCGAGAGCTCATTTTTTGTCGGCGGATGTTTTTTCTAACACATGATACCGTGGGTATATCCCGGTCTCCCTATCTGCTAGTATACTCTCGCCTCATGAGTTATCCTGGAGTCATCAGGGGGATATGTTTGGAAAGTTCCCCTGCACTCTATACCTCGTCCATCTTCCTTTCTGCACGTCCGTCGCCATTATTTTCGTCAGTCGTAGTATCTATCCATCTCTCTGTGTAGCTCGTACACGTACGCACAACACAGAGAGTATTTTCCTACACAATATGTCTCCCCGTGCTATTCCCTGTTTCATTCATTCGAAATATCACCCGTTCATCTGTACATACATATAGCTTCTCATGATTATCCTATGTGTTCAAAGCCAAGGTTTGTGCGATCTCCTACAGTAACTGTTTCAATGAAACTATATGTGTTATATCTTTTCGTCTTTACTTTGACAGATTTTTTTTTCCTGAAAAATAGAATATTACACATATACGGACTGACAGGGACAGACAGACAGACAGAAACACACACATATTATTATATTGTATCATTTTATATTATATCATATTATTATATTATATTATATTATATTATATTATATTATATTATATTATATTATATTATATTATATTATATCATATCATATTATATTATATTATATTATATTATATTATATTATATTATATTATATTATATTATATTATATTATATCATATTACATCACATTACATTACATTATATTATACTATATCATATCATATTACATTACATTATATAGTTGAGAAAAGTTTGCAATCAAAGGTCCATCAAGCGAAGGGAGAGGAAAGAGACTTAAGGAGAGGGTTAGAAGGAAAGTGCATAGTTAGAACCTAACCTTGAAAAAGTTCCATGAAATTTGTGCATTTTTATTCGTTTATGTTTCAGGCACCTTTTGTTAATTTTGATGGAAGTACCCGTTGAAGAAAGTATACAGCATGATTTCACCTTGTAGATTACTTATATTGCTGATTTGTGTTAACTTTGCTAACTATTGATCGTTACGTGTTGTACTTTGTTAATATTTGGAATCAATATAATTACCAAAAACATTTTTTTTTCGAAGGAAACACGACTAACTGCTCATTGTTGAGTGTGTGTGATGAAAATTTACTGACAAAAATATTCTTGTTGACTTTTAAGTCAATTTTCAAACAGAAGAAAAATCTAGAATACTCATCAGTGTGGTATGAATGTACGTTTAACGTTGAAGTGCACGCAACCTCACAATTGCTCACCACAATGTCAGAACCAACAAATGTCTAGCAACCTGTTCTATTTTTTTAAATACCTTTATCTAAGTTAGTGATCTCGAAATGACAGACTGACATTAAGAAACAACATCATCACATCGGAGGACGTGAATCAACTATTCCATAATTTGTTTTGTTTCGTTTTGTTTTCACAGAATGCAAGTCGTTAATCATTCGGTCAATCTAGCATTATACATGAACATTGAATGAATGAAATGAACGAATGAGAATAAATCAATAAAGATAAATAAATGAAGAGGTTATTAAAGATTCGAAAACGATTTTGGGAACATAAAAGTGTATTATGCAGCCTTTGTGTCACCATCGGAGAAGAACAAACATTACATTGAGATATCTTCTTTTTTCTAAGTCACAAATTTGCCCCCCCCCCAAAGAAAAAAAAAATGCTACCAGACACATTACATGTAGTCATTTCCCTGTCTTTCCTGGAATTCGTTTGGGTGCAATAACCTCTGGCCTGTCATGATCGAAATAGACTCACCAGGTAAGCTCCATAATCCCCGGCAAAATCTGCCAGCATTCTATAACCTTTTTATGCCAGGCAGGTGAGGAAATTTTGTGCCCTCTCCACCAGGCGTTTCTAGCCTGCGTCCCAGTCTGAAGTAGATTTTGTTTTAACTAGAAGACAGCCAGACACATTGATTGTGATCACGTTCACTGTTATTAGGCCCTACAAACTCAGTATATACATTAATACCCTAGATCAGAATTCTGGGCGGAAGTTAAGACTAAAAATCATCGGCAGTTACTAGTACATTACTTTTCTCAATAAGACCACGGATTTGGCATTCTTTTGAAAGATGCATGCACTTGCCAAAAATACAATAGTGATCGACTGGTGTTTTATGCGAGTCAGTACAATTGGCTTTAACCTTACAGGTAATTTTTTATCATTCCCTAGCTGCGAATGTGAATCTAAATTGCATGTCATCTAAATAATAGGACTTGGCCGGATGCATTTCTACAATTAACCCTCAACATATCGGCGTTTTCAGAAGACATAATTATTATTGTCTTGATGAAGGCTAAAGTTGACCCGCACATGTGCAGTCCATATTTTGGCTAAAGCAAACTTCCTGCCGATGAAAAAGTGATGAAATTTTTGATCTGTTGTTGACATCAGTGTAAAACCAGCAGATTACTTTGTCTGTAGACAGCTTTTGAGATGAGATGGTGATTCAGAAAACAGAAAGGCTATTCAAAAGAAGATAAAAAAAGAGAGAAAACAAAACAAAATTTTTACAGTCTTTCCTCCATTATACAACTTTGGGTACTCAATTCAAAACTGACTCGATTTATCATCATAAATGACTCCTTCTGGTATCCATAGTGACGTGATATATGTATATGTATATATATATATATATATATATATATATATATATATATATATACATATATATATATACATATATATATATATACATATAAATATATATATATATATATATATATATATACATCTATATATATATACATATATATATATATATATATATATATATATATATATATATATGTCACCATGGATACCAGAAGTACAAGGACGATTACATCATCTTCATCATATTTGAATTTACACGCCACGGAGCTCATTAACTATTATGATGTCATTACTATCAAATCTATGAATAAACTCAGCATCAACGCTCTTATCAAATCACTGCCACATTCATGAAACCTTACTGACATTTTCCTTTTCCTTCTCCCCTCCTCATCCTCCTAGTCATCTTCTGCACCTACTCTCCTTCATCTTCTCCTTCTCCTTCTCCTCCATCATCACTTTTTCCTGATACCTCTTTCCTTTTTCTTCTTCGTTCATTACTTGAGTATATCTTCCCCCTCCTCCTCCTCGTCTTTTTCTTCTCCTTCTTCTTCTTCTTCTTTCCTTCTCCTCCTCTTGATCCTCCCCATGTTTTTCTTTCTCCTCGACCAAGACCACTTCCATCTACATCATCATTGCCAGAAACAGTTTAGGGGGCAGTATTAGAAACAACATGCCACGACGTAACAGCACTGACTGCAGCGGCAATAAAAGACCTGTCATCGTTATTCACATTCTCCTTGTCATCATCATCATCATCAACCTTAAAGGTACTGTGTGCCATCGGGAGCAGTGATTAAAAAGATGTTCGAGTTATCCTTGATGCATAATGTGTAAGTCAGTTGTATCAAAAAACATCCTACCATAAAAATCCATCCATACCAAAAAATTCGTAATAAAGTCTAAAATATAAGGAGATATCACTATTTTTCTCAATAAACCATAACTATACATAAACGGTTTATTCTCGAAACAATTTCATTACGACTATTATTCACATTTTGTGTGTTTAACAATACTTAACGTTGATTATAGTGATTAACATTTTGTTTTAGATTGGTTGTTTCTATCCCTAACTCACAGTTTGGAGCTATTTTGAAGCACTGAAGATGGGTTTTTGTTTCATCTGCAAATGGTAAATATTATTTTGACCAGATAGCGTAGGGATTTATTGGTGGTCCGATTCATATAGGCCTATACTCTGCCCACCGAGATACATTCGACAACCACAAAATAATGGCACCGCTCAGCGAAAATGTGCATCGAAGTGTGTGCTCACCGGTAACGGTCGACTCTAGTCGAGACTCTTCGGCTGTGTGTGTACTTACACAGACATCAGTGATAAAGCTATACACAATTCGTTACGGAGATTCTCGAATATATCCGAGGCGGGCCAGTTTTCCCACTCCATGGTATCCACACGCTATCAGATTATTAAGTGCAATTAAACACCATGGTCATGATTGTCGGCTTTTTAGATAAAAACGGCAATTAACAGAATAGTAGAAGTTTTAGTAATATCAAACACAAAATAAAAAAGTGATGGCGCTTTAATTTTTTACATTTTTTTTGAGATAGACAGTGATAATTATGATAACAACCACTTACACAAATTGGAAGATTTGATAATGTCGTCTCCGCACTTGACTAGTATCCTGAACATAAAGACTTACTAAATTTCCTTTTTCACATGAAGCAAACCATGAAAAACTTGTATCCTTCGCGTTCATCTATGTTGTGTTGCAGTAACCTGGATTTTAAAGGGGCAAAAAGGTTGTAGGTGCTAGAGTTAGAGGCTATTTGAATGGTGTATCGGCTACATCATTGCCTCAGGTAATTGGCAGTTGTGGTATCTAGCGACCAATAGCACAATAAGATGGCATCTTGTGAAACTTTAAAATCCCACGACATTCTTATTTCAGGCCCAATTAAGTGGCGTATTGTGCCAGTGCGACCAATTTACGATGTTTTTTTTTCCAACGAGTCAAACTTTAGAAAACCTTAACTCTCTTGTCTTATAATTTTTGTGTATATGCAATTGTCATCTTTAATTAAAAATTAAAAATGACAATTCAATTTTGAAAAATTAATTTACTTTGTTTATATGCAATCGTCACATTGTATACTTTGGCCGGAAATGAAATAAAATGAAATGAAGAAATGAATGAATAATATGTTCGATTTTGAGAAACCGCTACTTCTACTCCACCTATCGAAGCCAAGTTCAACATGTTGTGGAATCGTACTTTAAAAGGATGCAGGGACTGCCACGTTGGTTACGTGATGACTGGGTGACGAAGATTGATCGTCTTGCTCCAGGTCAGTGTGCAACTGGCAATCTCTTTCAACTTGAGACGTCGGCATTACGCTCTAATGGCATCACGAGAACGCTTGAGGGCGCTAATGCATTTGGATTCCTCTGAGCAAGCGGTTGGAAATGCAATGGCACTCAATATTATTTTTGGCGAATGAGGTGATAGATCACCGTATATAACATATCAAGGGGAAATCGAAAGTAACTGAACTTAGGAACGGGGAGCATTTGCTCAGTTTTACCACTCATCTTATGCCTGCCGAATTCCACAGAACGAATACTTAGATGCAGATTGCACTTTCTGTTGCGTTTACTTGACGTTTCATTCATGTGTCTGAAATGGTCATTATTCATCAATTCATTTCTTTACTAAATTTCAATTTTTTTAACGAATACATCATGTACCAATTTTATTCACTGGAGTTATTCAGGTATTCATTAACATTTGTGTCAGTTTACTTTGGTCTGTCTCTCAAGCAATCCTGTTTTTTTGTCATTCACATCTCCCCTGCCCCCCCCCCCCCTTTCACCCCCTCCCCCTTTCCCAGCAGCTTGTGTAGAAGAATTCCCATGTGCGCCTACGCCCCTGTCTTGGGAATAAATTACACCGAAGATTAGTAACTCTTAAATGAAAGGACAAGCAGGCGTTCGGCTGATCTTTGCTGCTGATGGGACACGGGATGGGACAGACAGAGACGCGGATGCCACGGGCTGCATGGCAGATTCGTTTCGTCTTGTTTTCGTGGGCCTCTGCATTCCAAACATTTATCAAATGACTTAATGAGCGATCCAATTTAACACTCGTGTTTAGATGTTATCGAATTATATCGAGTCGCTCAGCCCCGGCCAACAGTATTGGTTGGAAGTCCAGGTGCGGGTGCACGCCCGCCCGCGCGTGCTCGGCGTGGGCAGCCTTCACTGTTTATGTGATATGGCGGGATATCATTAGTACTGCTCATAAATCTTTTTTTTTCTCATCTCCTTCCCATCCCCCCTTCCTTCCTCTCTTTTATTCTTCTTCTTTTTCCTCTACCCCCTTCCCTCTTCTTTTTCATCATCATCATCATCATCATCTTGTTCTTCTTCTTAATTCTTCTTCTTTTTCCTCTTTTACATACTTATTCTTCCACTTCTACTTTGATTTTTCTTGTATTTTCTATATTCCTTCATCATCATCATCCTCTTCCTCCTCTTCGTCCTCATCTCCTTGAGATTAAAATAACAAAAGACCCTTAAAAGCAAAGGCCATCATTCATTTTGTTGATAGACTGCTCTACTTGGAGACTCCGTATTAAGCAAAGCACACGTTAGGAGCGAGAGGTGTAAGTGTAAACAACGCATTAAATTATGCATACAAAGACAATATAATGTTTACGACAAATTGAGAATACAAGATCATATACTCTACAATATCAAAACGGTCAGGATATCCCCTCTCCGGATAAATCAATCAGAGATTATGATTTGATTGTGATGGGTATTAATGCAAAGTATCGTGGCAGTATGATTTGTATTACACAAGCTGATATGACTGGTGTAAATAAAAATGTATACAATAATGATAACATGTTCAATGAGTTAGCATTTGAGTAGGGACTAGGATATCATTTCGACGCAATCGCCAGTATAAAGGTTAACATTCATCACAAAGGCTGCCGGAGACTCACAAAATAAAAGTTTTTAGTCTTATTAAATTTGCAGTTCTGACTGCGTTGTTTTGACACATTATGTAGAGCACGAGATATTACATAGTCATAGGCTGGGAGCAGGCCGTACATCAATATCACCTTCGTGATCACATTATTATGATAACGACGATGATGAAAGCTGTGATTGGGACATTGATTATGATGATGATGATGATGATGATGATGATGATGATGATGATGATGATGATGATGATGGTGATGATGAATGTAGGCCTAATACTGTGTTAATGATGTGTAAATAGATGACGATCACAAAAACGACTCTAGATTTTGAAAGATTCATTGATTTAGCATCAAGTATTAAAGCATGAACGTTTTTTAAACATAACTTACACAGCGAGATTATGCCAGACTGTGATTCAGCTGATGTCAGTGCTTGATACCGTGAGATATGTGACCTTAATGATAGATATTTGTATTGCATGTGTAGGTACCCTTATTAATTCACTCATCGTGCAGTCCGCAGTGATAGTTATTAATAATTACCCACGCCGATGAAAATCGGCAGGGGGTTATGTAAAGGGTTCCGTATGTTTGTTTGTTTGTTTGTTTGTTTGTTTGTTTTTTTGTTTTTTTTTTTGTTTGTTTGTTTGTTTGTTTGTTTGTTTGTTTGTATGTTTGTTTGTTTGTTTGTTTGTTTGTTTGTTTGTGTACAAGATAACAAGAGAACGGGTAAACGGATTTGCACGAAATGTTCAGGGAATGTTTGGATAATGACAGGAAAGAATCGATTAGATTTTGGTGATAATCGGTTGACCCTTGCAAATTCTGTGTGACCTTGAAGTTTTGACCCCATGGTATAGTGACCATTCCGAAAATTTCCCGTTTCTCACTTTGCGATTTTCCGCTACCATACGAAGACATAAACTCCCCAACGATCCGACTTCGCTGCTCAAATGTTCGTAAGAATTCCGAAATTTACGTTTAGGCCTATTTGAGGGACTATGTCCTTCTAGATTTATGAAAGTTCGTTCTCCGTCATCACGAACTGGCCCGTATTTTGATGATTTTTCAAATCAACATTGATTGTTTTTTTCGTTGGAGGAGCATTTTGCTCGGTCGCAGTCACACTGCACGATATGCGCGCTCAATGTCAATGCGTGTGCAAGGCCGCTGAAAATGCATCGCGCTCTACACTGTTGGTGCAAAATTGCACCGGGGACGTTGCGGCGCTCGTTGGTGGGCTAATACTGGTGCAGTAGACATTTGCATTCAACCCTTGCATTGAATAATTCCCGTAGACACTAATCATAGGGGTAATTGCCTAGGGGGTACGTAAATTTTGTTTTTCTTTTTTGCTTTTGTGGATACCATCAAAGATCGTACACTCATACGACCTTTGATATTTGATGATTTTTCAAATTAACATTGATTGTTTTTTTCGTTGGAGGAGCATTTTGCTCGGTCGCAGTCACACTGCACGATATGCGTGCTCAATGTCAATGCGTGTGCAAGGCCGCTGAAAATGCATCGCGCTCTACACTGTTGGTGCAAAATTGCACCGGGGACGTTGCGGCGCTCGTTGGTGGCCGAATACTGGTGCAGTAGACATTTGCATTCAACCCTTGCATTGAATAATTCCCGTAGACACTAATCATAGGGGTAATTGCCTAGGGGGTACGTAAATTTTGTTTTTCTTTTTTGCTTTTGTGGATACCATCAAAGATCGTACACTCATACGACCTTTGATATCATCACACTCTCGGCTTGCTATAATCAAAATATCCCGCAAGAAAACGGCGTATTTCTCGATTTTTAGCGCTTTTTCCGCGACCCGTCGCGTAGACAATACTCTTAAAACTGGACTTAATTCGCGCGCGCTTGGAAAAGTTCCGATTCTGCACTTTTGACGGTGGAATTTGGGATTTTCGATGGATTTTTGGAGGAGACTTAAGGACTTTCCTGTACGTGAATGAGTGTTAATACCGTATGTGTAATTATGTGATTTGCGTGTGATGTGACTGTAGAACCAAAGATCGTACACTTCAGTGTACGATCTTTGGTAGAACTCACTGGCTGGTGATAAAGCACACTGGCAATTAAGTGGCCGAATTCTGGTAGATGACCGAATGCACATTATGTTTACCCCGACTTTGTACTTAGGCGTGGGTCTGCCGCCTTTGACGGCCCCTCTCTAGTTCATATGTGTATCTGTCTCTTTCTAGACCTATATCTCGCACTTTCTTATGTTCCCCCTACGTCATACCACCACAGCGTGTGTAATGACGCAATACAGGAGACTTAATTGCATTAGTGTGGACAGAACAAAATAATCTAATAATGTATACTAATTAGGGACAAGTTTGCGGTTCACTTCTGTTCCTTTTCTCCCTGTGTGACGTACGAGCCACAAGGTCCACACAACATGAGTCCAACCCAACCCCAGCACAGAAAGACGCGCGGCGGCGCGGCGCACACACATGGTGATGTGTGTATTCTGATTTCTCTACATGCTGCCGTATCTCTCATTGTTAAACCTAATGAGGCCTGAAGACTTGAATGTGTGGGTGATTGTCGGTTGCTAGAACAGCTACCGCCAACGAGTTGTGAGCTCTTTTATTAATGCTTTTCCCCCCCTTTTAGTGTGTGTATGTGTGTCGTTGATTTTGACGACGCCGCAATTTTATTGATTTGATTCTTACAATCGAAAAGAGGGACACGAACGGGAGTCATTATCGACGAATTATACACTTATATAAAACAGCAAGCAATGGTGATAGCAAAAATAAATTTACACAAAATAATTCATTTTCTATATTTAAGTATATATCTTTAACCGAAGCCCCCGTAAATATCTTTTTTTTTTCTTCATGGAGGGTGAGGGTGAAACAGCGAAACTTGACGGAACATCGCGAGGCATCTCTAGACAAGTTTGAACATGTTTTGTCTTGTCTTTTACTAGTGTTAGAAGTGACGTATAGGTTTTACCTGTTGGGAAATTATTGATATAAACGAGGTACAAATTTGAAACATAAGACATGAATGTTGGTTACATGCAATAAAATGATCATAGAATAGTAAAAGTGTGATATGAAATGTCGATTTTTTTTAAATATAATGCCACTGAAGTGAGGTGTTGCATGATCTGAAATTAGATCTAAATGAATGAATGAATGAATGAATGAATGAATGAATGAATAATGAATGAAAGAATGGATGGATGAATGAATGAATGAATGGATGGAGAAATAAATAAATGAAATGATGAACAGATAAATAAATGAATAAATGAAATAATTAATTAATCAATAAATAATGTGGAATATCAAACCGCACAGTGAAGAAACATGGCAGTATACTCTTGTTTTCATGGTTGTTCATGGATTCATTGTTGTTAGTTTTAATTTCAATTTCAATTTCAATTTCAATTTTATTTCCATTTCCATTGAATAAACAGGGAAAATTATGTACAATACATTTACAGAACATATTTGTAACAATTTCAAAGAAAACGTTCAAGTGGTCACGAGTAACAACAGAAATTCCTTTCTAAGGTATATACATATATACAAGTCATAATACAAAGATTAGAATGGAAATGGAGGGTCCCACTAAAAAGCAAAGCTTGTAGGGCATGGGACCCTCGGAAAATACGTACACAAAATCAAAGAAACCAATGTCAACTGACATAAAATTAACTTAGGAAGGAAAAAAGAAAGAAAAAAAGGAAAAAGAAGAAAAAAGGGGAAATGAGACTATGGTACAACACACGCAATCGTGGACACAAGCATACAGTACTTCATGATGTAAATGCAATGATAAAACGATAAAACGCTCCCTGGTTTGATATTGCGATTGATTTGGTGCATGTACCGGTATGAATGCACAGGAACGGATATGAAAAAGAGAAAGAGAATAGACTCACTGTTGTCTGTACGATGGAACAATAAAAGAAATATCTGAGGAAAACTTATGTTAGACAAATTATTTTCTTTAAAAGATGATTTCTGTGTGATATCTTAATACTTGTCAAAAAGATGACTTGATTGAGACAATAAAACCGCACCTGATTTGGGCCCTGTTGCATAAAACCCTTACCGCTGGACTTACCGCTCCTTTCTAGCGGTAAGTCTTCAAATTAGCGGTAAATTTTATAATCCTTGATGCTGATTTGCTGTGACGCCTAATTTTGATGGTAGTTACCATTGAAATTCAATGGTAAGTTTTATGCAACGGGCCCATGGTTGCATATCATAAGATTTCAATAAAAAGAATTTTAATTTGTTCTTAAAAGAATTCAAAGTTTGTGCTGTTACTATGTTGGTGGGAAGTGAGTTCCAATACTTTGGCCCCTCGTAGATGAAGGTTTGCTGAGTCAGCAAAGTCCTAAAAAATGACAAATGAAATTCACTGGATTGCCTTGTAGGATGAATATGAATGGATTGACTTTTTGAAAACATTGATTCAAATATATATATAATTCACTACGTTGCTTCCAGCTTTCCGAGTATCAGAGTTAACGATTAGTGTTTCCATATTATGTTGTTTTCAGATACAGCTATTTTATACCTTCAGGAATTAGTTGATAAACGCATGGGCCTTTTTAGAGTAAAGATGATGAAGAAGGAATGGTAAAACGCCCGTAGGGTTTGCCCCCCCCCCCCCCCCCCGAAATTTCAGTCCATGTTCATTTACATTGCCTATAGCCGTAAGACAGGTTGAACCAACTTACTTCCAGGTAATGTCCTTCAGACACCGAAATGAATTTTAGTAATAAAATATTTATCTCAAATCAACGACACTGTTATGATATTAGTGAGGAGAACCTAACTAAAAGACTCATGCTGCTTTTTCAATGACAATTTGTATACGCATCGTCCGAGGCCCGAGCGATAGTATCGTCGACTTCGATCGATCACAGCTGCAGAAAGGAATCCCGGCAGTATCATCCTTGCCGTTTAATTATGATTTATCGGTTCGGGTGCCGTCCACTGTGCACGCGGCGTGGACCGCATACCACGGCGATGAGTAGTGACGTGCCGATCACGACGAAGGTACTACCGTTATCTCTCGAGATCCGAACGGTCATCATTTCGTCAACTGGTTGGCAACAAGACCCGCGACTACTAATTCAACACGGCGCGCTCTCAGAGACGAAGGCTATCATTATCATCACCCTAGTCGATATATTAATCATGACAACGAACAGAGGCAACCATGAATCCTATTGAAAGAACATTCTGATTGCATTGGTGTGATGAAAATAATTTTTCTGTCACACTGGATGCTGCTATAGTATTCTGTAACCACAATACGTTCGACTTGAATTGTATGCTTTTTGTGGCATTTCACTTATTCCGGTTATCTATCCACTTGTATATGTAACATTGTTACGATACGAGAATGATAAGGGTGTTAAGTTGCCACTAAACCCATAAGTGTTCGAGACAACTTAACGCCCTTCTCATTCACCAGACAGACAGACGATCAACAGACGATATATGACCAATAATAATGCGATATGAAAATAGGATCCAGTCGCCTTAACAAAATTCATTGATAATGTCAAAATTAATGTAGGTCACTAGCCTGGTAAGTGAGCTGATGATTATGATGAAATAATACAGTTATGTAGGCCTACATTTGTTGCCATTTCATATAATGTATGCACTCGGAGATATCAGACCAGTCCTGATACCTAGTAGATATTGGTAGGGTTTAGAACTCCCCTTCTAACATGCTGACGGTCAAAAAAAGATGAATTTTGAATCTCGACATACTTTTCGTTCTTTTACGGTCTATCTTTCATCCAAAGGATCGTTGATACGAAAGTGAAAAAAGGTTCGTTATTCCGAAGGTAAGTTAATCCAAAAATGAAAACCAAAATAAGATTCGTCATTTCGAAATGTTCGTATGATTCCGAAGGTTTATTAGTGCGCATTTTTTTTTCCATTTTTAGATTAACGAACCTTCGGAAGAACGAACCCTTTTTCATTTTCGGACTACAACCACAGGATAACGAAGCTTAGGAATAACGAACTTTCGGAATGATGTCACAATAATGTTTGGATCAATGAACCCTTTCCCATTTTCGGATTAACTAACATCTAGGTATGCGAAATTTGTGTGTTTCTGAATTATGAACCTTCGGAACACCTAGTCTCAACAGAGGGAGTGACAAGCCTGCGTTTCTGAAACCAGAGAATACTGCAATCAAATAATATTTGTTGTATGAAAGGAACATTTTTGCCGTAGTTCGCATGATCATGATGAATCCGTATCTTTCACATAGTTTGAATTATCTTTTCACTGATTTTTATATTGGTATTACCCCTGCTTTCTGAAAGAGGCAAGTCATTGCGCTTTTCATTACGCTAGTAAAGTGAAATAAGTATGTTAAATTTTTCCTGGTAAATTTTGTAGGCAATAATTAGTATCTTGGTAGGCAACCACAAACACACACACAACACACTCAAGTGGAAGCCATGGCCACATTGTCATAACTTTCTTCTTTTCTTTTTTTTTAGTGGACCTCTCAGTTCTCTTTTCCCCTCTAAACACAACTTCTAGTGTATATTATGCTTATGATATAATTTCTTATTACTCTTTGTTATGTTTTGTTGGAAGAAAAATGAGAATGAAAACAAATGAAATTAATAAATTGTTGTAATGTAGTATTGGGGATTTGACAATCCGTCGCAAAACTCCACAGTGGTGATGGGAAACAATTTCAAGCTAATCACTTCTATGGAATATCATCCAAATATTTTTTGTACATTGCCTATCGATTAATTGCCGAAGTGTTAGTTGAAGGGGAAAATCCCCAAACAAACCGCTGCATGTTGTCCATTGAAAGAGCTTACAACGAGTGTGGTGTAGAGGAGAAAAATCTGTTGATGTGTGTCTTGGTTCAAGAATTTAAATGTCGCCATCTTTTGTCGGTACACGGTTTTTGGGGACACACTGAAAAATCTTGCTATCCTACATGTGTGCACACACACGTATACACATCACTAGCAAGCCACAGCTGTGAATGTGTAGTGTAGTAGCATACAACACAAGTGTAATCGGCTCCGTCGCTGGCTTGGTCGGTATGGTGGAAAGATGGCTTCGTATATAGGAAACATTGCCTTCCCGTGCTTGACACCAACGAAAGCAGTTTTTAGCTGCTTAATGCTTGCTGTGGCCTACGTCGGGAGCTTGTATGTATGGAAGAGAGAACTTCCAAGGTATAGTATACGGCAAATGTCTCGTAAAATGTGGTAAAAGAGGAATCTTGTGGAAAGAGTCGGGGAAATAGTACACATCTGTGACTCAAAAGTGAACGGAAGCTTGGCCTCGCGTACACCCAAGCGGCAGGCACGTTTACCCCGCCGCCGCGCCGAGACCTCGCGGTGAGCACTGGGTCGTGTGAACGGCATTCTGCATCACAGGATCAGCATGATCAGGAGCCACATTTGTAAATGTTAGCAGACCATTCATACGAGAAATCATAGCACTTTTTAGTGAAATGCTCTAGCTCCTAGTTGTGGAGTAGAGTAGCCGATTCTATTGAACCCGATTTCCTGCCGTAACGTGCAGTAAGAAACGATTGATGCAGCTGTGTCTGTATTTTATACCATACCACCTAGCCCGACCAGACGCTGTTAATACAATTACAATTGTACGTTGTGCTACTTACAGCGACTGGGCTGTGTATAGTTACATACCACCTTCTTGCTAGTGCTGTTGCAAAGAAGAGCATTCATCATATCACGTGTGTGTAAACCAGATTTAACCGTGCAAGTGTTAAGTGTGGATGTATTTGTTTATGTAAGAAATCATTGAATTGGAATTAATGATTTAAATTGAGACATCATATGCCTACACCTGCACCTTCAATTTGCCTCTGCAATTTGAATGATGGTTTAGCCTTAGGACCTAACCGATAAGTCGATAACCCAAGTAATCTAACGTTAGATCTAGATTGATAAGTAGATTCTTGTTATTTAGTCTAGTAGATCCCCTAGGGCCTAATAGAATAATGTGCCCATCAAGATCTAACAATTTTTATGAAATTTTGTTTTTGTGATAGTGTACAATTTGTAGGCATAAAGTGATTAAGAGAGAGCTCCTTTTGGGACATCCACCCCACTTCTGTTTGCACCAGATGTATTAGAAATTGTTTTTCATACAAACATAATTCATGCATGCATATAACTATACACAGCCCAGTCGCTGTACATGGTACGTAACAGTGTCTGGTCGGGCTAGCATGCATAGTGCCCCCGCCAGACCCTGCTGTATGCATTGATTTACTCATAATCAATCCTTTATGATTATTCTGTTGTGTCTTTACTATTACCAAATCTTGTCGATGTTGTCTGTACATAGACCAGTACAAGTGTACACTTATGTATGTGTGTGGATGGGTTCACTACCCTTGCCATTGAATACTGTCTGTACTGTAAAAGTGGATATTTTCAAAATGTGAGTAATTTTTCGTGCTAGGCTGGGCAAGATGAATTTTGCATATTTTTAATTCCATGGAATTAGGACATTAATTACTGGAACATATGGCATGCAAGAGTATTTGTGTGCTTTTATTTTTAGTTTCTGGTGTCATGAAATGCGCAAAAAAAAATCCATTATTACAGCAATCATGATGATGAGAAGAGTTCTAAATTATCAACTGCCATTGGTTAAGCTTGCTGATACTTAGTCAAACCTCAAGGTCCATAATGAGTTTTGTACTCTCATACTTTCAACAGAAATGTTCATGTGCATTTTAATATCGTAAATTTCATGAAAACCAAGATTCGCAAATTTCACAAGAACCAAGATTTGCTAAAGTAAAATGCACACGAAAGTTCTTGTCTACACTATACACTGTATAGGACCGTTTATGCATTGAATGCCAGCAGCAATTAGTGAAATTTCATGCTGTGAAATATCTTGCTTTATGTAGGTATAACTATTAAATGCAATGAATCGTCAGATCTTTCAATCTAAACTTTCAGCTGACATGCACTCTTTAAATTCAATGTATTAAATGACCAATTGAACGTACTTCAGTTTGTTACCTAGCACGCAATTCGGGTATACAATGAATTTCCTTGAATCAGGAAGTGATTCTCAATAGATTCTTAGCAGGTTCCAGCAGCCGTGCGTTGCACACGATCACTTTACTTTCACCTGGCTCACTTCCTTGTATAGGGTCCAGAGAGCAGACGTCTCTAAGGGAAGTGAGCATGCCAAGGGAGGGAGTGGTCTTCACACGTGTGCACAATTATTACATTTTGTTTTAAAGGTCCTGTTTACCTTTGGGAGGAGTGACTTTAAAAAAAAAATCAAGATATCACATTTGATTCATATGTGTAGATCTGTTGTATCACAAAACATCCTATCATATAAAATGTTTGCAATAAAGCCTAAAATATAGAGAGATATCCGTATTTTTCTCAATAAACCATAACTGTAAATGGTTTAGTCTAGAAACATTTAGATATTATAACTATTGTTCACATTTAGCGTATTTAACAGTACTTAACATCGATTATAAGGATTCCAATATATACAGTAGTTGTTTCTATCCCTACTTGTAACTCACATTATTTTAGAGCTATTTTAAAGCACTAATGCTGGGTTTTTGTGTCATCTGCAAATGGTAAGTTATGCCTTTAAACAGCGTCATAATCTGTGAAAACCTTCCCACTGCTGACTGCTGATATTCATTTCTTGAAAATTTTCAGCATGATGCATTGGGACCATCACTTTTAATCCATTTGACCCATTATCTGACGATGATGATACTTCTAATTGCAGGAAATCGCCAAGAAAAGATGTGTCCTACCTGCTTAAATACTACCTATAGGCAGTTGGGCAAATATCCTATACATATGTGACCCTGCACCTCAAAACAAACAAAAAGTCGCCAGACATGAATTTTTAGTTAAGACCATATTCTGAAAGAGCAGATTTTAAGCTTTAAAATGATGTATAACTCAAATTAAATGGACTCTCCTAACCTATCTAAATATTGGAAAGAAAGCACAAACTCAGGAAAAGTGTGAACTGAGAAAAGAGGCTCTGAAGTACAGTGTCTATTCAAGCGCTTAATCTTTACCAAACCGTGCTGGCTGTGCGATGAATGGGACAAAACACAGGAAGTAAACCACCAGAGTAACAACAATGAAGAGATTATCAGATTAAACTGAAATTAAGCATGCCTCATTAACACATTCTTTCCATAATTAATGCCAACTTTCAAAGCAGTAGCACTATCCTTTCAAAAGTTATTTGAGTTGAAAGTGAAGAGTGTGGACAAGGTTTTTCAGAAATGAAAAAGGGATTCTAAACACACACCTAATCACACTATTCTACCAAAATGTTCGAGATAAACTGCTAAAAAACACACTTTCCTGCCCGTTTTATGATACCAAATTTTAGCATAATGTAAAAGAAGACCCGCTCTTTCAGAAAATATGAAAAAGTCAAGTTCGGCTAGGTTGACCCATTTCACTTATTTTCAGTCCTCACGCAAAATCAGAGTGTGCGACTTTATGTTCGTTTTGAGGTGCACGGTCACATATATACAAGCATTTCCCTCTAGCCCATCAGTAAAGTTTAATACATATTGTAGCCTCAGGCAAGTTGGTGTGTTTTTGTATCACTGTGACTTGCTGTAATTTTCATTATGATTTCATTTTTCTTACAAGATCCATGGTTTATTCAGCAATAATAGCATAGATAATAGCTTGTAAACACTGGAGAAGAAAAACTGTATCACTGTAGCCCTGGAATTATACTCTTACTCAATACCTGGAGGGAGAGGGAGAATGAGAGAACCAGCTATGTCAATTCATGTCATATAGCCTGCCATATGAGATGGGCTACGGTAGCTGTAAGGCCACTTGAGCCGTGCTGTGACCATGGGTAGCCTCTATTAACCCTTTACGTGCTTTGCGTGCCAATTGACACAGAAAACCGCATAGCATTGTACACACTGTCCAAAGTTCCCATGCACACTATTAAAGGGTTAAGAAATTGTACAAAATAACAGAATGTGAACACAATCCTATCACCAGTTGTGAATGCTACCCATCAACTTTTTTTTTTTTTTCATCATTCATGATAGGATTATCCCTATGAGTTTTTTTCTTTTCTTTTCTTTTCTGGAAGCCTGGTTGTTACTTGAATATTTATATTGTTTAGAAATTCAAAAATTAAGTATCACCACAGTCACTGTCACTAGATCTGCACTGGACACCTCAACCCCAGCATAGCTCTCCTGGGCTGCTGCAAGGGATTAATTCAGTCAACGTTCAAGGTTAAGTGCATGTACTGTATTAACCCGTTGAGGACGAGTCCCGAGAATGCTCGGGCAGGTGTCTATGGGAAATGCATGTTGTAGCAAAATCAGTCCGTCCTCAATGGGTTAAGAAATGGAATTAGACCATTAAATTCTGTAATTCATTCAAATTGAATGGACATTTCCTTGGCAGGAGATTTTTCACAACCCATTTGAAGCTTCTCTAAAGTTTCATCCAGTATCTCAGGGTGGTCCATGAGGGGTTTTAGCATGTTGCTGCAACATGCTAAAATTCTTGTGCAACATCCTAAAAAGCCAGCAACATGCTATGCAACATCCTCAAGAATTTGCAACAAGCTCAAAGGAAAAGTATTCAAAAATGTGCAAAACATGTGCATAAATTAGAAACATCAAACTACCAGATTCTTTAGATATTTGTGTGCAAAACATGAGAGAGAACATTGAATGTAAGCAGCACAAAGAGAGATAAGCAGCAAAATATTGTGTACTACGTACTCATTGTGTGCGCTCCGCGCATATTCAATTTCTGCAATATTCTCAGATTCTGAGCTTGCAACATGCTAAAATTTCAAGTTGTGGACCACCCTGAGTATCTGCTTCGATGTTAAAGCAAGATTGGTCTTGCGTGCCATCTGTAGTCGTACCCCAGAGAACATTCATTCTTGTTTATACCAGGTTCATTTCCTTTACTTTTACACAATACGATACCACTTTGTATCAGGAGAGAAACATGGAACGGATATGTACAATGTATGTGCCCTGTCATTTCAAACGCAAATTGCTAGTGTGCCAAAGTTTAAAGGGATGGTATACAGTTTCAGTTAAGATAGGTTTCCACTGCTTTTTTATGACAATTTTCTTCTAAGAGATTATGAGAAACTTCTTATGAAATATGAAGGAGCATATAATTCTAAGAGAAAATGAAAGTTTATTTGATGAAAATCAGTCTTGAAATGGCCGAGATATCCTTGAACGATCCTAATAACAGGTGGGACCCACCTTTTATTAAGATCGCTTTGTTTTACTTTCTTTTGGGATATCTAAGCCATTTCAAAACTAATTTTTATAGAATAAACTTTGAATTCCTCTAAGAATTGTATGCTCTTTTTAAAGTAGTTTCTAAGTAGCTGGCAAAAAGTTAAAAGCTGAATCCTCACCTCAACCAATACTACTTGTACACCACTGTAAAACATGACATATTCGCGGCCTGAAATCTTTGTGAATCGGAGCCGACAGCCTTTTTTGTGGCATGAAATTTTCATGAATTGCCACTGGCGTTCAATGCATATAGTGTAGACAAGAATTTTGCGTGCATTTTAATTTCGCAAATCTTGGCGCTCGTGAAATTCGCGAAATTAAATTGCATGCGAACATTCCTCGTTTTACAGTATCCCTTTAACAATATTTGAAGGTTGTTGACTTGGGGGATGCAGATTGCCATGTGTATGTTTTAGATGGAGCTCTCCTGGGTTCTGCTATATACTGACATTTTGATGGATTACAGGATGAAACCATTTGAGAACGAAAACTAGAATCTTAGTGTAGCTGGGGTTTTTTATCTGTTGGTGTGTCCACATTGACAGTTGTGGTGTGTAAGCACAATCCGTTAATGCCAACAGTATGTGATACAGTGTCGATGTGACTGCGGTCTCTTTTTCTTTTCATTTAGGGGGATATTAAGTACTGTGCACAGTAATGCTCAGAAATAATTCATTGCCCTCCTGTTAAACATGGTGCTTCTAAACCCAAGACTTACAATACTATGATTGCATCCATTAGCTTCCTTTGCATGGTTAAAAGTTGATTTATCTGGGGCTCTTTCCATTTTTTGTGCACTATACTACCCCTTTGGGCTTCTTGTTTGCATCGTATTGCTGCCTTTGCCATTTGAAGTGGACCCCTAGCCTTCATCAACAATTAAACATACTTGTCCAACTATGACATTTTCAAAGGTGAGGTACTATTCGTTTGTAAATTTGGTCCCTGTGTAAATAACCTTTTACCAAGCTATGTTAATACTGGAAATTGTGATGCAGTATTACAAAACTATGTTCTGCAATGTTTCTGATAAAGGATATTACCACATCTCCTCCTCCCGCCACCACACACAATAAATTGGAAGGCTAGAGCTTTAAATATAAAGTTAAAGATAAGTAAAATACAAATTTAACATATAAATATTTCTCATAACATCGCATCCAAGGAAGATCTCTGTTGAAAATGCTGTCTGCAGTATACGCTGGTCCAACACTCGTATAGCTCTCAAATATGATACAGTGATTTCATTTTCAAGTGATTGTGAGTCTGGTGGGGCTGGAACTTTTAGAGATAAAGGGTAAGTCATTATTTTACTGCTATTTTGCCCTTCCCTGCAAATCTGCTTTTGCATTAAAAGGAGAGGTCACCCTTTGGATGTCCTAACCTGTTGAAGACGGGCTGATTTTGCTCTAATACACATTTCACATAGACACCTGCCCGAGTATACTCAATGGGTTAATATGAAGCCAGTTCTTTTTCTTGTCTTTTTTTGTGCAGTAACATAGCTGCAGAGTGTTTTTATAGGCCTATCACTTGAGTAATCAAGACACTTGATCATGGAGATCATCTGTCTTATCAAAGCCATTTATCTGGCTTGAGTAGGATTACAACTTCCTGGTTAAAAACCTTAGTGACCGAACAAGGGGATGTCTAATCTTGACAGTGAGACTACTTCTCGTTTCCCCGGAGGTGACTGCTGAGAAGGGGAACTGGGCTAGCTCCCGATCTTGATAGGGATGCAAACACGAATTTGAGCTTGTATCTCTCGCGGCTGATGGTGTGGTTAAGTTCGGTATGCGTGCTGGGTATTCATCCAGGATTGCCTTCCAACGTTCTGTGTGGACGACTACAGGTACTTCACCCTGTTGGTCCTTGGGCAATTTGGGACAGTGTGGACATATTGGGCCAGTTACATGCCAAATCATGCTCCTGCCTTTGGCAGATATAGGATGTGATTGGAAATTAACAACAACAACTAAAAAGATGCAAACAATGATGTACATAATATTGTGCCATTGAAATCACATATTACACCCTCACAAATCTCCCAAATAAACAAACAAAAAGATGCAGTGAAAGACATTTATATCATACCTTTGTACACGTTAAAATCATGAATTGCTTTAGCATTTAAGTAATGCTGAATTATGTTCGTCTATTGCTTATTGTATATGACCTGTTGACGCCCTCAGTATTTTATTCCTAAGCTCATCTCACAGTGGGTATGAGACTTTTCAGCTCCCAGCTTGTTAAGTGTCTACTTAGTTTACCTGCTCTTCCCTATGCAAACAGAGATGTGGACATATAATCACTTTTGGCAACATTTTTGTATCATAAAGAAAATGTCTCTCCAAGTGTTTTTAGGGGAAATGAAAACTAGGTACAATGTAGATATATTTTTGATTTGATTGCTTTTTTCGAAGTATTTCAGCGGCATTGGTTCATGAAGATAATACAAAATGATATTCCAAGTCCTTTGTCGTTGGTGGTTAATGTATAAGTTTTTTACAGAGCTTGAATAAGAATCAAGAAGGAAATGTATTCTAAAGATGCCTTCAAAAGAAGAAAAAAAAAATGTGGAAATATTTTACCAGTAACATTGCAGTCATATGACCAATACAGATGTTGAAGGATACTGCATGATGTCTGTTACATGATTTTATCATTGATAAAAGCATTCTTCCTTTGTTTGTTTTGTTTTGATTTTTTTTATCACTCCTTACTTTCAGTTCTTGTCTTGCATTCGTATCAGTGCTTGATTGTTTATAATGATTTTCTCTGAAGAATTTGATTAATCTCTTTTTAACGTACTTCAGCTTCAATATAACAGACCATTTGTTGACATAGTACTTGAGTCGATAAGACGTTGCTACAATTTGAATGATTCCCTCAGTGAGCAGTTTGTTAAGTACTTTAATCTGTGGTGAGCCCTAGTCTATCATTCTGGTGAAGTTAATGCTTGGCTTGCTTTGGTTCCGATAGTCTATGGCGATATATGGAGCGGCTTTCATTATGACTGCCAGAGCTCAATGTCATCCCCACATATCGCCATCAATGTATGATTAATGACATGACGCCCGGCATGAGCTTCATGGCATTACATTATTTTGAATACTGAAATGTCCCCTCCTTCCTTTCTGCGTGCACCCCTCCCCCATAGTTCTTCTGATGAAGAAACAATAGAAACTTACCATGCTTTTTGCTGTGACTAGGGCCTTTCATACTTACCATGAAATGCCATGGTAAATAGCACAGCATTTCGAAATTACCTTTATACAAAATGCCATGGTATTTAGGGGGGTAATTCAAACTTTGCAGGAATTGTGCTTGCGACATTGATGCATGAATCCTGTCACAAAATACCAACCACTGCTCTGTGGTGTATAAACCACATGACCTGACACTTGTCATAACCTCTTCCATAATTTTGCATACACTCAGTGCTTATACCTCGGAGAGGTGTAGATGCACTTTCTGGCTAGCCTTACTTGATAGCCTTGCACAGTGAGAGATTCTGACGATATACTGTGAATTATGAGTACATTCAGAGCATAAATGCAATATATCTTTTCTTTCCTTCTGTGATTTTCAGCTAGTTTGACTACATTCCAAGATTCTGGTGAAAAAGTTCATCTATAAGACGAAGGTTCATCTACAAAGAAGGAAGGAGAATTTTTTTTAAATTTTCTCCCCCTTTCTCTGTGCTTTGAATTTCCAACCTCTTTTAGCACTAGGTGTAGGCTTGGTAATTATGATGTGTTTGTGTGTTTTTTCACTTCATGCAGTCAGAACTCTACTTCTGGTGGGTTGATATGAATAATGATAACAGTTATTATAAAACATTCCACTGGCTGGCCCCAAAAAGCAGGTGCTACACTGCACATTTCCAAATTTGTGCTGTAATTCCTCTGATTATGCCAGGTGATGGCAGAGTTATCTCACTCATTTGAGTTCCCGGCCAGACTGCGCTAAACCTGCATGCTAATTTGGGAAACATGTTATTTTTGCACTGAACGTACATGTGTTGCTAATCAGCACAGCGGCCGCTTTTGAACACAGTTTGTGGTTTATGGGCCAGACTTTTGGCTGAAGGTTTGCACTATCTACACTCTAGGTATTAATGCAATATTGTGGTGTGCAGTGTTTGAATGCAAAAAGTTTAGGCAAGTTTCACATTCAGATTCCAGATCTTGCCTCTGTCATGGGATATGGATTGTGGTGATATTATTTGCAAATTGAGATTATGATAGTTAGTGCCTTGATAATTTTCATGTTATTTCTAGGCTGTGAAACACTGCCCAGTAGATATGTGTACTAATTGTACAACAGACCTTATTATTCAAAACTCTCTTTACAGAAAACAACACTTGTGACAAGACATGCCAGGTACCCTTTTTCCCTGTTATTATACCAAGGATATCCATGTCAGGAGAAAATTGGGAAGATTAATTGATTATAGTTTGATTTTCATAGGCTGAAATATTACATACTGACACTTTCTCTCTAACACATTCTTGATTTTATGACTAGAAGCACAGTGTATATGCCTATACACTTTGTTTTACATTTTTGAGTTTCCCTTTAACTGTATTCATAAAGTGGATACCAGTTTTGCAGTTGCCATCTTTACCTGTGTGTGTGAGTGTGTGCAAGTGTGTATGTGTGTGTGTGTGTGTGTGTGTGTGTGTGTTTGATGTAAATTGCATCTAGTTCTGTCATTCATACCTGTAAATGTGGTTCACAGTACATGCATCCAGGGATAGATCGAATGGCACCCTCTATGAGAGGGAATAAAATTTGCTGATTTTCTCTTGAACAGTTGTAATTCTCCCGCACATTTGCACTGGTTTCATTTATTAAAGTCATTTTAAAGTGCAGCGTCTTGAAAATATCATTGGAAGTTTGTTGGTAATACAATGTATTCATTGCTCTCTGCGAGCTTCAATATCTGTCCCCCTTTTTTTTTTTCATCTTGAGCACAGAGAAATGAGAGCATCAAAGGAAGAGAATTTATGGTCAACCTGGGGACCGTTTCATGAAACTTTTTTGTCAGTGATTTACACTGACAACTGTGAAAAGCTACTGAAATCCTTGCGTCTGATTGGCTGATAGCTAATTTGTCGGTGAAAATCTCCGAGTAACTCGTTGATGAAACGCCCCCCAGATCAGGACTTCTGTCATAAGGTGATCATTAGATAGAAAGTGAAAATGCGTGAAGAGGACTCCCTTTTTGAAGTGAGCAGGAGATTTGAGCTCTGTGTAGAGATTCATGTGTCCCATGTTTTATCGCAACAGCCATGGTGATCGTCATTAGCCAAACTACAGTCTACCGTGATGAATTTGCTATGGAGTGAGGCAAGGCTGTGGTGAATATTGAATCCAGATTTGTACCTTTCTGCTAATCAAGTTTCTCGTTGATGCGTGGTTCTTGGTGTCAGGACCCCCCCCCCCCCCCCCCCCCCCCAGGTTATCAAACCCTGAGAAGTCAGGTGCAACTTCGCACTCTGCAGATACTCAGGTCGTTTTCACACCTATCAAGAAACATAAAATTTGTAATGCTGAAATTACAAACACAATTGGAATTTATAGGATTCAAGTGATTGTCCAGTCACACGACTGAGGAAGGCTTCGCGGATTCTGCGTTTGAATTTCAGAGCAAGGAGAGGAGGTCTGGCTTCAAAGTTCCTATCAATCACTACTGAGCGGTTAAGTAGCCCGCACTTTAACTGCAGTGTGAGCACTTGAGCGTGTTTTTTCGGTTGAAGTGGTTGAAAGGTCACCACAAGCACTGCCCCCCAAAAATACGATTTGGAGGTTAATCCGTTCACATGTCTGTTTTGTTCCATAATTCTGGTGAATTATTGGAAAACACCTCCAGACCATCATTTGAAACAAGATTGGAATTACGCTTCAAATCACCTTCTCCAATTCCAGTTTGCATTGACAGGGAAAGAATGCTTGATAATTTGAATCATGAATCTATAGTGATGCTTCAATACAATCATGTTTCAAATTAAGCACTCTTGGTATGTGTGAAAGCGAGGTCTGATGACTGGTCTCTGCGACTGATTTACAAGAACTTGTCTGTCCCTCAAAAACAGTTGGTTCAAAGCCAGTCAGTGTATGAACAGCCATGATGATTTGGAATAGATTCAAGTGACTGTCTTTGCCCTATGTTTGTACTTTTGGTTTAGTGTGCCAAGGTACATTGTATTTTGAATAGCACATTCTGCATGCTGGTGGAAACTTGACACATTTAAGGGAGGGTATAGTATTGGTTGCTCAAGGTGAGAATTCAGCTTTTAACTTTTGCAAGATATTTAGAAACCACTGTATGACATGTTAAAGAGCATACAATTCTAAAAGGAATTCAAAGATTATTTGAGGAAAAACAGTTTTGAAATGGCTGAGATATCCTAAAACAAAGTAACACAATGTGATCTTAATAAAAAGTACATATAATCTGTAGATCCCACCTTTAATTAGGGCTGCTTTGTTTCTGGATATCTCAGCCATTTAAAAACCAATTTTCATCCAGTAAACTTTGAATATCTCTTAGAATTATGTGATCTTTCATATTTCATAAGATGTTTCTCATAATCTCAAAATATTTCATCAAAAAATGTTGGAAACCTGAAGTCCCATTTTAACTGAAACGGTACCATCCCTGTAATACATTGCATAGTGTACATTCCTTGCAGTCTTCGTGGTCCATCAGCCATGTATTTTTGCTCTTCTTAAAGATGCTGTTTGTGGTGATGCACTTGCAGAAACTTGCTTGATTGTTGCTGACTGTCTCGGATGTTGATGTTCAACTGCATTCAAAAAACATACAAACACTCTAGCCCATAAAAGTTCTGAGAATTATGCTGTTGTTAAAAACACTGTGAAGAAATATCACCAAGCTACAATGTACAACTGAATGGTTTATCCTGACACAACTTTCTATGGGAAATGCAGAATATGTAGATTTAATCTTTCACAGATTTTCTCTCTTTTTGCGGCATTTGGTGTGTATGTTTTTTTAAACCCTAGTTTGTTATAGCTTAACCTGTTCCATACTGAATTCTGGATTCCCCATAGACTTAATACACAGGCCACCAGGTTCCCGTAAGGAACGGGTTAATATGTAGCAGATATCACAGAGCTAGTAGTCACATGCAGGACCTTGTAGCTTGGATTTTTCAAACTTGAAGTATTGTTAATCGGTGCCTTTTTAAACCTCACGGAGGGATGTAATATGAAGCAAAGCAATGGATTTTATTACATGGAAAGCAGGACAACAGTATCATTGTGAAGTCCCACCTTGAGTAGCTGCATAACCACATCCTTGTATTGTTTAATATTCACTGTGTTATTCTGACCAGGGGAATTGTGAAGTTTGTGCCGTGTTGCAAAGCTCCTTGCTCATGAATGCATTTTGGAAATGTATTTGTTTATTATCATTACATTTCCGTAGATTTTCGAGCACCAATTAGGTTTGCAGATGTTATTGCCTTTTGTTCAGGAAATGTAATTGGATTCAAATATGAGCAAATAACCAGACAACAACAAACAGGGGTGAAAAAAAATATATTTGGATCAAATATTGCAGTTAGAACACATGTCTGCAGTCTTTTTGTCCCTTCCGTCTCTCTCTGAATCTTGATGTCTGTATTTGTTTGATGGTAACAGTATCTAATTACTTTGGCAGAAAATACAGTAAGTGTTGTAATACTGTTTATCCAGCAGAAAAAATTGTATGTACAATGCATAAGTGGAATCTAATGGAACAGTCCACTGCAGTGACATCAAAGTACGGTCAGAGGCTTAATCGCCATGGCAACTGTTCTGGGTGAAGTGATGCTATTCAAACGAGCCCATTGAGTGTTTTTGCCACAGCTATTGATAGTTCCATCCACTTGCGTTGTATGCCTTGATGGTATCCAGACATATTTGACGCACAAATAAAGGATCGCGTGAATATTGACCAGACTATAAATTGCCACACGTATGCATTTCTGCGGGTGTATATCTGTATGTATAGCTCACTCTAAGGTGACACGCGCTCTCGCTGACAGCGGCCGTCATGAATTGGCCGTGGGATATTTATCAGCCCTCCCACGGGGGCAGTTTCCATCTCAGACCAGAAAATTGCGAGATTGCATTTAACGAAATGAGTTTTCACCTGGTTGGATGTGGTGGTAGTGGAAGTGGTTGGTAACCTTCTGTCTTCCCCACAGGAATAGGATTGGATAGTTAGGGGGGGGGGGGGGTGCGGTGATACATGTAGATCGGTCCTTTGTTGAAGATGGAAACACACACAGACTCATTGCCATGATGGGATGGGGGTCAATTAGCAAGAGTATTGTTGAGCACCAAACAATACCCTCCGTCAATAGGCCACTTTGTATGCGATGCACTAATGGGAAAGATAGGTTGTAGGCATAAAGATACAGACTGTGGAAGGTAATGCAGTTGGTGATCTTTCCGTATTATAAATTGCACCTTTTTTTTTCTGTCCTACAGACACACAACTGAAAAGGTTTCAAGGTAGTGTGATGCAGGGCATACTTAATGTATATGTGATGCATTTAAAATTGTATAGTTTCATTGATTAAAGGACAAAGAAAATTGCTTAAATTGGTTTTAAAAAAAATGGAAACTCACATGCAAAAGAGAAATAGAAAGAAATAGACAGAAAGATTACTGAACTTGCTTTCATCATACATGTATCGGGGAATCAACAAGAACTTGGTGAAGCACTGTGAAACCAATTTTTTAAAGAGCACGATATGAATGAATATATGTTATTGCATTTTTATCAAAACGGAAATAATTCAATGCACATGCCAGAGGGAGTTACCAGTGTACATAATTGTATTTTTCATGGACACTCTTATTGATGGAAATTTTGAAATTTTCCTATTGTCAAGTTAGTCGTTTCTGTGGAATTATTGATAAATAGCCCATTGGTTAGAACTATATTGAAATATTTTATATTCATTACAAAGCTGATGATATTTGTTTTTGTTTTTGTTTTTTTCCCCTAAAGATCAAGCCCAGTACTGTATCAGAGATCCCAACTTTTACTTTTTGGCAGCAGAGAGTATTCTGTCGTGTTTTGGGCCAAAAATACTGCAGGTTTCATGGAAAAATACTGTTTTTTCCCTTACTGTAGTACTAAATTCACTGCGGGAAAGGTATTTTCCCACTAAATGTATGCCTCTTCATCCCTCAGAATATGGCAATGGTGTTTTCAAGGGTAGCATACTCGCTGTATACATTCCGCCTTAACTTTCCTCTTCTCAAAGGAATATATGTTTGGTACATCTAGCATCTAGGTCACCTTTTAAAGGGATGGTACAGTTTTGATGCAGATGGGGCTGCAGGTTTCAGCCTGTTTGTGTGTGTGTGTGTGTGTGTGTGTGTGTGTGTGTGTGTGTGTGTGTTTGTGAGATAATGAGAAACCTCTTATGAAATATGATAGAATATGTGATTCTTAGAGAAAATTCTTACAGATATCCAAAAAAGCAATCCTGATAAGATGTGACAGGCCACCAATTTTATAAGGATCTCTTTGTTTTACATTGTTTTCGGATATCTCAGTCATTTCAGAACTGATTTTCATCAAATAAACTTTCAATTCCCCTAGAATTGTATGCTCTTTGATATTTCATAGAGGGGTTTCTAAATATCTCGTAAGGTGTTAAAAGCTGAATCCTCACCTCAACCAATACTATACCATCATGACTTATGATGTCTTAAATTGTGAAGTTTAATAGTAGTCAACAGAGGTAAATGACAGAACATTCTCTAGCTACATAAATGGATGGAAGGGGCTAGATGACTTTTTCTGGGAGTAAGAGAAAAAATAATGGGGGCGAGGGGAGGGAATGGAGGAAGAAAAGAGGAGAGATACCTGTATATAGAGCAAGGAAAGATGATGGGTAGAGGTGTGAGAGAGCTTGGCGGAGAAATACGAGACGGGGAGGGCAAGGAGGTCGAGAAGACAAAAATTCAGGATCGGACAGTGGCCTGATATCGACTCGCATTGCAGTGCACTCCTGCTCTTTCTCGGGGGCACTCTGTCTGATGTTATTCCTCAGTGAGTCTGGTTTCCAGTAACCATGGTAACGAGGGAGAGCCGCTAGATGATAGGAGAAAGTGCGCTGGTGTCTCTGTCCTCCTCTGACTGCCAGTTGCAATGGCCTTTAGAGCATTCTTGGATTTTTTTTTTTTTTTTTTTTTTTTTTTTTTTTTTAAGCTGTGATGATTGGCATGTCACAATCTGCCAGGAATGAAAAGGAGGTTACTGCTGTAAAAAAAAAAAATGCAAAAAAAAAAATAGTAAATTGATGACATGTGATTAATGTGCGCAGGGAGCAGACTCCAGCAGTCCGTTTAGACAGAGTTACATAAAATTGGTCAGCTAAGAACCAGAAGGGTGCCACTGTGGTCTTAAGATATGAGCAGTAAAAATAAAACAAAACAATGAGTTTTGATGAAATAAAAAGTTTGTTAAATCAAATGTGGGTAGATTAATAAGCGTTGCTCCAAATATATGGTAAATTGAGCCCCTGTGGTTTTGACTTTTTAATAATTTACTGAAAATGAAATAATTTAGAATTGACATCATAATGTAGAGGAGATCACGCTCTCAAACAGGATACCAATAACTCAATACCCCTAAAAATTGCAATAAAGCCCTTCTGGTTCTCGATTATATGTACCTTTGCGGACTCAAATAAGCCAAGTTTGTCATTAGCTCATGTGCACATTTTGACAAATGATCTTCTTTTTTTTCGCAGTTGCTTCTAAAGGCAGTTCACTCGTCAAGGCAACATAATGCATAACCTTGCCGACATAACAACTTGTGGGATTCATTTTCAAACAAAGGATGAACCTGGGTAGGTTAGGTGACTAGAAGGCATCTGTCCGTTTATACTTTTGGAAGCATCCATTTCATTGTTTTGCATTGAATGCATTAACAAACATTTTCTGTTATGATAATTACAAAATGCTAGGCTTTTCCAAATTAGCATTTTGTTGTCAGGTGGACGTGATGTGGACACATAAGATGCTCATACTATTAGCGCTGCACTGTCGCACTTGCATTTGTGTGTGCAAAGTGTCTGTATGCAGCGGTTGACTTTAAATTAAGACATCCCTCTGAATAACCCACTTTGTGTAATGTGATTGTTGATATGTGACCCTGCACCTCAAAACAAACAAAAAGTCGCCAGACATGAATTTTTAGTTAAGACCATATACTGAAAGAGCAGACTTTAAGCTTTAAAATGATGTATAACTCAAATCAAATGGACTCTCCTAACCTATCTAAATATTGGAAAGAAAGCACAAACTCAGGAAAAGTGTGAACTGAGAAAAGAGGCTCTAAAGTACAGTGTCTATTCAAGCGTTTAATCTTTACCAAACCGTGCTGGCTGTGTGATGAATGGGACAAAAAACAGGAAGTAAACCACCAGAGTAACAACAATGAAGGGATTATCAGATCTAAGTGAAATTAAGCATGCCTCATTAACACATTCTGTCCATAATTAATGCCTACTTTCAAAGCAGAAGCACTATCCTTTCAAAAGTTATTAGAGTTGAAAGTGAAGAGTGTGGACAAGGTTTTTCAGAAATGAAAAAGGGATTCTAAAGACACACCTAATCACACTATTCTACCAAAAATGTGTGAGATAAACTGCTAAAAAAACACACTTTCCTGCCCGTTTTGTGATACCAAATTTTAGCACAATGTAAAAGAAGACCCGCTCTTGTGCAGAAAATATGAAAAAGTCAAGTTCGGCTAGGTTGACCCATTTCACTTATTTTCAGTCATCACGCAAAATCAGTGTGTGCGACTTTATGTTCGTTTTGAGGTGCACAGTCACATATATTCCACAGTTGTACACAGTTCACGACATGTTTGCGAAATATAACATTTCTCATCCTTGTTACGATGGTCACGTGACAGCATTTTGACCATTTGCACATCGGTATCTATGTAGGTCATATGATATTCTGCATTATTATCTCTGCAGTGAATTCTGCTTTTGAAACAAATGAAGTGCTATGTTTGAATCCAAAAGACTGCTTAGGTTTTATCCCAGTTTAGCTGTGTGCATTATCAAGCATGCCATCCCCTCCAGAGTTAGGCACGACACACTAGACAAACACTCACGCGCAGGAGTTTTAGGTTTTTGTGTCGAGATGCAAAAATCTATTTTATTTAAATTATACCTGAATAAATGCCTTTGCTGTCGTACATCTCTGTAGAGAATTCAACACTCATTCAGATTGTGTCATATTGATGGCAGTATTAATTAGGTTTTGATAGTTCAGAATATCTCACAGTAATCTCAAAAGCTACTTATGAATCAACTGAGAAAAAAACCCCAAGTTTAGTTCCTATCTTGTGCAAAAAAGACTTGAGCTCACTGAGGGCGAAAAGAACAACAACCCCGAAAACAAAAACAAAAAGAATAAAAAACAAACAAGGCAATGTTTGAAATTGTGAGTAATCAAATGATGGCTCTAGCCAATCACACTTGAGACACCGCGCTGTAGCAACACTGGGCATATTGGCGCGGCGTTCGTAAGAAGATCGAAACTGATGAGTGCAATCCAATACAGGGTGTTTAAAATTCCATTTTCGATATGAAAAACTTAGTCTTATGCTTTGAAATTTAGTTTAGATGTAGAAAACTTATCAAAGATTTTATTTCTCAAAAAAGCCAAAATCGACTAAAACAATGGTCAAAATCTTTGTATCCCGCCTAGGAGGGAATTCGCTCTTTCGACTTTCGCCTGAAACCATTGTTGTGAGTCACATTTGGTATAGAATGTATATTGATAGCAATTTTTGCCCTTAAGTTTCTCTGAAGATGTATTGTAATGCTGGTCCATATTAATCTGGTGCCATTAAATTTTATCATAGCATCACTCAGCTGCAGCAGCAGTAATAACTGGTTGCCGTACTGCAGTGTCCTTCAGTTTTGCGTCCTAATGGGAACAGATTCATATTTCCAGAGCGATAGACAGGTAGTAGATGGGCAGTGCCCTCACAAGCAATCTTGGATAAATCTCCAGGGTTAACTGCAACTGGCGGACACATCTAGTCCAGATTTCTCTGTCTTTTATTTTTATCAACTTGCCCATTAAATGAGAGGAATAAGGAGAGGAGGGAGGTGCTCTTATGTTCATGTTCTTCCCTGCAGCCATGTCTCTTGGAAGCTCTGTACTCATGGCTGCAAATCCACAAGTACAAGGTCACATTTTTAAAAGTACAGATGTGTTTGGCAAGATATTGTGATGAGCTTTAAAGAATAAAGTAAACATTGGGTAGCTATCATTATTCATTCGTGAGTCGAGACCCATGGCAGTGTTGCAGCCGTAAATGTTGTATGGTGTTAATCGCCCTCCTGGTCCTGAAGTAATATTTTATCCTGCATGTACAATGTTGCTTGCATCACTTTGCTGCTGCGAGGGATTGTGGGGCCATGGGTTTGGAAATGTGGTGCAGCCTGGACTGCTTTAAGCCATTGAGGCTGAGCTGATTTTGCTGCAACACACATTTTCAGTAGATATCTGTCTAAGTATACTCGGTACTAGTCTTCAACAGGTTAAAAGGGAAGTTTATGATTATATCCATGTACAGGCAACTATATACCATAATATTTCATGTACACAGTGCACCCCCCCCCCTTTTTTTCATTATAGAAAATGCCCACAGTCAGTCTTAAAAGAGTCTACTGGAAAAATTTCAGGAGTTTTGAAACAAAATAAAAGCAAAAACAAAACAAAAAGTAAACAAATTAAAAACAAAACAAAACAGAACCCCCTCCCCCCCCCCCCCACACACACACATGCAATGTCTTTATTTAAAGTCTAGTAGAATAAATATATGTAAAACTCAAATGATAAATCATTCTGTGAGGCAGATACACTGATCTTTGTAGACACTGGATGGTTGGGAGGGATATTGTTCTATGATGTCCGCTACATTATTACTCCATCAATAGTCTCTGAATATTTGCAGTGCTATGACCAGTAGTTCTATTTGCCCCGTCAAATACGATTTGCCCCGTCAAATACGATTTGCCGAGCATGTCTGGTTCTGATGGCCAGAATCATTGTCTGGTGTCCGCTGAATACAGAAAATGTGTTTGCTGCAATTTGTGTGCTGGTATAAGCTTAGCCTTTATCACAGACTCCCCTTGCTGTAATAATCATGGGATACTGTAAAACCAGAAATTATACTTCGTAATTCCGTCAGGGATTACGTTGACAAGAGAGAGACCCGCTGACGCATGCGCAGATTCCCCAATTCGTTGACGGCGCATTTGCACTGAAGCACGGCTTCGAATGCCCGTTTTTCCCCCTGAAAATATTGGCGCGATCCTCAAGAATAGGTTAGCGCTTTAGTGGAATATTGAAACTTAAAGTCTCTCAGTCGAAGTGTAAGTCACTTTAGAGACTATTTTTCACGTTTTCGTTATCAGCTGCCTCTCCCAAACCCCCAGCGGCGCCCGCGAAAGCTGGCCCGCCGGGTCCGGGCACCGGCGAGGTCGGTATCCCGGTAGAAAAACACGCAAGCGGCAAGGCCGCAGTAGCTATCAGTACCACCGCAAAGAAGACGATCGCTTCGTCTGTCAGTAATACGAAGGTGAAAAAAGGTATTGCCAAACCAGTAGCGGGATCTTCACAACAAAAAACTTCTGCTCATATGACTGAATTCGCCGAAAGGCCTCACAAAATAGAAAGTTTGCTTTCCAAAGTGATCGAAGCTCACAGAAGGTTATGTCTTTGATGCATTGAATGACAGTTGCAATTTGCAAAAAACTTCATGCTGCGAAAAAGGCCTTGGCTTTAATTCATGAAAAGTGTCATGCTGCTGCAAATGTTTCTGGTTTAAAGTATTAAGCGAGCAAAGTGTCGTTTTGCCAGACAAAGTCGAGCCACCAACAAGAGGCAAGCCCAGACAAGTTGGTAGTTGAAAACCCATTTTAGTGTCCTAATGTATGCCTTTGAATTACTGAACATTGCTACCAGGGTTTGGTAGCAAAAATCACAATCACTCAGCAGAACTCTGTTCTGTGAAACTTATGAATATCGTACATTTCACAGTGAGGGTTGATAAGCGAATCTAGCCATTCTGATAGTTTTGAGTAACAACTGAATTATTCAATGAATGAATTATTCAGTAGGAGTAGTGTGCTGGTTAAGTTTCCTTCAGGCTTATGAATAATAATCTCAGTCGCAGATCTCAGAAGTCCCTTGGCTGACATGCTCGGCTTCAGCCCTCTTGCATCTTTCTCCCACTACGTACTATTTCAAAAGTACCTTTTATAAGAGGCAAAGCTACTTTTTGTGAGAGGTTAACCTGAGCTAAATTCCGCATGAGGCCATCAGCCCAGTCAAGCCTTGCTTTTGCTGACGTTCTCCTGCTTCCTTGTTGAATCAAATTTGCTGCCTTTCAAGATTCATACAACCATGGATGTTTCGTAGTGATTATTAGCATCACATGCATATACTTCTGTTTGATTTTTTTTGCTTCTATTTGATTAAGTTATAGTTTAATTCTTTTCAGCGGTGTTATGCTATTTTGTTTTGACTTGAGAAGTAGAGTAAATGCCACCAAACTAACAGCAACTGTATCATGATTGTCAGTTCTAGAATAATAGTGTGATTGCCTTTGAATAAGGCTAGCATGGTACATGATGTAGCCCTGCCTGTATTGCTTAATGTGGATACAAAGGTATTATGAGCAGTGTTATGTGAGTGTGTGTGTATTTGTGTGTCTATATGTTTTGTCAGTTTGATTGAGTGTGCAAACTGATTGGCTTGCCATAGTGACTATGTTGTCTGGACAACTGCACCTTCAATTTCAAACCTAATGAATTCTTGTCCTCCAAATTATATTCACAGTGGGCAAAATGTTTGAAGGCGAGTGCCCCCATAATTCCCCGGTCAATAAGCAGCAGGCTGGTCGGTGTGACATATTTATCTAATTATGCAATTGATATACCCCATTTCTGTGAGAGTAGTGCGAAGTGGTGTGTAATGTAGAATCACTTAACTCGTCAGGTCTTCATTTACCAATCCAGCAATAACAAAATAACAACCACATAACTTTCTCGACAATTGCGACTTACTGTAATTGCATTCACCATGGCAACGTGAAAGCAATAAAGCAGATAGCTGAGTGTTTTCTTGATACTCTAGTGGCTGCAATTATTACCAGTGGCTTGTGATGACGATTATTTGTAAAGCCACAAAACTGGGCCCAGGTCATTATGCAAAAATATACATTGTATATAGTTATACCTACATATTGTCTAGTTGTGCTTGATTGCTAAGACCTTGCCTATCAACTCTTTCTGTATTAGAAATATTGTAATCTCTTCTTTTTTTTTACATGATATAAATTGTCTGTAACATGAACATGTCTGAGATAAGATTATAATGCCTGCAAAGTAGCAGATGATAGTAAATGGGAGTTTACCCATCATGCACCAGTAAATTTTGATAGTACCGTACTGTGATGTATGCACAGTGACAAGAACTGGGTTATCACAAAATTTGTTGGTTATACATTATCACAACTTCTCCAACAATCATGAGCTTCAACCTAAAAAGTCATTCTGTTGAGAGTTTCGCTGACATTTAAACAAAATGTCACAACCCTCCTCCTCCCTTTCCCTCCCCCACCTCTCTCCCCCTCCATTGCTTCTGTAAACTAGACCCAATTTGCTATAAACATCTGATACATGGGGGTACATCCAACAGACATTATCTCACTGTATCTGACTTGTCAGGTATTCGTTACAGGGAGACTTAATGTCTCAGTGGTCTCAACGATAGATAAGACTCCTCATGAAGCAGATTTAGTGTTTTTCATCTCAATCTGACTGGAGGGGATGCCTTTCGTAGACCAGGTAAATAAAGAAAGGAAGTCCCAAAAGTGCATGCTTCATTTTTCCTCTGCCGAGCCCGTCGGGACTGCATGGTCTCACATGCTGTCTTGAGATATACTGTGCAGATTTAGGGAGACTCCGAAGATGAAAGCTAATATGTTTGATATCAAAAGGTAATACTGGGATAGTCTTATTTTTTTTCTTGTATTTTCCTCTGAAGTACCCAGAGACCTTGCCAAAAGTATTAATGCGCTATATAAGAACAGTAAGAATACTGATGATAACTAGAAAAGCACTCGGAGAGCACAGAAGCCCTCCAAGCAGCTCATTTCCACCCATACACGCATGCTGAAAATCGCCCAATTTGCCAATATAGAAGCCTTTTTGTCCCCGCCGAACGAGTTCGAGCAGGGGACTATGAAACGGGCTCCGTACGTGTGTGTGTCCGTGTGTCCGTCCGTCCGTCCGTCCGTCCGTGTGTCCGTGTGTGCGTCCGTGTGTGATCAAAATCTTCAATTTGCTACTTCTCTGTCATTTATGAGCCAATTTTGATTCTGTTTGCTTTATATGATAGCACTACATGGGAGCTTTGAAACTTCTACACAGAATTTCAGTCGTGACCTTTGACCTTGACCTTTGACCTATATTGTACATTTTGCTACAAAATGCTACTCCTTCGCCATTTCTAACCCGATTTCGATTCCGTTTGCTTTATGTGATGGCACTAGGTGACGGCTTCAAAACTTGTACACAAAATTTTGACCTTTGACTTCTTTGACCTTTGACCTTGATTTTTGACCTGTATCATACATTTTGCTACAAAATGCTACTCCTTCGCCATTTCTAACCCGATTTCGATTCCGTTTGCTTTATGTGATGGCACTAGGTGAGGGCTTCAAAACTTCTACACAGAATTTTGACCTTTGACTTCTTTGACCTTTGACCTTGATTTTTTGACCTATATTGTACATTTTGCTACAAAATGCTACTCCTTCGCCATTTCTAACCCGATTTCGATTCCGTTTGCTTTATGTGATGGCACTAGGTGAGGGCTTCAACACTTCTACACAGAATTTTGACCTTTGACTTCTTTGACCTTTGACCTTGATTTTTTGACCTGTATTGTACATTTTGCTACAAAATGCTACTCCTTCGCCATTTCTAACCCGATTTCGATTCCGTTTGCTTTATGTGATGGCACTAGGTGAGAGCTTCAAAATTTCTACACAGAATTTTGACCTTTGACTTCTTTGACCTTTGACCTTGATTTTTTTACCTATATTGTACATTGGCTACAAAATGCTACTCCTTCGCCATTTCTAACCCGATTTCGATTCCGTTTGCTTTATGTGATGGCACTAGGTGAGGGCTTCAAAACTTCTACACAGAATGTTGACCTTTGACTTCTTTGACCTTTGACCTTGATCTTTTGACCTATATAGTACATTTTGATACTAATGCTACTTCCGGCGGGGACATATTTTACGCACCGCGTAATTTCTACTTTTCCTTGTTGTTACGTCATCAGCTTCCAGCTGCACGGTGCCTCTCCTGAACAGAGCATGTCTAGGATAGGACATAAAATGGAGGTCCCGTGTATGAGAGAGTCACAACTCATGCACGTAAAAGATCCCGCTTCATTCATCCATCGCAAAGAGCAGGGTGTTTAACCCGGTGAAGTGGTCCCACCTCACATCCAACTGGACCCCATGGAAGACCAGCTTAACGTAGCTGAATATGGGCTATCCAGCCATCTTCTTAGATGGAAATGAACAAACAAACAAGCACGCACTGTAGGCTGTAGTGTGCGTATTCAAACCTCGAATATGCGCAGCTTGAACTCCCAAGTTCATTGAATCTCAGTCTGCAAAAAAGATAATAAATCCGTGAGTTCCCCCCCCCCAAAAAAAAAAAAAAATTCCTGGATCACTGCTGAAAGTTAATCATCTGTTTCTTGTGTTATTATCAACTTTTCCTCCAAATATCTTTCAAGTGTGTTCACAACTTTTTGAGTTATTTTGCAAACAGACAAACAAACCAATGCCAATGGAAACGTAACCTCCTGCCCTGGTGGAGGTAATTACAATAAAAGTCGTTAGATAAATCATTCCTTTTGGGTAGGAAAGAGAGTCAAAAGACAATGATTATATTGCAAACCATTATTACTACCTGCCTAGTAGATGAGAGTCGAGCAGTAATTCCAAAATAATTCTCCATCTTCATGGTGCAAAGTTGGCATCATTTCTTGTGGTGGTTAATGCAGCATGCCACACACTGTAGTACATGGCTCATTTTGTGGTTTTGCCAAGTTGGCATTATTTGCGTTCAAAAAAAAAGAAGATCGAAATCCACAAAATGCAGCATCGTAATTGCTACAATACATTGAGTGTACAGAATAACTGGATAGGGCCTGACTGTAAAGTGGGAAAATATATTCTGCATGATTACAGTTTTTACACTTTGCTAATTTCAGTGACTTTCCTTATTTCAAACTGTAAGAAAGAGGTTATTTCAGTATCTCCCGAGATATTTGAATGTTCATATATTTGTTGCACGAGTGTGATAGAGGGCAAAAATTGTGGAAAAAAAATGCTGCACCATGAAGTGGTCCATGTTTTTAGTGCCACGTTATTTGTGTAATGTGCGTGGCCAGACCTACCCACAGAACCAAGAATGTACTGTAAAAGTGGACATTTTCGCGGTGTTGAAATTTTCGCACATTTCGCGCAACCGCAAGCTAGCACGAAAATAAAAGCACGCGAATGTTTTTGCGTGCCACATGTCCCAGTTGTTGATGTCTTGATTCCGCGGAATTAAAAACACGCAAAACTCTTCGTACATGGCCAAGCGCGAAAAATTAGTCCCATGAAAATATCCACTTTTACAGTATTGTGCCTAAGTGTGCATGCCAATATGGTACCCTATCTGAAAACTGCAGCATTCATAATTTGTACTTTGAGGAAGGTGGCTATTGCACTTTACAAATATTCATTGTTATTTCTAACATTATTGTTAGGAGAAGAAGTACCAGTAGTAAATATCATTATTGTTACTATGATTATCATCATTTTTACTGTAATTATCATCATCATTTTCTGCTCTGGTGTATTGCATCATTAGTTTGATCGAAACTGGCATGCAGGATTTTCTGTGAGGCATACAAAAATAGATATGTAACCAGTTTTTTGTTTAGATGTGTTTGCCATGATCTCCCATCACAGTGTCACATTTTAAACCAGAGAAGCAGTGTGCCGTAGGGTACAAATATCTGAATTGAAACAGCTGGTGGGTTTGGAGGGCAGTGGTGTGGTAAACTGCAGATGTGCCTGTTTCATACAGTTAAAAAAAGAAAAAGAAAGAAAAATGCAATGAGCTCCCTGAACCGTGGAATGCTGAATTGCATCCATCTACAACAGCTAATCTAGGAGGAGGAGGAGGAGGAGGAGGAGGAGGAGGAGGAGGAGAGAGAGAGAGAGAGAGAGAGAGAGAGAGAGAGAGGGGGGGGGGATGGGAAGCGGCCTGGATATCCATTTCCCTCTGTATAGTGATGGATGTGGTGTTTCCAATCCCTCGTTCCCCCCTCAGGCTCTTCTTTCATGCTATCTCATATTCTATTAAACACATTTCTTGCCCTCATTGTACTTTCTTTCTGGATTCTGATCCATCTTCCCCTTTCTATCTTCTACCACTATCCCAACCCCCCCCCCCCTTTCTCCCACTACACAACAAATGCTTACACACACTCAAATGAAGGATGTGTGCAACTTTATAGTTAACTAATTTTTAGGCATATACATTGTACAATGCTGCATTGCAAGACTGATGTGTATTTCAGTTAACCCAGTGACCCTTTGATGTGTGTATGTGTGTGTGTGTGTGTGTGTGTGTGTGTGTGTGTGTGTGTGTGTGTGTATGTTTGTGTGTACTCTGTACACCAACATTCACCATACACACTTGTAGTTGTTTTTATTAGAACCCTATATTTTTGTTTTGTGAAACTGATTGGAATTGAAAAATGTTCCTTTGAAAATAAATAAAAGACAATAATCAAGTCCACAACATCCCCTCCAATTAAACTACATGTAACTTCCTCCAACCCCACCACCACCAGCCCCCCTCCCATTGAATTCCAGAAGCATTATCCATTCTCTTCAATTATCTACATGAATAGGCATACTATCTCCACATACAATGTATTATACACCATTAATTAATTCATGTGTTGGTTTCTCTGTTTTCTTTTTTCCACAGGGACCACCCAAAGACGATCAAGCAGAGAACGCTGAGCGTGTTTGTCGTGTGCGCAGCAGCTCCACTCTTTCTCCTCCTCATCAGCAACGAGGCAACCAGTATACAGGTATCCATTTTCATCCGATGAGGGTTTTACATCAGATGGAGATAGGGGGAGGGGGGTTCGGACGTACTTGGTATTTGGCAGGGGTAAGGTTGGCCCCTGTAAGTAGGTGGGACAGGCTTGATTCCATTCTGTCAACTCTGCAAATTTGTTGGGATAGTAATTATTGTTTCCCTCATCTTAAAAAAGGCAGATGTTCTTGACATTTAAACACAATTCAGTTGTATGGGTGTACTTAGGTAATTCATCAGATATGCATGTATTTGCATCAAGGCATTAGTTACTAATAAATGCATGTTTAAAATATGTTCTTTCAAAGATATCTAATATCATAGGCCCAGAATAGGCTCATAAGTGGGCTGTAAGACAAAAAAAGAACATCTGCTCATAAGAAAGTTGTCATTGTAAAATTAAAGGCAGCCGATCGCCATCCCTAATGGTACGTAAACTCCGAACGACCGAAGTTTGTGCATGCAATTGCGCAATGCTACCACTGAGACAAGTGTGTGTGTGTGCGTGTGTGTGTACGCATCATACACAAACATTGAGCTGCGGTGATTGAAGGAGAGAGGCCAGAAGACGCTGCGGCGTGTGTGTGTGTGTGTGTGTGTGTGTGTGTGTGTGTGTGTGTGCGTGTGTGTGTACGCATCATACACAAATATTGTCACCGCGAGCTGCGGTGATTGGAGGAGAGAGGCCAGAAGACGCGTGGCTCTTTTGGCCTCTCTTCATGCGCATGCGCACTGAGAGTGGGCGTCCATTCGGAAGCTCTCGTGGCTCGCTGGGACAGCCATTTTGGGTTAGGAGATAAGCACAGGGAGCTTTCTTGTAGCCTACCGTATTTTCGCTGACCCATTGAGCCAGCGCTATTCTCATTCGGGGGTCACTGCATTTGATACAGAATGGGGGAGGCAGCGTGTTGCGTTCGTCTCCGTGCCGCACAAACCACTCACCACGACTGAGTGTCTTTAAGGTCAATGAACTTACAAATATATTTGTCACACTTTATGAACGATTGGATAGTAGATGTGTTTTTTACATTCAAGATACCGCCCTGCTTTTATGTCCAAGTCAAAATCTTGACTGTATTTGTCACACGATATATGCAATTGGATTGTGAATGCATAGAATAATGCAAGATATTTCTCTACTTATACATCTGAGTCAGATATCTTTATACCCATCAGGAGATATCATTGTAGTAGCTCTCTTGTTCGAAGTATTGTGGTAGGGGAAGGGGTTTCTAGGAAAGAGAAGGGCTCAGTGAAGCTTTAGTGCCGACAACTTCCTCGATATTTGATTTATCACGCTGTTCTCACTCCCATATTGATCTGCCAGGCACATGCATGTGGCCGGTGTTCATTGCAGGGGAGAAAAAGTAGGAGGAGGAGGATGGGGGATGGGGGAGGGGTGCAGGAGAGGGGCGGAGCGGGACGAAAGGGGAGAAAACGGGAGGAGTGGGTGAAGAAATGAGATGGAGAGAGAGAGGCCGCTGCGAAGACAGCTGTCTCTGCTCGCATTAGACGACGTCCGTATCGGTGAATCAGTCCCCATTACCTGGAGGAGGCACTGCAATCGTACATATTCCAAACATTTGGCTGAAAATGCCATCCGTATGCGGTTACCTGCCGTTCTTTTTATCATTGCTTTCTTGCATATCTCTTGTGTGTGTAAGTAACATCTTCAGCATTCCGACTGGCTTCGCTTTTCTCCCTTCCGTAATATAGTACGGCGCGCAGCGATGAGCGCAGCATTCGAAAGCCGGCTGATCATTCCGAGCCCCATTGACAATTCGACACTAATGTCGTGAGCTCGTTACCAGGGGGCCTCGCAAACAACCTCTCCAGCTCTTGTCATTGATCCTGTACCGCACGCAATACGAGTCTCCCCTGATGGATTTTATGGCATAATGTTCAGCAGACATAAAAATCGCCCTTATTGCAGGCATCAACAAACTTTTGTCACCAAACACTGCACAGGATAGACATGTTTGGGAATACACTCAAGCCATGAGCCATTAGCTTTTTCGTTCGTTATCGACTTCGATTTTCTTTTCGAATTTTCTGCAGTACTTGCGTGAGTGATGCTGCAGTAACTTAGAACAAGTCACGGTCAAATAGTATACTCATGCTATACATAAATTGTACCAAAGTATTAAAATCAAGCTGTTTTACATTTTGGAATTTCACTTTCACAGCTGTGTTCGAGGGGTGCAGTAACCTTTTATCTTTACAAGAGTAAAAGGAGGGATGCTAATATTTGTTTTTCTGCAGACAGCTTGTTGGTTGGTTCAAAGCTACTGATTGCTGTAAAGTGGGTCATCATCCTTCCATTAATTATCATGAGATGAAAAAACTTTGATTGTCATCCACTTTAATATATATGATTTCAGTCATATTTCTTCGCTCACTCACTACTGTAGAACCAGAAATTGTTGTTTGCATCTTAGTTTTGCGAATTTACGAGAGCCAAGATTCATGAATTTAAAATGCACACAAAAGTTCTTGTTAACGCTATGCATTGAAACCCAGTGGCAATTCATGAAAATATCATGTTGCGAAAGCCGATTGTTCCAATATAGCGAAAATTTCATGCCGTGAATATTTCTGATTTTATTCTCCTCTCTGTTTGTATACGTTTCTAAGTATGTACGTTGAGTTTGGGAATTCCTGTGCATTTTTGATTCCCCTGAGCCATTCAAGAATGGTAAAGCATTCTGATATTGTAGAATCATCACCTCACATACAAATGTTTTTCTTCCCTTAAACTGTTTTTTCAGGGTTGGACATTATGCGAACATCTTGGTGTCAGGACACCCGGCCTCCTAGCCGCTCTGACAGTGCCACTAGTACTGACGATGGTAAGGCGCAACCTCATTTGCCATACTATTTCTCTGTAATGTGTAACTGCTGAAGCCCCCCCCCCCCCCCCCCCCCCCCCGAGTAGGAGGTGGGGATGGGGGGTGGGTAACACATTAAAATAGTATATTACCCTTCACTGTGTCTTCAACTTGCAGAAGCTGCTGTTGAAGATTTATGCATTTCGCCTTCGTAAACTACTTTCCTATCCAATTAATTCTTGGTTTCTGAGGTAAGAAGTTTTGTTATTGGCAGTTACCTTTTGCTCCTTTTTTTGGCTGGGATTATTTATGGCTAGTACGGTGTTGTAGGCTAGTGAAGACTGCTGTGTGTAGCTGACCTCACAGCAATGTTTATGTGATGGATGTAGATCCATATTAAAGGAAAACTCTACAGTAGGCGTGTATTAAAATTCGGCTGAACAGAATGAAGTCAAGCTACTGTAGTAAAACAGTGAAAATGTCATTAAACTTCGACAAATAGAATCAATTTGGTGGAAAGTTCACTGAACAGTGACATAGATGGGTCACAACCTCTTTTGCAAATTAGATGCAGTGATGACTCAATTTGAACATGGAGTGGCTTTTCTCATGTAACCCTTTTTGTGCCAGGGACTTTGGACAGTGTGTGTAACACTATGAGCCTTTGGTGCCAATCAGCACTAAGAGTCCGCAAAGGGTTAAATGGTGGGTGGAGGTCCACATGAAGATCTTGGGTAGATATTATGATGAAATTCTTCTAAATTATATAGGTGTAAAACCAAAAACACAGTGAGATGAAAGAAGTGCTTCAGTTAATCCAGGGAGGTAGGAAGAGAAAGTACATTGTGAGAAGGAAATATGTTTCTTCTTTTTAGTGATGGTGATTTCTGTAATCTGATTGGTCTGTCAACCATGCAATATATCCCATACTACGTGAATGAGGTCATTGCCCCCATTGTATTTTGTGTTTTGCATTGTTGATGTTGTTCATTTGCGCACATCACAGCTGCGTCCACTTGAACAGTTGCAATTTACTACTAGCTAGCAGCACTGTACTTCAGCATTTACTGGTAGGTTATATGAAAGAAAGACAAGGCAGAAGAGGCGACAGCCAGGCCAAAGTTTCTGAAATATAAATTTGGGATCTATGTTTTTGTAGAAAATTTACTAATGAAAGTACTGGTACACAGTTTAACGAGTGAATTGTTGTACCATGCTTGTTCTGATGTAGCACAGGAAATATCTATGATCTGGTACCATATCCCATTCAAGGAGGAATGGAATATGGCACCAAACTATAGATATTTTGTGTATTATGTAAACAAGCAGGGGAAACTAAATGCAGGGAATAATTTTCCTGGTATCGCATCGCAATTTGCTATGCATTTTTACACCACTGCTACACAAACTAACTTTTGAGTAGCAGTTTTCTTCCATAGAAGTGTACAGGATACCATTTGAAATATTGTACATCAGCTGAAATTGTTAATCAAATTTGAGTTGGAAAATTATTCCCTGAAATGGTATCATCTTTGTGCTTTATGAGCTTCACTGAGTTGAGAGCGAGGAATAGAGCGTGCATGCAATAAGTCCTGGCCCATCCTAGGACTGACTTCCAGGGGATATGGGGATTCATGCAAGAAAAAACATCTTTCACTTTCAGTCGTCCTGGAGTGAGGGTCTTTTATCAACAGCCTCATTACTGCCACATCAAACGGCCATTAGTTATGCACGAATTAAGTTGCCTCGGTATTGAGAGTGAGAGAGAACTGACATTATTGGCAACACTTTTTAAGCTGTTCCTCCAGCAATTCTCGGAGAGCCTCCAATGCCCCCAATCAAGATTCTTTGTGCCTGTTGACAGACAAAGGACAGAATGATAATCAGCCTGTGTGAAAGCAGTCAAGCGTTGCGCGTTTCCCCTTGCCACGGTCAACTGCATGTGTCATCGAACAATGCAAAATATCAATCGGACAGGAGGTATGAATAGAGCGTGTGCTGATGGGCTGAGAAATTCTTTTATTACACTATAAGAACACCCAGATGGGGTCAGCGAAAGTCAAATTCTAGTGAGCTCAGCCTTGGTGATTACATACATCTTCATACGAGTTTCATAGCAAAACACGTACACTGCTATGTTGGAAAAAGGGCAAATTAGACAAAAATACACACAGTTTTGATACAGAAAAAGAACAAATACTGATAGGAGATAACTGATCTTTCAATCAAAGTCACTTTTCTGGTCAGCATAATGCAAATAAACATGAATTTAGGCCATGAATGTAGACACTCTTGTCTACATTTCAGGAACCTGGCATACCAGGTTGCTATAAGGAATGGTTTAATTTTTGCTTTCTCCTTGATGCAGATGGCTGGAGAAAGTTACAAATAAAGCCCTGCAGCGCATGTCTTAGACCGTAACATTTCTATTATTGATGGTGGGGACAAGAACCTATTAAGTGGATTTGAAAATTGAATTTTAGCAACCATCCTGCATGACTGAATTTGAATAAAGATCTTGAATTGATTTTTGCTGATGTATACCCAGGTATGTATGATATATCATTGCTGTGGGCAGTACATGATACTGTGAGCTCCTACCGGTATTAAACAATCCAATTGAAGCTGGATAGAACATACACGCACACACACACATATCTATCAGCATTTCTTTTTATACTAATGGATTTTTACCAGACTAGCCCTGGGCACACATGGAAATATTAAAACTGGAGACCAAATTGTTTTATTTTGCACTCTTTCAATGTTGCAGGAGATTGGCAGATTGTTTGTCACATCCATTGGCACATCGTGCATTATTTGTTGTATAAAATGCTTACTTAGACCCTGGTCATTTCATGAAACACCCAGTGAATGTGTCACAGTAAGGCATACATTTACAATGCAATTTATACTATTAGTGATACTTACTGCTACGCAATTGATGTGATTTCTACAAATTAATAGTAAATTCAAGATCAGTTTGTTTTATACCTTTATAGTGCATATAAGTAATGCAAAGTAGCCAGCACAATTACAATATCTATAAATGCAAATTTGGGTGTTGTGTAAAAGATCACAATGGGGGAGAGCAAGTAGTAAGAATCTACCCCTTTTTCCCAAGAACACCCCTCCCCCTCAAATAATAGGCAGCTGGCGTGTGTGAGCTCTGTCGTGAATGGTTCCCCCATTTCTGTCGAATGGGCGATGAAATTGGCTGATTCATTACAAACATCTCCAGTGCGTAATCATTCAGCAGGCTTTTCCTAACCCCCCCCCCCCCCCCATCCCCCAAAGACTGTGACATTACCCCTACTTATCGCAGTGGGATGGAATCAATCAATGCAGCATTCGTGTAGTCGTTCACAGTGGTGTGGATGCTTGCCAATTTTTTTAACCACCACCACCACCCAAAAAACAACAAAAACGGTTGCACATCAACAAGAGACACATGTGTGAGAAGAGAGTGAGAAGACATGAAGTCAGGTTGCAAACGAAAAAGTAAGACTAGACGTGTGAGGCTGGAATGTGTTGATTTCTAAAGTCTAGATAAAGATTGTATAAATCCTTGTTGTATCCCCTGTTGCATGTATCGGTGGATACTTCTGATCTATTTCTTATTTTAGAGATAAACTATCTGGAAGTCAAATAGCTGTACATATTATTCTGTATTTGAAATATTCAGATTATGCTGATTAATTTGGTTATGATTGTAGAATATTACAGAATATGAGTTTTTATCAGCCATTTTTAGCTCACCTGAGACGAAGGCTCAAGTGAGCTATTGCGATCGCTCTTCGTCCGGCTTGCGTCGTGCGTCGTGCGTGAACTTTTTACATTTTCATCTTCTTCTTGAGAACCCCTTGACCAATTTTCACCAAACTTGGCAGGTAGCATCCCTAGGGGGATAGGATCTCGATTTGTTAAAGTGGGCACCATACCCCACCTGGGGGGCCCCCAGAGGGGCCCAAATCCCCCCAAATTAAGGAATCTTAAAAAGTCTTATTCTCTAGAATCAGAAGTGATAGAGCTAAGTTAATACTATGAATTAGTACATTGATGACTGTAGTTTCAAGTTTGTTCATGGCGGAATCAGGGGTGCCCCCCCTTGGAACCCAGGAGAGGGAGGTAGGCAGGGGTCCTAATGGGGCCAAATTGTACATTTTCATCTTTTTCTTGAAAGTGTCATTATGAATTTTTACCAAAGTTGGCAGGTAGTATCCCTAGGGGGAAAGAATCTCATTCCCATCAAATGGGTACCATGCCCCACCTGGGGGGCCCCAGGGGGCCCAAATTTGGACTGAAATTGTAAATTTTCATCTTTTTCTTGAAAACCCTTTCTCAAATTTTCACAAACTTGGCAGGTAGCATCTCTAGGGGAATGAAATCTCAATTCCATCAAATGGGCACCATGCCCCACCTGGGGGCCCCCAGGGGTCCCCCCCCCCCCCCCCATGTAAGGAATCTTTACAGATTTTCTGTGGAACCAGAAGTGATTGAGTTGATACAATAGTCAGTTCAGTGTATATTGATGACTGGGAAAATCAGGGGTGCCCTCCCCCCCCCCCCCCCCCCCACCCCCTTGGGACCCAAGAAAGCGGGATGGGATGGGGGAGGGTCCAAATACGGGCCTAAATTTTCATCTTCTTGCTGAAAACAACATAATGGATTTTCACCAAGCTGAGCAAGTAGCATTCCCATGGGGATAAGATCTCAAAGTGTTTGAATGGACACCATGCTTTCCTTGGGGGCCCCAGGGGATCCAAACCTCCTAAATTAATGAATATTCAATAATATTTTTCTCTAGTTCTAATCAAAAGTGATAGGGCTTTAAGTCTTTTCCCAAGCTGCATAATCCAACGTTATATAAAATACAGTGTACTTGGCAGGTATTTTTACCAGTGTGATGGAATATGTAAATGGACACCATGCCCCCACTCTCAAAGCTACCCCCACCATAAGTTTCCATGTTCTCAGGTAAGAGGCTGCAAGAATGCATGGAAGGTGAATTTGCGATACTCAGGTGAGCGCATGACCTCCGGGTCTCTTTCTTTTTTTTCTTTGTTTTTTGATGCCTTTGCCCTGGAGGGTGCAGGAAGCATTATTTGTTTTTATGTTGTTGCTGCTGTTGTTGTTGTTTTTTTTTTTCAAATAAGTTATTGATATGACAAAATCTGTAGATTTTTCACTGTGTGTGGCCAATTCAAATACATTTGTGCTGATCAATTTCAGATCTTTGTACAATTGCATCATGTGCGTGGGCTGCCATGTGAAATGACAGTCACATTAATCTTGACAGGTTGGATTTAAAAAAAAAAGATTAGTCAGCAACAAGACAGAAATTAATGAAAATGAAAAAGTAGTAAAAAATCAAGTGCTTCTGTATGTGTGTATGTACATGCATGAACCACAGTATTAATACAGATTCAATGTGTGCTGTAATTGTTTTGATGCTTGAGGATTTTTTTTTGAGAGAGAGAGAGAGAGAAAAAAAAATTATCAGAACTATGTGTTATCATAACACAACGTTAGCTCACTACGGTGTGTGAGTATACCATCATGGAGATTAGAGTGCCTGCTAAAGAACAAGGAAAAAACGACTTCAGCCTTGAATCAAGGCTATGTGCAAAGTCCCATTATTGGATGGTATTCTCAATTCAGTGTAATGTGATTCAGTCTACGTATTTCTATCCAGTATCAAATTATTATCTTTTCTTTTCTTTTCTTTTTTTTTTGGGGGGGGGGGTACAATCTGTTCACATGCAGGAGTTCAGTCAACTGACAAAGGAAAGGGTACATAATAAGGTGCAAGAAAACAAAAATATCAAATACAATAATTACAGCAAGAATCATTACAAAACTCAGATGTCTTTGATGAGTCAGACATTTCACATCTTTCTGATCAATTTTGGTCAAATTTCTTTCTTGAAAATGTTGAAAATAGCAGTACAAACTGATAGCACAATACACATTCAGTGATTGATTTAGGCCATTTTCTGTGCCACAGAAAGATGTATTTTTGTTCATTCAAAATACAGCAAGGTATACATCGTAGTTACAATGTGCCATAATCAAGATATGTTTTTAAAAAATAGAAAACAAAAGAAGATTTGTCACAGAAATAAAATTCTTATAGTGGTTATTTTTTGTTTTGTTTTGTTTTTTGTTAGTAATTTGATTTCTTCCTTGATTTCCAGGTACTATTCTCAGGTCCACTGTATATGCTGTATCTGGAGGGAACACATGAAGTATCAATAGGTAAGCTCTTTACCTTGTGTGATTATTGTGTCTTCCAAACAAATGTAATAACCTGCTGATCTTTTTTCCTTCTCGCTCTCCAAAAAAAAAAAGTGCATCATCGGTTTGAACAAAGCCTTCTATGACATTGTGATAATAGCCTCTCATCCTCAACCCCGCTAAAGGGGAATTTGTTTTTTGGAATTCTGTTTTTTATTTTTTTCCCAAAATGGAAAATACTGGTTTTCTCAAATTGATTACTACACATGTCTATTGCAAGAAGGGAGAAATTACTTTTTTTTCCACCAAAAATCAGCCTTTTCAGCCCTCAGAATTAACAGAAACTTCACAAATTCATAATTTTAGATTGGATGGTCCCATTTTCGTCAGATTTCACTAATATGTACATTGTACCGGTACTACCAATATGCCTGCATTCACTAAATCCAGATACATGTATATTTGTTGTGGATTTGTCTAGAGTATTGTGAATAAAGTTGCATTATATATTTGCATTACATCATGACAATAAACGGTTTCCATGACTATTAAAATTGAGATGGAGGGTGGGGAGGGGGATATATACAGACAAAGCCGAACAGGTTCTTCAATTTCATGAACACCGCTGAGAATCTGCTGAATTTTGATTGAAATTACCAGTGTGCTACTATTTCCCCAATACTGTTGTTGGCTGCTGGTTAACAAGGAAAAAAAATGGCATTTGTGCGTAAACAATTTGTGTGAGCACACTTCACTTGCGCATCGTATCAGCTCAAAAGCAATCTCGCGTAAATGTATCGAATACTCACCATGGCAGCACATTGTCGTAGTACGCTGAGTGCGAGGGGTAACCCACTTCTGAGAATGATAGATATTGTGAGGAGAAAAAAAAATGTCGGAATGACATGATCAATTGCAAGTGATTGCCCTCGGTTTAGCTTGAGGACTAGTCTTAGTTCAAGACCGATACATAATTGTAGATTTGTAGAACTAAACTTTTCTGCCACCCATCTATCATCAAAAAAAACAAACAAAAAACAAAGAAAAAGAAAGGAGCATGCCCTCACACTCTGTGAAGTTTTTTCGCACCATGAGATTAATGAGGCAAAACTTCCAACCATCATCCAGTTGTGATGTGATTTTGCTGTAGAAATGACCATCTTGTCCTCATTGAATTTGCAACATTGAATTATCCTCCGTATCCTGTATTGGGAAAATATAAGGTGGAACGTTTTTAATAGATTCATTACAGCTACTCAATATCAGGGAAGAATTAAAGGGATAGTATAGTGTTGATGGAGATGTGGATTAGGCTTTTAACTTTTTGCGAGATACCAAGAAACCACTTATGAAATATTCAATACAGAGCATACCGTTCAAGAGGAATTCAAAGTGTATTAGATGAAAATCACTTTTGAAATGGCTGAGACATCCAAACACGAAGTAAAACAAAGTAATCCTAATAAAAGGCAGGTCCCACCTTTTATTGGGATTGCTCTGTTTTGGATATCTCAGCCATTCCAAAACCAATTTTCATCAAATAAACATTGAATCCCTCTTGGAATTACATTCTCTTTCATATTTAATGAGAGGTTTCTCATTATCTCGCCAAAAAAAAATGTTAGAAACTTAAAATTAGGTCTCAACCAAAACTATACAATCCCTTTAAAATCTGTTGCCAATTTGAGACAAAAACATTTATTCATACCTTTTATAATCTGTTGCCAATTTAAGGAGGAGCAATAGATTTAGGGATTAAGAGGGTCTTGATATTTCTCCAACCAAAATGAACAACAACATATCAATGAAGTATGGCTTACCCAGTATATGAAAATTTTCATTCTACCCCACAAAATACTAGCAATGAATAATGATTACAGTAGAAGGATACCACTGCTCTTGAAGGGTTGAATGATTGTATCAGAGTGCAAAACTGAATTTCTAACTCCCCTCTGAGGTCTGCACTTTAGGAAGTGCTCCCATCTTCCCCCAGAAAGATTGAGGCGGCATTGAAAGTCTCAGAACAAACTTCATCAAGCTCTGGCTTGCACGTTATCCTTTTGAGTTCTGCACACCAGTGGGAGATGAAAAGCCAGCATATTGTTTGTTTGTTTTTTCCATATCTATATCAATTGTTATTGATATTTTGATAGTTAAATTCAAATTTTAACTTTAAGGTTATAAAAACAAATATTTATCTTGATATACAAGTATCTCTTCTGTGGCATCACTAGAACTATTTATGCAACTTTTTTGTTCTTTTCTGATGTATGGGGGTGGGGGAAAGATTTCGGATGCCCTCTACTTTCGATTTCAAAGAGAGAGGAGTGAATGAGAAAAGGCTTTCCTCTTGTGTGACTGGTCTGTCTCGGCATGATGACAGTGTCGACTGGAAGAATGCGTTGAGAAAACTGCAGAGTAAAGATGCCCTTTTGAAAGTAGGACACTTAATCGCAGCCTTCACGTGTATCGTTGCTATCAAGATGGGAGACGAGACGTTGATTAATGGAGCGATATCTCGAATGACAAGTGTGGGGGAGATTTCATTTCATTAAGTACTCTGTGATGTGTTTCTGTTATCGTTACTCTTGACTCGTCCAATTTGTGATACGGTGAATGTCGTCTTACTGTGCGTATTTCTTTCTCTTTTTTGTGCATTTTTGTCTCGTTTTCCTTTGCAGCTGACAAAGGTGCCTTTTCTTCCCTGTGGAACAACAACCACACGCGAATGCTGTGGCTACGAAATTATTTGATTGTGAGTATGATCGCGCATGACAACGACGGTCGGTATGATTTGTGGTCCTTACCGGTGCTGCTTTTCTTGTTTTATCGTAACAAAAAAAAAAATTGATTACCCACTCTGTCTCGATTTCTCCGTCTCTGTCGCTCCATCTCCTTTTTTCTGCCGCTCTCCCTTTTTTGTTGTCTTGTGTGGAAGCAGAGGCAAATTCCTTCCACCGATTTCATGCTCACTTTTTCCTCCTCCCCTCCCAATCTGTCTCCGTCACTCTCTACCCATCGCATTTCTTCCCCTCTCTTGGTCTCCCGTATACCCCTCCTCCCTCCTCTTCTCTATTTCTCTCTCACTTTTTGTCTTTAGAGTATGAATTTTCTCTGCTTATGCAAGCCTTCCATTAAAGTCACAGATAAACCACCTTAACTCCAGAAGTGCTTAATCAAAGCATGCCTGGCATAACCATCTAAATAATGTAGAAGGCACTCTCTTAAAGCATGCCCTGTGGCTAATATTAGGCTATCAGTGATGTAACTTCCATTTTATGCAAATTTGTCTTTCAACCATTGCCTTGACCCATTGAAATCCATGGCGTGGGTTTGAAGTCTGTGACTTTTTTGTTTGATTGTTTGTGTGTTTGTTGTTTCTTAATGAGCAAGGCTTTTTTGAATAAGTATTGCAATCTTTTCCCATGGGTCTGGCAGTAAAGCAGCTCAGATTAACTTTGGTGAAAATCCAAGCAGTGTAGTGCATGCCCGAGAGTGGCATTCCCACCTGGCAGATGTGTATGGTTTGCATTTAGAGGGAAAATTGTTACCACAAAATGAGGAAAAAACAAACAAACAAGGAATCAAAGCAAAAACAATAGCAAGTGAGAAGGGGAAAAATATAAGCAATGAAAACTAGCTGTGTGGGTGCAGTTTTGAATCCCGGAAAGATGAGAAGCTTTCACTTTGATCATATTTTGTCTCTATGTGTGAGGGAGGACGACCTTGTCTGAGATTAAAGGGATGGTATAGTATTGGTGGAGATGAGGATTGGCTTTTTAACTTTTAACTTTAAGTAAGGATTAACTAGGTGGACCCATTTCACCTGTATTGGGTCCTCACTTAAAATCAAGGGGTGCGACCTTTTGTTGGTTTTGTGATACACAGTCACATAGATAATGTCCGCGAACAGCTGATGACTTCACAGGAGTGCTCCTGTTCTCAATAGATTCGCACACAGCAATCACCAGGAGAGAAGTCATTTTTTCATTGTCTCAGTTATTTCACTCTGTGAGTTTGTAATGTAAGGCCTTTCTGCCAATATGGGATTTGCTTGCATTCTGCCTCCATGGTTTGGGATGTATAATGCCTCTGCTATGGGGAAGGGGCACATATTACATTCGGTTGTGTATGGTTCATCCTGTATACGTCAGAAGCTATTTGTGAGTTTATATTGGAATGCCACTGCAGTGTTTACAAAATCTTGCTTTGGCCAGTGTTTTAGAAAGTCTCTACATTGGGGATGAGATTATGATACTGATTCAGTGCTTTTTATAGGGAGAGCCCAAGCAGATAATCAGTTTTGAGATTTTTGGGATGGATGCTTGCTTTGTTTATTGAGATTGCTGAGGAGACTAAAGTAGTATCTTGATGCCAAGCGAGTTACAAATGTAACAGTTGGTGTAAATCAGGGAGATGTAAAGGGGGGGGGGTTCTTCATTCTGAATCTCAAGAATATTTCATAATCTGAATTTTCTTTCTTCCTCGAGTGATATTGTGCCTTTTAAATACATAGGTAGGTTTAGTTTTCCATTCTGTCCTTGATTATGCTGTTCTTTCTTTCTTCCGCAAGGAGTTGTTCCTTTGAAGTTTTAGAACTAAAAAGCACTGAGAAACAAAAAATGAAAGGGCCAATCACATTGTCAATTGGTAATCAACTCTGCATGTATGTGGGATGCAATGAGTAAAATTGCCCAGTAGGACACCTGTGCAAATGAGCAGCCTTCGGGCAGCATGGACTTAACCCGTTGAGGACGAGTCCCGAGTACACTTGGGCAAGTGTCTATGGGAAATGTGTGTTGTAGCAAAATCAGCCCGTCCTCAACGGGTTAAAATTGCTTGTGATATGTCTTTTTAAGAGACAGCCTTCTTTCCTCATTGGTTTATCCATGCAGGCTCCATTTACTGAAGAGTTTGTATTCCGAGCATGTATGCTACCCCTCCTTGTGCCTTGCTTAGGCTGTCCGACAGCCGTCATCGTGTGCCCATTATTCTTCGGTGTAGGTGAGTTTCTCCACCGACAAAGCCTCGTTTTGGAGTATAATTACAAAAGTGTTGTTTATATATGTGTTGATGAATTAATCTGTGTGTGGGTTTCAATGCCTGTGTTCTCTTTTTCTTTGCTGTTGGTGCTGTTGTGTGTGTGTGTGTGTGTGTGTGTGTGTTTGTGTTTGTGTTTGTGTGTCAGTTTATGGGGGGGGGGGGTATGTGCATGTGTTTGTGTGTGTGTGGAGGGGGGGGGGGATATCCTCTACATTGGCTTGTTTGAGTACAGAAACTCACGGGAGGGGTCATACTGAAAAGCCTAAGTAAGCAATGTTCCTCCATAGATCAATGTTCTGTTTAACTGCATTTGCTCTGTGTGTGTGTGTGTGTGTGTGTGTGTGTGTGTGTGTGTGTGTGTGTGTATGTGTGTGCGTATCTTTGATTGTGTTTAGTGTTTTGGTTTGGTTTTTGCTTTGTTCCTTTTAAAATTGTATTGCCATATAATGTAAATTTCTCTCACATAGGTGATTTATCAGTAAAGGAAAACTTATCTCCACAGAGATAAATGTTTTGAAGAAGGCAGTGACACAAAAGGAATAGATTTGTGAGAATTTGATTGAATTCAGACTTTGGCTACCATCTAAAAGTTTCAACAGTTTAAACTTGAGTATTATTCGAAAATCATTATCATCATGGTCAACTCAAAATAGTTATAAATATCAATAATGCAAATCTTTATGGGGATTTCAACATCAAATACAAGAAAATGGTGTACTAAGAGAACATGAAGGCCTTGTTAGAAATCTTGACTGTTTACCTGCAGTAGCAGTACAGGTAATAACATGGAGAGCCCATGAAGAAAAGTTATGAGGATTCCTACACTGTTGTGTGGCCAGGCCATGCACTGTTCCAATGAGTTTTCTTATCCTATGACTTGACACTGGTTATGATATTAAAAAGTCTGTGCCTTTTCCTATGACTTACTGGTTATGATATTCAAAAGTCTGCTATAGTTTATTGAAAGACTCTGTTTATTTTACTCAAAATGTCACCGGTCATTTGCCTTTGATTTCTTATTTTCCATTCAACCCATTACTTGCCAATGCGTGAAGTTGATTTGGAGATTCCTTGATAGGAGGGAGCGGGTAAAAAAAAAAAAAAAAAAAAAAAAAAAAAAAAAATATATATATATATATATATATATATATATATATATATATATATATATAATATATCTATATCGCTGAGGATACTTTCTCAGTTAACCCGCTCTGTGTCATATATATATATATATATATATATATATAATATAATATATCTATATCGCTGAGGATACTTTCTCAGTTAACCCGCTCTGTGTCAGGGGTTTTAGATGGAGTATACAATGCTGTGGTGTTTTATATGCCAGTCGGCCCTCACAAGATTAAAGGACAAGTTCACCTTCATAAACATAAGGATTGAGAGAATGTAGCAATATTAGTAGAACACATCATTGAAAGTTTGAGGAAAATCGGACAATCCGTTCAAGAGTTATGAATTTTTGAAGTTTTTGTGCAGTAACCGCTGGATGAGAAGACTACTGCAGTGTGTGAATAACTTAGATGTCACATGCGTACAACAATATAAGGAAAATATAAAGAGAATTTCACAAAATTTCATCTTTTGAAAAAAGCACACATTCCCCCAACTCGTTACCAACAAATGTTATGGGTAATATTATTCCCCCTACCTTTAGAAAGAAGCAAGTCAAGTGCTCTATTATTATGCGAAAAAAGTAAAAATATGTTGAATTTTCTTTATATTTTCTTCATACTGTTGTACGCATATGACTCACAAGCTGTAGTAGTCTCCTCATCCAGCGGTTCCAACACAAAAATTTAAAAAATTCATAACTTTTGCATCGATTGTCCAATTTTCCTCAAACTTTCACTGATGTGTTCTACTAATATTGTTGCATTCTCTCAATCCTTATGTTTATGAAGGTGAACTTGTCCTTTAATTGGTAGCTTTCTTACAGCTTCCATGCATAGAGTCCATTGTTTTAAAAGTTATGTACAGAGTCTGCTACCTACATTGCCGTCATGCCTCTTATACTGATAACAATGCATGCCGGGTGGTTTACTACAGTTGATGATTGCTGCAACTGATTGACAAATTGCCCTCCATGGACGAAAATAAACACTGACTATTCAGTTTGTTAGTAGTAGCCATCATGAAAAAATTGTGGTCATACCATGGATCTACAGTAGGTCCATGGTCATATATTATATTTGGGTTGGACTTGAACCACTGACCTCCCTGATTGCTAGACAGGTGTCATATCCACTAGACTACCAAACTTTCGCCCGATAGCCAGCGATGGTTCTGATCCCGTGTAGCAGCGGGTACTGCATTTTTATATTCAAATTAACAATTCTTGCTTTAAGTTGTTGTGTGCCCATGATTTTTGTCATGGTTACTATTAAGATGCTAAATTATTGCTGTGTATTTACATCAATGAGGGGCATATTGTCAATCACGTGAAATAGAAAAAAAAAACAACTTGACACACGAATCATTCCCTTAAAGGCGCATAGTCCCGGTGGTAGTGTAGAGGGCGCTGTTGATGATACTGCCGATCACCGTTAGCATAGATACGAAGATTGCCGAAGTTGAGCTGTCTTCAAGAGTAAAGCGTGTAGGTGTTGCTAGGTAACGTTGCCTTCATTGTCTTCTCTGCGCATCACGCAGTCAGTAGTAATGCCAGGGTGCGTGCATATGTGCTTCTTAGTATGACATCACAAAAGAAGTTTGCTAAAGCTGTTGTCCCCCTCAGCCGAATCATGAGCCGAACTGTGATCGGACTTCTTTGGACTCAGGGAAATAGGTCAAAGCGTAAGTGCTAAAGGGGAGTCGATAGCATAGGTCTCTAGATATAGGAAACTTGTCACCCGCGTACACATTCAACTAAACCACCGGGACTATGTGCCTTTAAGTTGGTGATTGGTTTCTCAGTTCTGTGGGTGTCCCCTGTTTCTCATAAATGTATTGGTATCTGGCTCAGCCTTTCCTCCCATGTCATGGATCACCCTGCTTCTATTTGCAGCTCATATACACCACATCATTGAGCGGTTAAGATTCGGCATGGAACCTCTATCAGCGATTATTCTAACAGCATGTGAGTATTGGTTTATTTCTCCACTGTGAAAATGACATACAAAACAAAACGAAACAAACAAACAAAATTTGCAAAAAAGAGAAAGAAATATAAATGACTAAATGCTCACTTCAGGTGTGTAAAAAAATACTCCTTGGCTTATTGCACAATACCTTGAAGGGGAATTCCATCTCAGTTAAAAGCTAGACTTATAAGAAATAATAGAATTTTACAAGCATAGCGGTGAAAATTCAATTAAAGATTTTATAGAAATTAGAGAAATTATAAGTTTTGTTAATTTACATTAGAAAGTTCATGAAGAATCATTGTGAATATGGAAATTACCAAGCTGATCAGATCATCCATTACTTCACAATTTTCCTTGACTTGTGTGATTTTTTGCTGAAAATTCAATTTATCTGCTACAAAAGTATCACACATAAATGTTATTCCTTTGCTGAATAACTTTGACATGATTATTAGTTACATACAATCAGATTTTAGACTGAGGCATTGCATTTGAGCAAAGTAGAGATAAAAAAGAGAAATTTCCAGATTTTATGTACGTGCCATATGGCAAGTTGTGAAGTTATGACATGATCAAACCCACCTGTTTCCATATTCATATTGACCTTTCAAAACAGTCTTGGGAAAATAAGCAAAACTTAAATGTTCACAACTTCCCTTAATATTAAATGCAATTTTGATCAAATTTTCACTGTTGTGCTTGTAAAATTTCACTTTTCCCTGTCAGACTAAACCTCAAACTGGGCTATGTCTTGTACAATATCCCTTTAGAGACACTGTGTGTTGTGTGTGCATTATCCATCCATGAATGTTCGAAAAAGGGGAGGTTTGACCTTTGTTTTCATTATTTTTGAATTGCTGTATCGGTGATGCGATACACTCCCTGAGCAAAGCTGTGAAGAAAGCAAAAATGTGATTGCCCCAGCGATGTATGTCATCAGAGTTTTGTGTGAAAATTTTTGACCTTTTGAGGGGAGTTTCTTTCTCAGCATTTGGAAAGGGCTGAGGGCAGGACTTACGTCAGGATTTCATGCTTACATGCCAGTCAGACAATTAGAAGCCATATGACTTAGTACGCTCTTGCCTGTAAGTGATTTCAGTAATCTAGTTCCTATCCATCACGTAATCTGACGGATGAAAAATGGGCCATTAACCGCCCTGACATGGCTCGTGTGACTAATTCATTTTTGTTATGATCCTGGTTATGGGCTTGTTTGGTCTATGTTTTCAGAGAAATTGTTAAATTTTTATTTGTTACTTTCCAGTTATTACCAGCTTGCCATTTGTGGGCAGGAAAAGGGAGCTTAATGGCTTGTTTCGTAAAAGCGCTTCTCTGTTTATGTAATGGTTATCTAATCCCTACAACTTTTCCTTACATAAAATGTCAAAAAAAAAAAAAAAAACACCCAAACTTACATCATTCTATTATTTCCATTTTTAAAGAAAAGTTATATGAATCTTTGTCGCTCCTTATCAATGACAAAAGCAACAGCACACAATGTTGTTAGTCAAGCACAAAAGTCTTCCAAGATCCAGCAACTTCATTGCACTATTTGGGGGTTTATTTGTTTGTTTGTTTACATGTTTAACTTGTCGTAATTTGAAAGGAACTGCTATGTAGGACGGAAGGTATTTCATACAATTTGTAGTATCATCGACTTTTCAGTTATATTTTTACCAAAGGAAGTTGGTCTAAAGTTGGTGCAGCTTTGCACAATCTGTAATGTTCTGGGGCAATTTCTGGTTTGTTTGTTCGTTTGTTTGTTGTCGTTTTTTTGCCTGTTTGTTTCTTTGATTTTACAGGAGTGTGGTGTGTACATGTGTCATGGTTACATGTGTCATGGTTACATGTTACCATTTTATTAAAGTCATGTCAGCATGACCAAGACTGAGCTACCAATATGGGACGATTTTAAGAAAGCTTACGGCAGAAATACCAACAGTCTCATATTTCATGCCAAGCATATTTGCATTTTTGTGATCACAGATGGTTAGAATCAATCATTCCAAATGAAATTCTGATTGCTTTCACAGTTTTCCAGTCTTGCTATACAACTGTTTTCGGTGCCTACTCAGCATTCTTGTTTGTTAGAACTGGTGAGTATACTACATGTGGTACCACCGTACATTTGGTGAGCAGAAAATGTGCGGATTTCTTGGGATGTAAACAGCAGTTATGACTGCGTAGATTGTTGGCTCAGCTGGTTTGCATGTGCTAATGATTCAAAGATAGTCTTGTCAATGCCAGTCACATTGGCTTGCAATTCTGCCACACACCATCACATGCAAGTATGTCTCGTGCAAGTCATAAAAATGTGCAAATTCATAGAAAAATAGTACCCAAAACAAATATAAATACTATAAAACATGATATTTTGGCAGCATGAAATTTTTGCAGTTGCCTCTAACATTCCATGCATATAGTGTAGACAAGAACTTTCACGTGCATTTTAATTTTGCAAATCTTGGCTCTCATGAAATTCACAAAATTAAAATGCACGCGAACATTTCTCGTTTTACACTATGTGTGAATTTTATTGCGCAAGTCAAAATTAATGTAACGATGAAGGATTTTCCTCTGGTCCCTTTAGATTATTCCGTGAAGTAGAATACCGGGTAATGGATTTCCCATCTTTTCTCAGTCTCACAATGGAAAGAGAATTTCTACCCGCTGCATAATCGTTCATATCCTAGCTTTATCAGCTTTACTTGTAATGTCACATATTTAAACTAATCTTCCCATTTACTCAGTTTTGTATGAAGTATGATTGTGACAAATGCTCTTCATTCTATATACTGATTCTATATTCATATAATGATTCTATATTCCAAACTTTTAATTTAGATAGTATCATAGTACTACAAGCTCATGCATTAGTTGTGTAATGTGAATAAAACAGTGATTTCATTTTTGTCATTAAAATTTTCATTGTTTTTTTTTTGGGAAAAAAATATATATAGGTCACTTAGCTGGCCCATTCATCTGCCACTCATTCTGCAACTACATGGGTTTCCCCGAGATTGGCCAGGTCTTCAACCACAGCCCCCGCAACCGTGCAATAATCATCGCCACCTTCGTCGTGGGCCTCGTCCTCTTTCTCTTCCTCCTCCACCCTCTGACCACGCCTGAGTGGTTCAGCAACTCCATCTACCGGGACGACCCCGTCGCTGGCACCCGAACTCTCTGATAGATCCTGGATTACAGAAAGTATTTTTTTTTTTTTTTTTTTTTTTTTTTAACGGTTCAAGAGGTTATGTGCAAAAAGAAAAAAAAAAATGCCTAGCAGAGTCATGGCAATCTGCTTATTTCAGTCCTTGAAAAGAGAAAGAATATTTTTGAAGCTGCAGAATGCCTTTTTGCAATATCAACAAGTTTGCAAGTCTTGTTATATTGTTTTTGTTTTACTTTGCCATTTGTGTTCAACAAACGGCTATTTAGTGATAGCATCATTGTAGCAAGAGAAAATGAGAAATGTGTGAACATATAAAAAATACATTGATTCAGCTGAAGATGAGTACAGTAGGCATAGGGAGGTGCACTCAGCCAAAATCTTCCTACAGCACTTTTCAACAACAAGCTCATATGCAGTTCTCCTCTGGGAAGCAGTTTGCTGTAAGATGTACAACTACAGTGACACATGCTACAACACTGATTTCTTGCCTTTTTCTGGTATTGGGGCCATTGAAAGTGGCCAGCTATTCTTGAGGGCAGAACTTCATAGGGCGAGTGGGAACCCCATGGGTTCGTCACACTTTGACCTGAAAAACGAAAGGTTGCTCTGTGTGAGGCTACGATGGAAACGGGTTTACCGCAATCTATTAACTGAAGTGACAACTCATTGCGCAATCGTCTTGCAGTGTTTTCAAATTTTGCTACAGTCGTGACATGTTTTTTTTAGGACTAGACATCTTTCCTTCGCGAGGAATAGATGTCATACCAATTGAAAAGGGAGGGATGCACACAGATACGTATTATGTGATGTTGCATCTCGCCGAGTTGACACTTTTCCTTCCCTAGAATTGTTGTTGTGTGAGTTCTTTCTTTGTCTTTTATTTCTTCTTGAAAACCAACATTTCCCTCCTCGATCAATCAAAGCAACAATGAAACAGAATTTATGATGACCATGCAGATATTTTTGTTTTCAAACTCATTTGATAGCTAGCTTGCAACTGAAAGTGAGTTCTGGGTCATCATTTTTACTACCATCTCAGGAAGGTCATTTCATGTGATAGACAACACTCAGTTCTTCCTCTATCATGGACTAATATGTCAGAAATATAGATGAAAAATGACAAACTACCATCACTCTTTTATTTTCTTTAACCCGTTGAGGACAGAGTGAATCGGACTGATTTTGCTATTTAACACGCATTTCCCACAGACACCTGCCCGAGTATTCTTGGGGCTCTTCTTCCACGGGTTAATCATGCAACCCAGAGAAAAATCGAAAAAGTCAAGCCTGAGAACTGTCTTTGGTTTGAGGTCCACGTGTGGCTTATTCTTACAGAATTATCATTCAGGTTCCTAATTTTGCAAGGTTGAAGGTCATGTGAAAATGTAAGATGTTTGCAGGATGAATTTAGGTCTGTGCTTTTGGCCTGAGCAGGTGGTGTGTGTAATAGGACAATTCATGTAATTGCAGAAGGTGGGAAGGTATGAAAGTAAGTTGATAAGAGGATGGTAGGGGGGTGGTATTGCAGGTAGAAAATTCCCAATTAAAGATGGGATTCATGTGGGTGTATGCTCTCAAGCAAATTGCCAACCATCCACATTAGAAACTAGAGAGGGGCCGTCAAAGGCGGCAGACCCACGCCTAAGTACAAAGTCGGGGTAAACATAATGTGCATTCGGTCATCTACCAGAATTCGGCCACTTAATTGCCAGTGTGCTTTATCACCAGCCAGTGAGTTCTACCAAAGATCGTACACTGAAGTGTACGATCTTTGGTTCTACAGTCACATCACACGCAAATCACATAATTACACATACGGTATTAACACTCATTCACGTACAGGAAAGTCCTTAAGTCTCCTCCAAAAATCCATCGAAAATCCCAAATTCCACCGTCAAAAGTGCAGAATCGGAACTTTTCCAAGCGCGCGCGAATTAAGTCCAGTTTTAAGAGTATTGTCTACGCGACGGGTCGCGGAAAAAGCGCTAAAAATCGAGAAATACGCCGTTTTCTTGCGGGATATTTTGATTATAGCAAGCCGAGAGTGTGATGATATCAAAGGTCGTATGAGTGTACGATCTTTGATGGTATCCACAAAAGCAAAAAAGAAAAACAAAATTTACGTACCCCCTAGGCAATTACCCCTATGATTAGTGTCTACGGGAATTATTCAATGCAAGGGTTGAATGCAAATGTCTACTGCACCAGTATTCGGCCACCAACGAGCGCCGCAACGTCCCCGGTGCAATTTTGCACCAACAGTGTAGAGCGCGATGCATTTTCAGCGGCCTTGCACACGCATTGACATTGAGCACGCATATCGTGCAGTGTGACTGCGACCGAGCAAAATGCTCCTCCAACGAAAAAAACAATCAATGTTAATTTGAAAAATCATCAAATATCAAAGGTCGTATGAGTGTACGATCTTTGATGGTATCCACAAAAGCAAAAAAGAAAAACAAAATTTACGTACCCCCTAGGCAATTACCCCTATGATTAGTGTCTACGGGAATTATTCAATGCAAGGGTTGAATGCAAATGTCTACTGCACCAGTATTAGCCCACCAACGAGCGCCGCAACGTCCCCGGTGCAATTTTGCACCAACAGTGTAGAGCGCGATGCATTTTCAGCGGCCTTGCACACGCATTGACATTGAGCGCGCATATCGTGCAGTGTGACTGCGACCGAGCAAAATGCTCCTCCAACGAAAAAAACAATCAATGTTGATTTGAAAAATCATCAAAATACGGGCCAGTTTGTGATGACGGAGAACGAACTTTCATAAATCTAGAAGGACATAGTCCCTCAAATAGGCCTAAACGTAAATTTCGGAATTCTTACGAACATTTGAGCAGCGAAGTCGGATCGTTGGGGAGTTTATGTCTTCGTATGGTAGCGGAAAATCGCAAAGTGAGAAACGGGAAATTTTCGGAATGGTCACTATACCATGGGGTCAAAACTTCAAGGTCACACAGAATTTGCAAGGGTCAACCGATTATCACCAAAATCTAATCGATTCTTTCCTGTCATTATCCAAACATTCCCTGAACATTTCGTGCAAATCCGTTTTCCCGTTCTCTTGTTATCTTGTACACAAACAAACAAACAAACAAACAAACAAACAAACATACAAACAAACAAACAAACAAACAAACAAACAAACAAAAAAAAAACAAAAAAACAAACAAACAAACAAACAAACAAACAAACATACGGAACCCTTTACATAACCCCCTGCCGATTTTCATCGGCGTGGGTAAATATTTCAGGGATATGCATGTCTGGACTCAGAGTCCACATTGGACTGTTTATATGTCTGTGCATTTTACAGCATGTGTTCATGTTTGCCTGTTTTGGTAGTGTACCCATTTGATATTCATAAAATCAGGTCAGGAGAATAGACTTTTATTTTAAGGCATTTTTCAGCACCTTGATTGAAATCTAGCTCACTTGTAGGAAATAATGGCATTTCAAAGCGTGGTATTTCAAGTCATTGAGTTAAGACATTGTCAGTTTTAAAACCATTCACGTTGACCCTGTTGCAATAGTAAAACAGATAAAGCTGGGTGTAAGTGAAATTTGGCCATTGTTCTATCTGAAATGAGTGGCAAGGTTTGGGATTGCTTCATGCCACAATTATGGGCGATACGCTCTGGCCTCATTGTAAAGGCTCAACAGCTTGGCTGTAGGAGAGAAAAACATGATGATCACTATGTGTGTGTGCACATGTGTTTTCACACTTGTAGACATTAAATAGGCACAAGAAAATTCCACTAGAATCCAGAATTCTCCTTAAAATCTTGTCCAGATTTCTCTCCCCATAATACTAATGGCATTATTTGTGATCCTGCATCACAAAACCAAAAAAAAAGTCGCCAGACATAGATTTTTAGTTATGGGCAGATTCTGAAAGAGCAGACTTTAAGCTTTAAAATGATGTGTAACTCAATTCAAATGGACTCTCCTAACCTATCTAAATATTGGAAAGAAAGCACACACTCTGGAAAAGTGTGAACTGAGAAAAGAGGCTCTGAAGTATAGGGTCAATTCAAGCACTTAATCTTTACTAAGCCTTGCTACCTGCGAGATAAAAGGGACAAAACAGGATGTAAACCAACATAGCAACACAATGAAGGGATTATCGGATTAACCTGAAATTGAGCATTCTCTATCAACACATTCTCTCCAGGATTAATGCCAACTTTCAACACAGTAGCATCATCCTTTCAAAAGTTATTAGAGTTGAAAGTGAAGAGTGTGCAAAGGATTTTCAAGAAATGAGAAGGTGCCTCAAAGACATACCTGATCACACTGCTCTACCAAAAAAAGTGTTCTAGTAAAACTGCTAAAAACACACTTTCCCATTCATTTTATGATCACAAACTTAGGAATAATGTAGAAGAAGAATAGGTCTTTCAGAAAACATGAAAAACTCAAGATTGACTGTGTTGACCCTTTCACCATTTTTGAGTCCTTACATAAAATCAAGGGGTGTGACTTTTTGTTGATTTTGTGATGCACGGTCACATTGTAGGTGGTGCAAAACTTACAGGTCAGTGAAAAATTCCTTGTTAGTATTGATGATGATTTCCCGTAAACATTTCAGCTTGAAGATACTCGTACAGTTTGGTTCATGATCAAATACTTTGAATTTAATTTTCTGGTATTTTATAAACATTTATAGTAACCCAGTGATATGAATGAAAAGCAGTTGAGTAGCTATGCATGAAACTTTGTAGACATCTTCTGTTGCTTTTGACTGTTTGCCTTGGCTGGTGGTATGAATTGGAAGCATTTTTACATCCATGGATTTAATTCAGGTCAAATGCCATGGCAGCTGTAGAAGCTTTCTTGGCATTTAATTCCGGCAGGCTAATCTTATCTTTATGCGGCAAAGATGAGGAAACGCGTGGTAGAATATTTCATGCAGCCACACTCACATGATTGCTCTGCCCAGCTGTTGTTACATGAATTGCATTGCTGGCAATGCAAAATTTTGGATAGTCTACATGGGAACTGCTTCCTTCATCCCTTAACCCTTTCTCTACCAGGAACATTGGACAGTGTGTACTATGCTATGGGTTTTTCATTGCCAATCAGCACTCAAAGCACACAAAGAGTTAATACTGTGTATGTACAGTGTGCCATCAAGACAGGGACCATGTGCCAAGTAGATCAAAGTAAAAAAAAAAAAAAAGAAATTAAAAAAACCTATCATAATTATGAATTGTGTATATGAAAGGATGAATGGAATATTTAGAAGTATTTTCTTTTTCTGTCTTGTTTTTTGATCAAGGAGGTTGCAATGTTCCAATTAAGTACAAGTTTTCAGTTTATGTTCCGCTATTTATTTCAAGCCCTGCATATGTGTTGGCTGTGTGTAGCAGTAATTTTTTTTTTTTAATTTGATAATATAATTTGAAATTGGTCACTTTTGCACAATTGACAGGTACAGAGTGTTGCAGTTACTAAGCACCACACACTAAGACACACCCCAAAAAAATGGAAACAAGCACAGTGTAAATACATAATTTTCTGCTAGATAGAAGAAAACGAGTTGCTTCTTGCTTTGAGAATTAGCAGGAGGCTGCATACCTGTCATGTAATCGTCACATGCAACACTTAAGCCCCATTTTAAGAGAACCTTATTACTGCAACAGCATCTGGGTAGTGTCCGGGTAACTGTTTTTACCCTGCCTGTTAAAATGATCTCTGCAAAATGTTGCTCAGACGTTGTCGCAGTAACTTTTGCCAAATTCTACCCTAGCCAGTGAGGGTAAATGCCATGACATTACCCTGACATTACCTGGGTAACCCTTCTGTTAGAACACAACTGTGATAATATTGACTGGATACATGTATACTCAACACGCATATTGTCGCTGGGGCGACAAGACCTTGTATCTACAAAATTTCAAATGTTCAGGAGAGCAAAAAACATGGCAGCCAAAGCACTATATGAAATGGGAGAGCCTTTCCTTTGACATGTCGTGGTGGCTTCATTTTGGGGTAAGACAGCTAGGATTTGGACAGGACATCACTTGACTGATTATCTAAACATTAGTAAAAAAAAAAGTCATTTTTACCAAAATTTCAGATACAAGGTCTTGTCGCCCCAGCAACGATATGCAACATTGCAGACAGAGAATGATGGATACACTGCATGCCAATCACATGCATGGATTGTAACCACGCTTTGTTGCAGGCAGTGCTGGCCGGTGGGCAGGGTAGTCGCATCAGTGGACACACCCCCTTCATAGAAACTTATACTCGGAGAAGGTTTTTGGTGTTTGTCTGTTAAAACTGTACCCCTCGCTCTCTCCTCCAGTTTAACTGCCTGAGGCGAGGAGTTTTGACTTTGTCGGGACATTGTCGCAGTAAGGTCTGTTTTGACAAAACTGGGCTTTAGAAAGCAAATTTGGAAAAAGTGAATCTGTAACTTCATGTGCACTTGAAAACTTTTCAAAGGGCACTTTGTACGTCAGTAGCTGTAGTTCTGTGAGTCATGTATGAAAGCAATAAACAATGTTTGGCTCTGTGCCACAATGTTGCATTCATTGCCATTCACTTAGCTATCATTCCAGAAACTCCAGCCTTGACTTAAATCTGCTCCGTGATTTTAGAATTTCATTCTAATTTCATTCCGCTTCAGACATTCCATCTTAATTTTGTTTTTGTTGTTGTTGTAACACTTTGTAGGAATGCTTTGTTCCTTTTGTAGTTTTTGAAGAATTTCATTAGAATTGGGTCTAAGGAATATCAGTGTTTGTGTGTTAAACTGGTTTATCTGTCACAAACTTATGATTATTGTGTAATGAATAACAAGTTTTATGTGGATTTTGGCTAGGAAAAAGTGTAAGAAACAATGAATCACTGTTAAATTTGCATTTAAAACTTACCATTTGGAAATTTGAATTTCTTTTCCCCCTCTAATGAACTCATACATGCTTGTAGGAGTTAGATGTCAAAAAATGATTAAAGGTAACGCTTGAGGTAAAAGTGAATGAATGATATGGAGTTCAGCTCCCAAACTGTCCAGGGAGTATACAATTAGAGGTCTAGTTCTGTGGGTTTTGAGGGTCTCAATCACTGTGACTTTTTCTGATTGATATTTCAAGCTCAGTCTAACATGATGGGTTCTCCTTAAATGTGGATGTGTTACCAAAATTAGTGAAAATGCTCTTGGACACACTGCAGTATCTAGATATTTCTGTGTCTTATTTTTCTTGCAAAATGTGTTTCAAATCTAGTACTGAAAAAAATCCACATTTCCAAACTTGATAATTGGCTTTTTGAGTGGTATGATGAAGCAACCTTAGAGCATCATAATCTGGCTGCTGTTTTGAATTATGCACACCAAAGGTACTTGACTTTTTTTTTTTAACCAACTTACTTTTAGAAAAGCTATCTTACCAGGCTGAAAAAAGTAAATCCTGACATATGAAGACTTCAAATTCACTAATATTCAAATCAAACTAAGTCAATGTGTTCATTAAACAGGGTGAAAAAAACTGTTCATTGATATTTGAAGGGAAGGATATTTTTGCTTTGATACAATATCCTCCTTTTTTTTTTAATTCACTGAATATGTACCTGTAAGCAAAAAATTTAGTTGTTAGATTTTCCCTAAAATGATGTATTTGGCCAGTCCCATCTATGCATAATTTTGTTTGGTCCCTAACCATCGCTAGGATATCACTTCTTTTTTTTTTTTCTTTTTTTTTTACACAATGCTCTCCAGCAAACTATATATCCACATCTCAGTTAAAGAAGACTAGCAAAAAAGAGAGAGATTTTTGTTATGGCTTACTTTTTCATATCAATTATGTGAAACACCAAGGGGAAAAAAAAGAAATTCTGTTCTTCATAGTGTATGTTTGAGTGTGCATTTTGGACAAGCCGGAATTTGTCAACTGTACATTGCCAAAGGAAAAAGGAGTTTGTTTGCAAAAGTCTGTGACATGATGATAGGTTCTGTAATGTTGGAGGTCAGAGCAGCAAACATCTTAAGTTACCTTTAATACCATCCTCTTTTATGGTACTCCATGTATGACTTTATTGTTTTTGTTTTTGTTTGTTTTTAATGCCTCTATCACATATCTGCATGTATGTCAAGATTTTATTTGATCATTGTTTTATGCCAAGTCTTTCTGCTTCAAGTGTGTCTAGATTGTGGAAGGGGTGGAATTATGGCAATAACTGGTATTACAATGCAGTGGCAGAAGAAAAAAAAAAAGATTACAGAGAGAAAAGTAAAATTGACTTATACATGTGTGTTTAAGAGAGATAAGGAAAATTGACTTATACATAGGTGTGTATAAAGAGAGAGATAAGGAAAGTTGACTTATACATATGTGTTTATAAGCAAATGTGTGTATTGTCTGTGTGCCTGTGTAATTCTTTGCTGATTTTACGGGAGCTAGTTCATTATAGTTTGCTAAATGAACTCTTCCAGCTTTATGTGAGCTTTAATCCAATTTTATGGGATTATCTCGTCTAATTGTTCACTACATCTAAGACTTACGCCTCTGAGCAGTTGCAGGTGGATTTAAAAGATGACTGGTGATATCTTGTGATAAAGCCATTTCTGTGTGTAGAGAAACACTCACTTTTCACTTTTTCCAAGAAAGTCAAAAGTGCATGTAGTTATATAGCACTTTGGGTGTGTGTATGTAACAGACTAAAACTGTGCAAGAAGAAGATATTACTCACAATACGTGCCTCAATATTTGTATTTTAATACTGTGAATAAGAAAGTCTTTAGATCTATGCACTTGCTTCTTGTCTTATTCCTCAAAGAGAGAGAGAGAGAGAGAGAGATAGAAAGAGAGAGTGGGAGAGAGAAAAAAAAGATGTATACATGTTTTAACTCTTCTTTTGACTGTATTGATAGTAGTTTATGTGAAAGATGTGTAATCGTAAATCTGAATGAAAAGATATTATTGCAAAGAACAGGTTTATAAATAGATATTTGTGTCACTGAGTTTCTTTCGTCATACTTTCATGTACACATAGTGAGTTTCAATTTAGTTGTTGTAATTGAAGTAGTCTTGTCAATATGACACAATCAGTGTAATCTCTGTACACTGCATGAGTTTTGATGATACAGTGTATTATATTTTCATAGAATGATGTCATGACTGAGAAATTTTGTCTTAAAGTAAAGCTTTTATTTAGATTTTGTCCCCCAAAATTTAGGTCCAGCTGAAAAGGCAATTTGTGCAAAATACTGTATTAGCTTGAAGTTGTGATGCTTCACTTATGCCTGTCACTTTGGCATTTACTTTGTACGGGGTTTGATTTGAAATCTCAATTGATATCAGAATCTTGACTTTGATTACAAATCTCAATTGATATCAGAATCTTGACTTTGATTACATCTAAACTTGCTTTCTTAGGTGAAAGTGAACACACTAAGGGTGCGTTCGAGCGCTCTAAAGCGAACCAAAGCGAACTGAACCAAAGCGTACCGTACCGTACTGTGCCAGTTTGGGAGCGTTCGAAAGCTCTGTAGAGAAAGCGTACCTCTCGAGTTATTTTTAGAAAAGGTCACGCTTGTTTGTAGCGAGAAGGTCATTCACCTTGCGCTTGACCTACTTACAGCTGTCCCGAACAAAGAGAAAGATGTTTTTGCATTGTGACGTATGCGCTTGATACGCGCATGCTTTACAACGAACTTATGGTACGCTTTGGTACGCTTTTGGAGCACATCGGGAAGTGATCCACTTTTGGCTCGGTACAGTACGGTACGGTACACTTTAGGAGCGTTCGAACGCTCCTCTAGCGCGGTACGGTACGGTACAGTTCACTTTAGGAGAGCGCTCGAACGCGCCCAAAGTTTGTGTCGTTTGTGCTATGTTTTCTGTTTAAACATTTTGCTTGGCAATTTTACGAATGATGCAAACACATCCCCTAGCAATGAACTGAAGACACCAAAACAATTTGAATATATATGTTAAGTACTTTTACAAGCAGACTCTGTAAATTCAAACCTCTGTTCATTGGCTTGAGTTGCCCAATCCTCTAGAATTTTGATGTCATTACATAAATACGTAATCTACTTCACGAACAGGTATACCTCTAAAGGCAATTTTCCAAAAGCACAGCTCATTTACGTACAATGTCTTTTCTTCTGTGATGTGTTGTCCTGCAGTTAACAAAATTGAAATGTGTGAGCTGCATACTGATCAGCTGAAATTCTTACACTTTTTTTTAAATCAAGCATTGTAAATGCTGTCCTCATTACAATTGTGATATTTAGTGCTATACAAGCCCTGATGTTGTGTAGTATTTTGTGCAATTGATTATTGTATTGTGACAAGATTTGTCCTCACATTTTGTGATCAAGAATTCACTTTTTTTTCTTCTTTTTTTGTGGGCTTGTTAACTCAAGTACAGTTAGCAACCCTACAGTCGGCAAAAGTGAACTGTTTCAATGACATGCTGATTAGCTAAAAAAAATTCTTACATTGTTCTTTTTTTTTTTTAATCGAACATTTTTAGAAAGAACCACCATCATTACAATTGCAACTTTCATCATGTTACAAGCCCTGATGATGTTGTATTATGTGACAGATGTATGATTGTATTATGATGATATTTTTTTTTCATATTTATTTCAGAAATTCAAATCTTTTTTTTTTTCTGACCTGTTAGCGTAAGCACGCAGCCAGCCAAAAAGAATAGCATCATTAGGTAAATTACTCCAGTTAACTGTTATGCAACGAGGTTCTGAAATATGTTATATTAACAGTATGACAGTTTCTCCGTTTAGCAACACTATTTTTTTTTTTACTCACTTGATGCGTGCAAAATTTGTCATCGAGTCACAAATGTGTACTTTTGCAATTTTTTTTTGTTAAAGGAAACCAAAACCCAAAGAGAAATGTTGATTGAGTGTAAGCAGCAGCATTAGTAGAACACATCAGTGAAAGCTTGAAGAAAATCGAACAATCCATGCAAAAGTCTTATGAATTTTTAAAGTTTTTGTGTTGGAACTGCTGGATGAGGAGACTACTTGAGTTTATGACATCATGTGTGAACAACAATCATAAAGAAAATGTGAAGAAAATTAAACATGATTTCACTTTTCTAGCATAATGAAAGAGCACTTGACTAACCGCTTTCAGAAAGCAGGGGGAATAGTTACCACCCTCATCATATTTAAGTATCAAGTTGATGGAATGTGTAATTTTCATGAAAAATTACTTTTTGTGGAATTCCCTTTACTGAATATATTTTCTTTGTATTGTTGTCCACACATGACATCATGAACTCTAGTAGTCTCCTCATCCAGCAGTTCCAACACCCAAACTTTAAAAATTCATTACTTTTGCATCGATTGTCCGATTTTCCTCAAACTTTCACTGATGTGTTCTACTAATGTTGCTGCTTTCACTCAATCCACATCTTTGGGTTTTGGTTTCCTTTAAGGCTTGCATCCACCTTCTTTGATGCTGCCACTTTTTATCTTGTTTTATCACATGTGCTCTACCTAAAGGGTATCACATACCAATGTAGCCACTGTCAGCTCTGGTCTTTTGACAAAACATTTTCGTGCTACTTCATGTGTACTCATGTTTTATTCTTTATAGTTGCTTAATACACTCCTCATGTGTGACTAGTGTAAGAGGATATAGAGCCGGGTGAGATCAAATGCGGTACCTGTATTTATATGCAACAAAAATATGTTTATGAAATGAGTATCTGTTTAAAAAAAAAGAAGAGAGAGAGAGAGAGGAATTGTATTTAGATTTACAATTATATTTCTCAATTGATGTATTAAAGGTATTTGTTCTATGTAATACACTCTAATCTCTTCGTTACTAGTTCTGTATTGGCCTCAGAAGTGTCATTCCTGTTTTCAGCGGAGGAGAAAGAGATAGAAGAGATTAAATGTTTGAATATCTGTGTACACAAGCATGTGTGTGTGTGTATACACTTTGTATGTATGTGTATGAAGGGGAAAGTTATGCAGGGCCTTGAGTTGTGTGTGGTGGATTTTAGCTGAAACCTATGCATATGGAAATGAAAGGATTCTATGAATCCATGCAGTTAATTTTTGTCGAGCCCACCGGAGTTGTGGGGAGACTAAGGGATCGCCTGTGGCATCTGTCCGTCCGTCGTCCGTCCGTCCGTCCGTCCGTCCGTCGTCCGTCCGTCGTCCGTCCGTAACGCTACAAAAACTTCAATAACTCTTTATTCTAGGCTTCAATTGCAATCAAACATCGAGGGAAGAGGGGTCATGAATACAAAGTGTCACATTTTACCATATATGAAGGTCACCTCAAGGTCAAAGCTCACAGGCAGGGGTCAACGAACTTTTAGAGCCCAATGTTAAGTCTTTATGGCGTATTTCTATTATGGGTCGTAACTTTTGATCCATAACTCCATTTGTGACTAAACTTGGATGGTAGATGTCCCGTGGGGAGTGAATGATCACCACAAGGTCAAAGGTCACAAGCAGGGGTCAACGAACTTTTAGAGCCCAATGTTAAGTTTTTATGGCACGTTTCTATTATGGGTCATAACTTTTGATCCATGACTCCAGTTGTGACTAAACTTGGATGGTAGATGTCCGTGGGGAGTGGATGATCACCACAAGGTCAAAGGTCACAAGCAGGGGTCAACGAACTTTTAGAGCCCAATGTTAAGTTTTTATGGCACGTTTCTATTATGGGTCATAACTTTTGATCCATAACTCCATTTGTGACTAAACTTGGATGGTAGATGTCCCTTGGGGAGTGGATGATCACCTCAAGGTCAAAGGTCACAAGCAGGGGTCAACAAACTTTTAGAGCCCAATGTTAAGTTTTTATGGCGCATTTCTATTATGGGTCATAACTTTTGATCCATAACTCCATTTGTGACTAAACTTGGATAGTAGATGTCCCTTGGGGAGTGGATGGTCACCACAAGGTCAATGGTCACAAGCATGGGTCAACGAACTTTTAGAGCCCAATGTTAAAGGGACTGTACAGTACTGGTTGAGGTAAGGGATTCATGTTTTGAACATTTCTAAGTGAGATAATGAGAAACCTCTCATGAAATTTGAAAGAGCATGTAATTTTAAGAAGGATTCAACGTTTATTTGATGAAAATTGGTTTTGAAATGGCTGAGATATCCAAAAAAGTGATAATAATAAAAGGCGACAGGCCACAACTTTATTCGGATCTCTTTGTTTCACCTTGTTTTTGGATATCTCAGCCATTTCAAAACCGATTTTCATCAAATAAATTTTTGATACCCTTTAGAATTGCATGCTCTTTGACATCTCATAGAGTGGTTTCTGAATATCTCGCAAAACGTTAAAAGCTAAATCCTCACCTCGACCAGAACTGTTCTAAACACCCTTTAAGTTTTTATGGCGCGTTTCTATTATAGGTCATAACTTTTGATCCATAGGTCCGTTTTGTGACCAAACTTGGATGGTAGATGTCCCTTGGGGAGTGGATGGTCACCACAAGGTCAAAGGTCACCACAAGGCCAAAGGTCACAGGCAGGGGTCAACGTTAGTGTTAAGTTTTTATGGCACATCTTTCTTTTGCCATGAACTTTTACCCTTTTATATCTCTTTTTATATGTTATATCTCTTTTTTTAATCTGTTATATCCCATTCGCGTACAAGAAATTGTACGCGAATGGGCGAGACACATTATGGCACTTGCCTTGTCTTTCATTGCGAAATACGCCCTCTAGTTGTGCTACGTTATACTCGGACTAGAAAGAGTTATTTACACGAGTACCGATTCCGAAGACCGATGATACAGTGATGATGATAGTATGGAAATTCAGTGTGCCATGGCCTTTTGAAAGGCAACGGGATGAAGTAGAGTGAGATATAATGGAGAGAGTAATAACGTGTACGTTTCCTGTTTACACGCAATTATACGTACTCCATGGAGGGCGATGGGGGTAAAAATGTCTTCACTGGTGAGGAACGCTGGGGGCGTGCTCGTAAGCGTGACATTTCAGCAGCACCACCGCTGCCAAAAGATGTGAGAGGCTGCCGGGAGGCTTTTTTTTTAAAGACGGCACAGATTGGGGCATGGCGCGTGTTAAACCTATGGGAAAAACGTTGGGTTAGGGTTTTTGGTTATGGTTAGGGTTAGGGTTAGGGTTAGGGTTGGGGTTAGGGTTAGGGTTAGGGTTAGGGTTAGGGTTTGATGGTTAGGGTTAGGATTAGGATTAGGGTTAGGTTTAGGGATAGGGTCCCCGATAAATTTTTAGTTTCCCCAATCTGTGCCGTCTAAAAAAAACACGCTGCCGGGAGCCGAGACGTGACAGATATCACGCACGCAGCTGTACACAGGCCATTTGGAGTTCATAGCGGGCCTTTATTTGCACATGCTTCTAATTTCCAATCACTTTATGATAGCCTTTCAATAACAGTAAGTCAGTCAGCTCACGTGCACATTTCTCAAATCACTCCCCCCCCCCCCCCCAGTTGCTTAATTAGCACTCGAGTCACTTCAGCGACATAATATGCATGAGCTTGCCCGACGTAACGATGGAATGGACCGTATTAGAACAAAGAATGAACTTGCGAAAATGAGGTGACCAGAATACAAAGGGGAATCTTCCTTTTCATTGTTTTGCATTCAATGAATGCATGAACAAACTCGTTTCCATATCATAACCACATAGGCCGATATACTTAGCTTTAATGAATACTTTGCTGATGTCATGTAAATGTGCTGGCAATCACCATTATAAGGATTGAATGAATAATCATTCGGCCTGCATCACAAATTCTTATCTTAGTGATTTTCTTTTAACAAACATACCTTTAATCGCAAATAACCGTTTCCTTCTCATGCGCAAAGTGTAATTACGAACTGGTCTATCATAACACTGTTAAGTAATGGATCACGAACAACATCACAATGATGTTCACTCAGATTACAGAAAATTGAGCACTCTTTTATTAGTAATTTTTTAGTATTTACTTTTCTGATTATAATTTTGTTGTAGGGAACTCACCAGTTGTTGGTATTTTGGTACATATGATTACACTGGGAGTTCGCTCTACTCTCACAAGTTCATTCTTCATCGCTCACGATGGTAGTCTTCTACTTTCAATTATCTCTCATTTACTGGAAAATATTTAGGCCTACTATATAGGCCTACTAGCTGTTTATCTTATTTACATGTTCTATATTATGTTTTTATTATATAATACTATTGTCTATGTTTTTTTCTACTTGTGTTATGTTTTGATTTGATTATTGCTTTTGTCATTTTTTGTACATACATTTTGTGGAATTTTGAGTTTGAATTGTATTTGTTGAAGGCAGAAAAAACAAAACCAAACACAATTAACTTCATTGGTTTCTGGTATAAATGAGGCATATATTACTTAAATCATTAGGCTATCTCCTCTTCACAATAATAACAGCAGCCTGATGCTTGGCGATGTATTATATCCTGGTGCTTGCGCGTTTTTGTGTCTCTCTGCTGATTCTTGCTTATAAATGATTGGTTCTAATAATGTTCCGGTCGCTAGGATTGACGTGAATGGAATGCGCGCATCTATCACTATGGCAACCATTATGTTGTCATTGAAACATGACAAAGCAGGAGTTATTTGCTGTGATTTGGGAACCAGTTTTCTTTCACTATGTCGTAAGAAAGGACATACAGCATGTTTTTCGATATTCTGTTATTTTACTTTGCACTTGTGCTGTCGTGAGTTTACGGCAGTTTGCCAGGATAAAGTCTATCAACACTAATTACATAATTTGTGCATACATTGCCAACAGTATTTGGATTTGGTGATGCTGAGGGGGTTAGCAGGTTGTGTGTTGATGTTTTCAACACTCCAATCATTAGGGGAATTAGAATTGTCAAAGTACTGCTGCATGCATATGCCGCCTGAAAAACAAAGTAGTACCGCGATCCTTCTTGAAGAGAAAGCGAATCACAATCAGTGTACGAGGTCCGAATTTGAGAGGGAATCTGACCTAATTGACCATGCATGTTTCGCCAGAGTGTATGATTTCAAACCACTATAGTACGGCGAAAACATGATAAACGAAAAAGAAATGTGCACAGAATATCAAAAACAGTCCAATTGTTTTATATCATGCTTTCAGAAATTGGGACCAAAGTTGTTCTTGCTATTTATGCAGAGCGTGGAAAATTTTCAGTTCGAAGCAAGTTATGATGAGGTAACATCTTTGAAACTCTATCTCCCTCAATACCCCACTCATTCACCCTCTACCCTCCCTCCTTCTCTCCCTCCCCCCCCCTCTCTCTTTCTCTTTGTCTCTATCTACCCCTCTCTGTCTATAATACTAGTAATTTTTGTTTATTCATCTATTTGTTAATCTATAAAAGTCTATGTAGTCCACACCAGGTTGTATATTATGATCGCGTGTATAGATCGATCGATCGATCGATCGAAAGATAGATAGATAGATAGATAGATAGATAGATAGATAGATAGATAGATAGATAGGTAGGTAGATAGATGGATAGATAGATAGATAGATAGATAGATAGATAGATAGATAGATAGATAGATAGATAGATAGATAGATAGAGACAGATAGATAGATGGATAGATTGATAAATAGATATAGAGTACATCCTTTATACTGGCTGTACATCTAGGTACATAGTTGGCTATCCTTTTTTTTTCCCTACGGCAAGAATGTCTGCTCAACTCTCATTGCGCTTAATCTGCTCTCCGTCTCTCTATCTCGCCTTCTTACTTTTTAAACTCAAGTCAATTTCAACCTCAATACCGGAACCCCGTCAAATTTACTTAATTCTTTTCAACTTTACGCAATCAGTGTCCCTTTCACGACGAACAAAGAACGGCCAAACCAGGCGCGTGGTCCTCATCAGCTTTTCATGATTCAAAGGTCATCATCGAGGAAGCTACGTAAGTGCCAACGAAAAGTTTCCGTGTTACCTATAGAACTACAATGGACGCACAATATTTGTCATCAATATAAGTTGTGCACATACTTGAAGTTATGTATAGTGCAAAATTTACACTTTTAATGTGTGTTAGTAATCCCAACATAATCAAAATCAAAAGAGTTGGAATCACGTACGAGCACTAGTAATCATACACTTGTAGGGTTGTTTGGCAATAAGCAAATATGAACTAAATGATAGATGAATAATTATGTTAAAAAATCGAGAGAAAGCAAACATTCAGTGGGATTAATTAGGTTAGGCTTGTACAGTCCATATGAATGAATGTAATATCATATCTATATGATGTTCAATTTTGTTGGCAGCATGGCTTATGAGTCGCATGGGATGTGTATGCAGTTTTTGATGATTTTTATATAGCATACAGCATCTCAGAATTATTATGATGGCAACGGAAACTCTTTTTATCGCGTGTATATGCCTCATTCGTTTCAATCAATGTCTTCTGTATATAGTGGCAGATCGTTTTTTTTTTTTGTTTTTTTTTTTGCTTTTCAGCCGATGAGACCCGGAAGTGGCACGAAAAACAGAGAAATTGCACGCTGAAGCGTCACCAGAAATATTTAATATATATCTATAAATATAGATAGATATATATGTATATGTTTTTTGCGCCCTCCCCTTGCCCCCTTTACGGTATTCCTGGATCCGCCCTTGTGTAAAATGCGTGAGTTCCTCTAGTTACATGAACATTATTGTGATCTTGACACATAATCCTTTAATAAGCCTACAATCGACCCTCGCTGAGCTGATATTGTAGCCAAGCGAAAAATAAGTAATCCGTATAATTTTTATGGAAAAACCGAAACCTTACAAAGCGTGACAGGCGCTTGTCTTTATTTTTTCCCCTTCAATAACATCACATCCCCCAATACACACACACACACACACACACACATTTGGTTGTACCCGACTGTTCCCACGAAGTGTTTTAACGTAGTTCACTTTCCGTGATCTTGACGGTGTGAAATCGTGGGGATCCCGGTAATTCATGGGATTCAACCTTCATTGCCCCTCCCCTTTTCAAAGGGGGACTTGTGATATAAAACATATCACAAGGATAACGATAATCCCATAATCTTCACAGCTGACCTTTCTCTGCCGCTTTGTAGTATACACGGTGACGACGCTGCTTTACATACACATTCACTTCACTGTGTTGTTGACTTTACGCTTATCTGAGATCTCGATGATTTTTTTTTTTGTTTCTCCTGTAGTAGGAATGCTTCAAACAAATTGTACACTAACATGCAATTTGCTTTTACCTTTTGCAGAGCTATACCCCCATATACATATACGGCTTGGTGTTATTAATATCTTCGTGGTCTCATCCCCAACCCACCTCTTGAAACACACACATTTACTTTTCTCAGTTGCGTCTGAATGTTATTCCAGATCGAAACAGTGATGTTGCTTCGAAAGTCACATCCCTGGTTACATAAAACACGAAGAATAATTCATGTTGGATGATTGAATAGTAATTTCTCTCCCCCACCTCCTCTCCCTCTGGGGGTGGGAGGTATCAATCATGTACAGCCTTATGTGAATATTCTGTTGTTTTCTCTTTCTATGAAAATCGTTTCCATGTTATATCCAGGGAGGTGGCTCTTCCAACGGTCTTCCAACATTGACAGCGGTATAAGAGGGAGGTGGCTCTTCCACCTTTTGTTATACTGTTGTCAATACGATAATTTATGACGTCAAAGTGAAGAATAGATAGAGTATAGTCTCGGGGCGTATGGGAAATTAATAATTTCCACCTTTTGGGCCATCGTAATTCTGGTAGGATGCCAGCTAGATAATTCTGGGGAGAAAGAGAAACAAAACGAGGGTATTAGAAAAGAGGGGATAGAGAGTTTGAGCAGGGAGGTGGAAAAGGAAAGGGAGGGGGAAGGAAGAGGGGGGGAGTTCGACTGTGACAGCTAGGTTGTCTTCAATTGCTCTCTGTCGAGAAGGGGAAGCATGAGTTCAGCGTAGCGTCATGTTGTTAATTAGTTACTGGAAATTGACACCGTAAATACCACTTCCGCGAAAGAAATCTTACAGCATGAAAACTTTTGGTGGCCCCCGATATGCACAACATTGTATACCTCTACAGTGCAGAGGGGTCCTGAAAGCATCCTTCTCGGGCAGTGAGGAAAAGGGGTGGAGACTGTCATCGCATATTAATTTGAAACTGACATTTTAATTTTTTTTAAGTAGACTCGAGTCAAAAGGGGTCTGAGGTTCCAACCCTAGCAGAATTTTCGTCAGAGGCTAAATGACAAACATATAATACAGTACACTCTCGTTATAAGCAACACGGTTATAACGAAATTCTCGTTTTAACGAAGTAAAAACTAATGCCCAAATATTATAAATCTACTGTGTATATCTTCATTATACTTTGTTATTCGGCTATAACGAAATTTCGATATAACGAAAGGAAACTGCCGGTCCCGAGAACTTCGTTAACCCGTTGAGGACGGTTTGATTTTGCTACAACACACATTTCCCATAGACACCTACCCGAGTATACTCGGGACTCGTCCTCAACGGGTTAAAACGAGAGCCACCTGTACAGGATAAGCAGACACATTGACTATATACACACAACATGCACTGTCCGGGAGGGGATAATAGGGACACAAACCACAGAAAACAATAGAAGGAGAGGTAGGGCCAGTGATGATCCTAAGGATTATTGAGGGCAACCTGGGAAGGATGAAAGATGAAAAGGGGAGCATCATCGAACCATTATCAGGAATAACAAAAAGGAAAGGACATAGGAATAGGGTGAAATAACCACACCATGTGTTAAAAAAAAAGGGGGGGGGGGGGGAGTTCAAGCAGAAAGCCCAAAAATGTTTATGCTCTTTGAAGTCTGCAAACGCTGAATGCATTCTGGATCTGAATGTGCACGCTGCTGGACCGAGTAGTATAGTGCAGCGGGGAGAGAGGGCGGGAAGCTAATTAGTTATTTTCTATACAAACAATCTTGATATTATAAGTACCTTAACATTGCAGAAAAAAAAGTCTCGCACCGTATTATGAAAAATAAGTATATACAGGGAAGAAAAGCTCTACTCAGTGGTGTCAATCATAGCAAAGTTGTCTCGTTCGTTCTGAAACAAAACCTTCGTCTTTGGTGTTTGTGGGAAAGGTATACACTGTCGTCCCATATGAACTTGAAACAGACGATTTTTTTTAAGATTGCAAACGCTGAATGCATTTTTTTGTCTCTCGACACGAACGGTCTTGACATAAGTAAATGAAAATTAACAGAAAACAGTATGTTATATGACACTGTAAATATATAGAAAATAACTATAAATGGAAGAAAGCTTCACTCAACGGTGTCAATCATGATAAAGTTTTCTTGTCTACTTGGTATAATTTACAGAGGGGTCCTAAAAGACTTTGTTTTTGTTATGGGGTGAAAGGGGTAAAGATTTCTTTAAGTCTGCAAACGCTGAACGCATTTGTTTTCGATGCGAAAATTTTTGATAAAGTCCATGAAAATTTAACATTCCAGAAAAAAAAAGTTATAACAGTTCACACTATATTATGATCAATGATAGAAAATAAGTGTATAAACGGAATAATATCTTTACTCAGCGATGCCAATCATAGCAAAGGTTGTTTCGTTTGTTTTGTGTACCGTACAGAGGGTTCGTCTTTGGTATTCGGGGGAAATGAGCAGAGGTTGTTGTCCCATATGAACTTGAAATGAAATATTTTGTTTTAAAGTCTGTAAAACGCTGAACAGGGACTGAAGAAATGATACAATCAGGTGACCAATAACCGTATCACATGTTATGATCCTTTCATAGTGGTGTGCAACATTGTGACTGGATGTAATGATTAATAAGGGCATCGACCTATAATGTACAGTGGTCATTGTGAAATCAGTCATCAAGACACGATTTGATACAGGAAACTATTCATTATTATGATGGATGGCAGAATTAAGTCTACTTTTACCGTGTTTTATTTCAATGAGCTGTTGCAAGGTGGTAAAGTAGGGGCATCAAAAACATTCAGTTTACCCCATCACCAAATTATGATTGTATCATGCAGTATAGAGCATTGGAATATAAGGAGAGCAATGGTTGTTGATGTATGAATGTGTATGTTGCGCTCTGTTACGATTTATATAGTTTTCTTGCTTTAATTTCTCGTGAAAGAGTCGGAGAAATCAAAGGAGAATATAAATCAGTGCCCCATCTTGGCAGAAAATTGAATGTTTTCCTCGGAGGTAATTTCTGTTATAGTCTCATGTTAAACATGACTTTGACATCAGGAAAAAGAATAGATGTCATAGATCCCCTTTATGTACTGTGTTTAGTAGCTCGCTTGTAGCACTTCGATGAATCAGGAACCGGGAGGATATGATGATTTAGCGCTTGTGACTGGCACAAACTTTCCTTTGCAGTTGCTCATCAAGTTATTTTATTGGGAAATACAAAGTAGGTTAGGCCCTATTAGTAGGCCTACAACATACGTGTAGGCCAAGTGCGTAGATTTCCATGAAACAGCGTGACACATCGTCAGAAATTATGTATGATAATGGAATTAACAATGTCGTAAGTGTGTTGATTGTGGTAACATCAGCACCGTTTGCACTGCTCTACTGGTTGTATTGATTTGCTTTCAAATAATCAGAAATTCAAGGTCTTTGGGTAGAAAACTAGTTTGCTCGAAAAAGTCAACGTGCAATTTCTTCTAGTGGCCTCTTGATGATAATCGAGTCTAAAGCAATGAATGGAAGTTGGAACAGACGAGCACCTGGTAAAGGTATTGTATTCCCGTGTCTAGGTGATTTGCGAACAATAGACTGCACTTCGACCTCCGCGTCGTTTGCCCGATCCCCAAGCGACCAATGAGCGACTTCCGTTGGCCGCACAATAGACCCTGTGTGGTGTCAATTCATGCGACCTCCGCCGAGGCGCTGTATTTGAATCTACATCTATACACACTGTCGCTAAGCCCTCGTGCTTTTACTACACGCTTTCGTTTAGCCGTTTGCGGAGTAGTAAAAAAAAGAAGCTTGGATCCATATTTAGTGTACGACACGGATTTGTCATGCTCTGGCACGTTCGTTGTGTTCGATACATGATGCTGAATTTACGTCGTGGATAATTGGACAAATCAGGGGAATTAAGTCATTTTCCGTGTTTATTGACGATTTCAGGAAGAGCAAAGAGAACTACTTCCGCACAGTTTCATGCGTCACTTTGGCAGATTTCCGCTTACGGAGGGAGAGTGACACGTACGCCAGACAGTTTAGCGAATCTGCCCGTGCGATTCGTTCTCGGTTTTAAATCGTTCTCTCGCTCGCGTTTGTAAACAACACACCGTTCGTTGCAGTCGATCATCACACTGCTGTTTCTCAACTGAAATTTCACCTGTGTGCTAGTGTGGGACATTTTGTTTTTCGTGGCATATCTTCTCTGGATTACGAAAAGAAAGTCGCATCATGTTTAGGTACATCGAGGGAGAGAAAATTCGTGCCGGCTACTTCGGCACGGAACATCACCTCCGAGAGAGGAAGATAAACGGGAAGGAGAGAATGGGGAAAATGGTTCCCGTATCGAAAAGAGGAAAAGCCAAATGGGTCCTGGAGCAGTATTACCGCAAAATGGTACTCAAACTACCCCAGCACAACAACCTGATGAAGATCAAGGCTGCCTTTTTGCATCAGCTGAACGAAAAAGAGGAGAGCATGTACCTGTGTACCGTGTGGAAGCTGTACGGAGAGAATACTCTCAACCTGAACGAGTACCTCCTCAGTCGAAACGAGCGACTGGACGACCAGGCCTACAAGTCGTTGATGATCCAACTCGCCAATGCCGTCGAACATCTTCACTCGAATGGTACGGCGCACAACGCCCTTACTCCTTTCAGCGTTCTAGTCGTGGAAGGTACCAAGGGCCAGGCTGTTGTAAAGGTAGGGGACTATGGTCTTACCCAGGTGTGCGGGCCAGCCGCCGACGACGACTACCAGCCCGATGGGCAGCTCCCGAAGAGTCTCGAGTTTCACCTCCCTCCTGAGGCTTATGACGATGGCTGGGGACATCCAGGCCAGGCTAACACCATGGCCGACATTTTCATGCTTGGACTCATAATCAGCGCCATGGGAGAGCACTCGGTTCTGGAGGGTAAGGACAAGAACGAACCAGCCATAATAGCTGCACATGTCTCTTTTCCTGGGTATGGAGCCGTTCCCATCGGCAGGTTCATCAAGACCAACCCCAGCATGTGCCTAGACCGGCAGATCCACCGCAAGCTGAGCCCGGAGCTACGCAGCCTTGTCCGTCGGATGACTCTCATCGACCCGGAGGCGCGACCACCAGCCAACGGGGTAATCCACATGCTGTCTGCGTGCGAGACGATTCGACACGTTGGGGAAGAGCAAGCATCATCGTCCTCGTCATCGAACAACCATAAGTCGACGCTGCTCCGGAGGGCGAGTTCGAGAAAGAGGGCTGCAGCTCCGGCCATGTTCAACCCATGTGCATCACCCCCGCAGATGCCGAGGATGTGTTCGGCGTCCGTCATCAAGCCGCCATCGCCGACCGCGGGAAAGACCAGCCTGATCCGCAAGGCTTCCATCAGGGCCAGTAACTATCTGAGGAGGAGCAGATCTGTCAAGATTTCCAACTGATTGACACCATCTGTTGTAAGTATTTCTTTACATCCTACTGCTTATGTTTCCGCCAAACAAAGGTCACTCATGTCACTTCACAAATCACTCGATATTTTCAAGTACAGTGTAGGCCTACATTCAACCTATTATGCGAACTTGTCATCAATAAAGATGGACATCTGTCATACAACGGCGTCTCAAATAGCTGATGCAATTCAGGCCTCAGTAATTCTGTGTTTTCTTAGAAAAATATTATTTTGGGGCTAATTATTTTGCATATTGAAGACAAAAGTAATTCATGCGTATCCATTATGTTAATTGTATATCTTGAACATCGTATACAAACATTTTGATACACAATATGTACACGCAGTACATGACCTTGAAGACAGCAATCGTGTTTGTCAAGGAATTCAGTAAAAAAGAATGCAACGTAAACATTTTTTTTTTGTCTTTCATTGTGATGGTTGTACAAAATAATATGTTCACATCTACATTGTAGATAAGTATTGTTGCATGCACACTGTGCATTCTATTCATAAAACTTCTTATCAACGTTTATTGTGATGCAGTTTAAGACCAAATTTTACTAACTTTGATGTCTACAAATTGTACTTTTAATAACAAAGTATCAAAATTTCAATGCAATTTATATGCAGGTTCCTTCTTCTTATCATCTTGCAATTCACATTAGATATCTACACTTACATCTTGTTTACATACAGTGTACATAGCCTTAGTCTCATCTTTGAAAAGTCCCACAGGTGACCACGTTGATGGTAAATTAATGTATTACGATCTGTATGTAAAGCAAGTACAACTGTATATTCCTCGTCATTTTCTTTCAGACACAATTTCAGATCCAACAAGGAAATTGGAAAACCGTCGCACCTCAGAGCTGATTGACGTCAATTCACAGACAAGGAAAGATGGACGCTTAAATAATGTGACCATGAAAGAGGCTTTTCCTTGAGGAACGGAGCAGAACAAGGAGAAAAGACAGTCTGGCAACTTTGCGAAAGAACAAGTCACGCATGCACTACTGTACACTGTACCACGAGAACTCCGCGCTAATCACCCAGCGTTGTTCTCAAATTTGGCAGCAGACGATGGTCGTCTCCATGGCAACGAGACGGAAATAACGCGCTACTTGAAAGGAGTGTCTCCCCAAAACAAGGGGGCTTCTTCTACGATCTCGTCTCGTTCACCGATTGATTCTGTAAGGTTTCAGAGTTTCTCTTGTACATAGCCAAATGATCTCGTGATGGTGAAGAGCTAGAAAAGTATACCTAATGAGCAAATTGCGTGATGTTTTCATATTTTCGTATGACTCCTTTTGCAAGGAACATAATGGAAATACGTATAATTCTGTGTATTCACTGAACATAACATCGTGTTTTGAAATTATCACGAAGACCTTGTAAACTCTCGAAACATCAATTTTCATCAAAACAGGCAGATGAAAAGGCGATTGTGTTTGTGTGTTTGAGGGTATGACTACAATAGTTTTTAATGTAGCATATCAAATCTAGCTTGTATTCATGATTTGTTACATGTACAGTAGTATTACATGTACACATGTGTGCAATGCAGTGTATACACTGTACATTTGTAGATTGTAATTGTGTACACTAAACTTTATGAAATGTCAGCTTCTACCGGTAGTGCAGAAATCTGTACCGCAAATGGGTGGGTTGACATGTATACATAATCTTGCCGATATTCTGTACATAGAATCAGTAAATGATAACGGTCATTCGAAGTGTCCAGACGAATATATTATGTTATATTCATGTTTCCTTACTCTCCTAGAAGGAGGCAGTAGTCAGTAGTTTTACTTTATCATTTTTACCTATCTTCATTCTATACTACACGAACTGCAATTTTACATATACAAGTGTACATAATTCATTTTTTTTTTCTCATACGTATTATAAAAGTTAGGGCTTTTTTCACGTCATGTTTCAAAGGTTGTAATGTTTCTTTCAGTTCAGTTGCTTTTTATTTCTCAGTATTTAAAATTACTGTATTTCTATTGAAACTGAACTAGATTTTTTTCATATTTTACCAACAATACATGTACATAAGGCTTTGTCCTACATGGACAAACATCGGTCATGAGCACGAACAAAAGTTACATGGATAAACATGGTCTCTCTTCGGTCTAGGTATAGCATTTAGCATGTTCCATACAGTTTTGACATTATCCATATTTTATTCGCCATTTCGGCAACGTCATGTTTTATATCATTCTCTGTAAGCCATACGCAGGTGTGCATGTAGACTATCGAATACGCGTAATCAAGCATTTTAAACTCGTTTGCGTATACATGTATCTCTTCCCCTCTCTCCCTCTTTCTCTCAAACTCTCACTTATATACCGGAATTCTTAGATTTGACATTGTGCAGAGCATTTTGTAGTCATATACAGTATGTGTGTCTTGTAGTCATGTTGTAAATACAATGCACTTTACAGTGTGTATGCCATCTGTCTATATGCGGTGTACACTAGTACCTTGTCAAATTAGAAAACGATCCCCAAATCCTATTGGCAACAATCCCATGTACCTGAACGTCACCGACTCAAATGTCACTCTCCAGCACAGTGGAGGCCCCTACTTAGAACAAAGATAAATATTAAGAACATTTACGTATGATGTCAAATTCTTATACGCAAGTATAATATAAATATGGATGTGATTTGACATTCCCAGATCTGAGCAAAAACAGATAATAATGCAGAGAGAGAGAGATCACAGCTCTCCAAATATTGTCTACTGTGGCGAATGGTTGACGAAGAGTTTATTCGTTTGTTTTGTTGTTGTTGTTTTTACATAATGTCCTTACAAATTGTACGTGCATTTAACACCATCGGTCATGCTCTGTATTGAATGCGCATGTCCCTTACAATGCATGAAGTAATTTCTTGTGCAATTTGTTATAACACATGATATTCTTCGTGTGTACATGCATGCAGTGTATTATCGAACCCAATAACTCCTTTAACAGTTAATTTTTGGTTCGCTCTTGGAATTCGAGAGGGCGGAAGTGCATGATTTAGCTCATTAGATCCCGACGATCCGCACGGATATCGAAGTTACACATGCAATCGCTCTTGTCATAGGGAGCGAGGCCTATCTGGTTTGCAACCTGCTACCCAGAGTAGGGTAAGGGATGAAACAGGTTTTAGCGTCGGCAATGAAACCCTATAGGGAGCAGAAGGGGTATAGAGTGTCGTGACCCGGGCAAATATGATTATTATCGTGTGGACTGTTATCATTATGTCACCCCTAGTCAGAAAGTAGTCGTTTTAGCGTGGAGTCAGTCTCAAAATGTCAGGCCCGTGAAAACTGTTTCTTTCATTTGGCAAGTTGACAATGCAGTTTGTTTACAAGGAGAAAATCTGAGAGAGAAAGCCAAAAATAAATCGTCACCCCAAACACAAGACATTTTACCTTACGTCCCCTCCTGCACTGTACTTAACCAGTACGTAAGTGGATCATCAGCGCAGAAGCTCGTACACATCTTTATAGAATATAAATTCCTTGAGAAACCATCGACTTACGCTTTCCGATGGATAATGTCCGTACAGTCAGGTATATGCATATAACCAGACACGATGTCATTCAATTCAATATTAAATGTCTGAATTATTTTGCCCTGCAATTAGTGTAAAAGAAAAGAAATCATGTGATTTCTGGAGAAGATCGTGTATAATAATGTGTCTATCAATTTTCTCTGGTATTCGCAGAGTCGCAAGTCATTGTATTTAAAAGTACAAACTCTATTCAAGAAGTACCTACAAGTACAAAATGAACATAACTGGTCCTCAGATTTTAAATCGTAACGGCAGACATCTGTGTGTAATAGACAAATCACTTTTGTGTGAGTTTAATTCACTGGAGAGCGGCACTACTAATGTTTTTAACATTCAAGATCTACATAAATGTAACAAAGGGGTCGTGAGATGATGGTGCCGCCTTTATCTGACGGGGTGCACGTCATGAGACCGACACCTACGAGTCATACAGCCCACGAGTTATACAGCCCATGAGTTCAACACTAAAGCAATCAAGGCCCACGAGAGCGACTTAAGCCACGTGTTGTAATGTCGAACTCGTGGGTTGTATGACTCGTGGACCTTTTTTCAATGTCGAACTCGTGTACTATTTTTACTTATACATGTAGTCGAAATCATGGGCTGTATGACTCGTGGACCTCTAGGTCAATGTCAAACTCGTGGACTGTATGACTCGTGGGTGTCGGTCTCGTGGGATGACCCCATCTGACACACTCCCTGAGCAGCGGTAGGCCTACGTGAAGGTACTCCCCATTTATTCCATTGTATTCAAGTCCGAAAGATATTCATAGTATGCTTATCTTCGTAAGGTAAAAACTTTGTTATCGGTGCAATGAAGCAAGTCTAGTTAGTATGAAATATTGTAGAATTTATAGACTTGCCATGTAGATCGATGTACCTGTAAAACTTGTTCCTTAACGGGAAACCTTTAACTATATTGTACATGTAAATATTATGTAACTATACTGGTCATAGTTATTTATTTCAGTGCCTTTGTTTGTGACAGTGATTTCTCTTTTCTTTGTGCCATACTGACGTAGAAGATGAATCGTAACTGTAAATGTTGGAAATTGATTTGCACTGGAATAGACGATTCAAAAAACTTATTGGTGTTCCAAAGTACTTTTGTTGACGTGTCGTGTTCATCAGTGTTTGCTTTTGGAAAACACCACTCGCGTACACATACTCGTTGAGGGCGTGTGTTGAGCTAAGAACGGCTCGTTGGCGGAAAAAAAATGACTAAAGTTCGGATGGAAGAGTGTACATCTGTACGTGTACAGGGTAGGGAGGTGAGAGAGAAATACGAAGCAGCGGTAGGGACATACATGTACATGTACTAGTAAGCTCTGCAGCTGTAAATGACGGCTAAACGTATAATGCACGTACACAGTACAAATCACATACATCTTACAAAACACGTTTCCTTTTACATACACACAAACGAAACACACATGTACACTTATATGTATGTTTACTGTTTAAACAGAGAAAAAGGATAGAGAGAAAGGGGGTGGGACAGCAACACTGGACAGCAAAATGAAAGCCCACTGCACGAGATTCTCCGTATATTTCAATCTGTGATGTCTCTGTATTTTCCATCTAGCACAAATCACTTGTTCTCATTTCTGGACAAACGTTGGAACCAGAACGTCGAAAACCTTCGCTACCAAACGGACACATCGATCGAAAAAAAAGAAGAAGTCACCCGTGATAGCTATGCAAAGTGTAGTATGTTATGTCTGTAAACCAACAGTGCCTTCCGAAAGTCTTTCGAAAGGGCCGTCATCCACAAACGTTCAGCTTGAATGCTCGCTTACCAATTTAATACCGCCATTATGTCCGCATGGGTAAATTGATTACTGTACGGTGTAATTTATTCCAAAAAAAAAAAAACACCAACTGAATTGTATATCATGGTTACACACTTTTGACGGCAAACAGATTATGTTCTGATAAACCACAGTGCAAACGCAAAAACACATTTTTTTAGAGAAAAACTATAAACAAACCAAAGCAAACGAAAAAAAAAAACTCAACGAAACGAAATAATAATTAAAACTACATCTAGAACATTCAATACTGGAATCGAAAAATGCAACTGTACTCATCATAGGTCATTGAAAACCATACGGCCAGGTTTTGGCAACGGCATGTCAACATCAAAACAAAATTTGACAGAAATTCAGGAGGACAACCTCCAGAGGCTAATACAAAAAGAGAGGAAAAGAGAGATGGGGGAGAGAAAGTGACAGAGAAGGAAAGTGAGAGAAGACAGGAAATAGGAGAGAGATGCAGCAAGAGAGAAAAAAAAAAGAAATAGTAACTTAGGAACGTGTTTGAGACGTAAAAGAGTTAAAGGGGTTCAAATAGGAGAGAGCGAAAATGCAAAATTTGAATGAAAATGTCAACATCACATTTGTTTTATTGGTTTTTGCTTTTTTCCCAGTCATTTTATTCGATTTTCAGAAAACTTGTTATGACATAATGAATGTCAGTCGGAGCTAAGCGTCAAGGTTTAAAAATTACTTAGATGCCACCAATATTCTTGAAAATAAGTATTCATAAGCAGTTTCAAAAATACATGACAAACCTTATGATGCCGAACATACACCCTTAATGCACTATGTTTTTACTCTTCCATTAAAGGAAAACACTAGTGTCTGCTAAATGTCTGGATACTATGAAATAATTATGGCTAAGACTTAAAACAGAATGGTTTGTTAGGAAATCGGGAGTATTAAAAAACTTTCAGAGCGCAAGATGAATATGTTACAATACTCATGGAATTCAACTGTCGCCATCTGTGACTTCATTGGTACTTGCATTTACTGAAACTGAGCCATGAAAAGATCCATAACAAAACGATTTTCCTTGCACATTAATTGGGATTATCTTTCCAGTGTTACCCTACCGATGAAGAAATTTACAAGCATGAAGCATTCATTACGCTAGAACAACCTCGGACACTGCACACACGTTCTTCACAGCCCTATTAATTATTACTCCAAATCTGCAAGAAATCGACTCTCTCTTCACTCTATAGAGGGCGCTATGCGGTCACATGACGGCACTGACACGGAATTGTCTGGATAAGAGTCAACTGGAATAAGCAAATTAGAACATTCATCATTTTAGTTTTTTTTTTTTTTTTCCTCAGGCAAGTTGATATAGTAGTTAGAAATATCATTCGCGTATATTCACAGTAGCAAAGACAAAATATACTGATAAACAATTCGCAAAAAAAGTATCTCAAAATTTCACCGTGCACTTCGTATGAAGAGAGGGGAAGAAGACACAACCGTATACAGCTCGTTAAATTTTATCAGTTTGTCTGGTACTATGTGGATGTAGTGCCCGGATACGCCAAAACAATTGCACACGTGACGGCAATAAAATCGCACAATCGCCTTGAACATAACTTTTCTATTCGATACACTGCCGTGGAAAAAGGGCCACTCAAGCTGCACGAAGTTACATAAACACAATACATTGTATACAATTTGTCTACATGGATACATACATGAACGACTAGATGGCCTTCACTAGTCTTGAGCTACGACACAAACTGCATTAGCATTTCTGCGCTGTGACGACTGTCAAAAGTCCTTCAAAAAGACTTCCACTAATGTGCAATGACGAATACCTTGTACTCAATAGACATGGAAGAACTTTCCGTGCGGATGGAATATGATTTAACTCTTATTGTCTCCTCAGTATATTGAATTCAAATACACACTCGCCTATTAGTCGCCTACTGATGAGTGCGATGATTTCCCCCGCCCCCAAAACCGTCTTCCAGGAGGCATTACACGGCCAGAAACCAAGTACATAATATGTAAACACAAACACGCACGCGCGTGCGCTATCTCTCTCGCCCGAGAAAACTTGAGTATTGTGATTCTGTTATCCTACTTCGACTATAAGTATTACTCCCATATTAGAAATCTGCACTACACTATCATGACTATTAGACGAGGGAAGCATTTTTTTCCCAAGAACAATTATTTTGCTCTTAATGAGCGCACACAAAAAGGATGATCACTTCTGTCCCAAATCCATTCATAGCAAAGCCATCATCACACAGATCGAAGCATGAGGTAGACAATGATTTTGGGCTGGACCAGACAGTAATAGATACACATACACACACACGTGTTATATATACAAATAATTAATACAGCGGAAAAACAACGATTTTGGGAGGCGACATTAAAACATCTGAACCACAACCCTCAAATATACCTTGGCAAAATAACATTTCGAGCGACATCACTCCAGAAAAATTCTCAAAGTAGTGAAAGTAATTACTTTTCTAACAAAAGTTGGTAATTGAGCAAGGATTTTATGAAATGTATGCTTCGGAATATTCACTCCATATCACACTATTTCCCCATTCAATGCCCTCCCGCGTCAGACATCTGATTTTTTCTTTTCGTATGTCCCCTTAAAAAAACCCCAACATCAAGTGACATAATAGACCGTAATTACTTACAATTCTATCTCGTAAGGTACATTGAGTGGACAAGGTATACACTTCGTTTGCTGGTATTATACGGATAGGTGTATGACTAAAATGTCCGACTTCTTCCCCATTACGTTCACTTCTGTCGATCAAAATGCTACATCACCATCCTTCGAGAATATTTACACTGTTGCAATCATTCATAATATACAAGAGGCGAAAGGTCAAAGGTCATATCTTTTCGCATTATAACTGCCCTCAGATTCGCCCGGGCGCAGCATCAAAATTCATGACAAATTCCTACATCACAATGTTATATCGACCTCTGCATTGCAGCACAAAACATCAACACCAAGCACACTAAACCCGCATTCGCAACAATGATGCCACGATATTTACAGTGCCGTCTAGCAGTAATTGTCGATTCACTTGCTATGGATCGATCCTATATTGAAATTACACATTCGTTTTCTAAAATTTGGCCGTAGGAAACATCTCCTAGTCCAGGCCATCAAATCAAAAGGAAAGCCGTTCTAAGTGCTACGTTGGGGAAGGTAAATGCATACATGCCGACCACCCCCTTTTAACTTCTCTTTTTTCAGCAATGGAAGAGTCCACCGCACGTGTGCGCTAGATTATGTATGCTACCGTTGCAACGCGGGGACGGATACACCATTCTACCCTGGGTAGTGTTACTCCCTCAGGTATGTTACATGGCCTTGGGCTTTTAAATACGTAAGCACAACTAAAATTCTGACGGACAATGACGTTCTGCACTGAGCAGCAACTACATGAAACACGTATGCATATTGCATGACCAACGCAAAACATTGCATAAGCTCTGTTACACTGTGGAAGACACGGAGTCATGCTGAACGCGAGTGTTTCAGCACTCGTACAGAATTAACCGGTCGTTAATTAATGTTGCTGCGTCAATTCCTAATCTTAACGCTCCATGAAAAGTGCCTGGAAGTCTCATGGAACAGAATCGATCATCATTTAAGATTTCTGTCGAATATCACAATCCTAGTTCAGCCAATGGCCCTGTCATCCTATTGTAGAATCCGTCGAAATTGTAAGGGAAAAGTAGAACGCCGGGTGAATTGCTGTGACCCAATGATCATAATATTGGTGCAGATCACCGTACAATAGATTTTATGCACAACAGCCGAAACGGTAGTAATAATCATCATTTACATTTCTCATAACTGTACAGTCGGTTTTTGTTTTGTTTTGTCATATAATTGCATTCTCACCTTGCCCTACTTTTGGAAGGTAGTTTCTACGTTTGGTCTGAAAACAAACTGTCTCTAGAAGCTTTACTTTAAAAAAAACGCCACCTACGACGATTAAAAGTGATGATCAATTAATTATTGCTAGCACGTACTGGCATCCGGACGATATACTTACAATGCATAGCAATCCATTCATCATGTTTGTTTCTTGTAAAAACACATCCCTAGATATTTACACTACATGTCCACCTACCGTATGTTCAGCCACTCCACCCACACCTCTGTTCAACTTTAAAGTCATTGTGAAAAGTCCTCGCGTCATACCTATAGATCTAAAAATACTCTGGCTGAGGTAAGGAAGTTATGAGCTATGGCTTGAAATTGCCTTGATTTTTTTTTTCTAACCTTGACCAGCTACAAATTGGGAAAGTGGCTCCACATTCTTTTCGGCATTAGAAATCACCAAGGATTTACGTCTGTTAGCCAGGCTAAACCAAACATGCAGAACACTGAATTAACAAAATAAAAAAATTGTTAGGTCAAAATTCAAAATTTACATTAAATTAAGTTTGATATTGGCTCGTATCTTCCCGTGTCAGGGTTATATCAATAGTAATTTCAATTTCATCAAAGCCCATTATTTACGGCCATGTGAGTGGCTAATATGTTTGGAGAATGCGGGGGTAAATTGGGAGTCAACTTATCTACTTGTTTGTTTGTGGTAAGACCTTCACTCCTACGTGGCTCATCTTTACATGATTGCAATTATCCGAGGAAAGACTATAATACAAACAAACACATCGATCATGGACATACCGCCACCAACGACATGATTTGGTTGATGCCAACCATGCAGCTGCAGTTGACTAATAGATTTGCAGTAATGTTTCCCTTAGTAATGAATTACTACACAATCTCATGATAAGCAGTTTGTCATATATTGCTCTATATAATTATAACCAGTTCCATGATAATTATAGTGTAATTATGATCAAGAAGTAGAGTACATCAGTTATACGATAAGGCGGTTGAAATAATCCTTGACGGGTCGATTATGTACAAGACTTGAATAATTACCGTATATTGATTGATTTTTGATAATTTTTCAATAACATGGCAAAATGGCGTAGGGTAGGCAACCAATTTGAAATCAAGGCTGGAAATGTCTGTGCCTTTCTCTCTGCAAGATTCATTCGTTATTTCGGCCATTACTGGTCACCAGAACACCTTCGATTTTTTGCTGCTTTGACATGCGACTGGAATAAAGTTCAGTGACTCTTGACCAGGACATAAAGTTCATCGCGAGGGTTCCTCCAACAGAGCCACTTTGTGTATTTTTCCTTCACTGTTAATGTTACGGGTTTCAGGGGGGTCAAAAGTTGCGATGGGTTGAACAGAACGGGAACGCAGAGGGCAGGCTTGTGTCTGGTTGATTTTTTTTTTTCTTCCTAGTGGCTTTTCCCTCGCTCGCATGTGATGCGTTAGACGGAGTCGACGGCGTTGTACGTTTGTATAGCGACCGACTCGGCGTAGGGCGGCGGCGGCATGCCGGCGCCATTCTTGATCATGCCGTCCCCGCCGTTGAGACCCAGCTCGATGTTGGGGAAGCAGGGGTCCACCTCCTGCATGGTGGGCGGCGGATTGACCGTCTTGCTCCGGCAGTGCGGTAGGTATGGAGTGGTCAGCAGAGTCCAGCGCTGCCGGGCAAAAAAGAAAAAAAATGGAGAAAAGAAGGTTTAGGATTTTGATAAAACACTTACGATACTGAATAAGTCTAGGAGTAAGATTTTGATCTTATCTTTCTGTCGCAACATTTTGATTTATTATCATCGATTCAGCTTTTGTCGGGTCACATCAAAATGGGGTTTGAGACAAATCGGCACACCTATTGCAATAAAGGTAAACATATTGACTTGATTTGTCATACTTACGCAAGTAGGCACTACTTTCGTTTTACTTATTTACTCACAGACGTTTTCGATCACTCGATTACTACAATGATATCGCCCTCAATATACATTTACACATTTCATACAAAAGGAGACATTTACATCAGACAGACATTGCTGCTTCCAGACCAAAAACATAAACTTTACTTACAAGCGTTGTTCTTAGTTGGTTCCGTCATATTTTATCCTTCTATTTGTTATGGACCCAAGCTTTTGTTCCGTTATCTATCTAAAGTAGCCTTGTGTTTTGGATTTGGTCATAATATCATTGTATCACTGCATATTTTACTTCTGTAGTTGTAGTGTAGCTAGTTTTTATGTTTCGAATTGTGTTTTGATGATTTTGATATCATTTTGACCAATGATAAGTATTATACTGAAAATTTTGATGAATGAATTTAAATAAACTCAAAATAAAAACAGAAGTAAAAATGAAAAAGCATTGCCAAAAGAGGGCGCCATTACAAAAACTAGACACCCGTATGATAGTACAGAGAGGGGGCGTAAAGCCACCACTCCTGGATCTTGAGCTGACCTCTTGCAGGGAGCCCTGGGCGTTGAAGATGAGCTGGTAGAAGAAGAAGAAAGGAATGTTGACCATGGTGCAAAGGGAGAGGATCCAACCGATCATGTAGCCCCACCAGGGGTACACGTAGGTGTTGTTATACGTCAGCGGGGTGTACTTTACCAAGCTGAAGATGAAGATGGACTGTAGAGGGAATAAGCATATACGGAAGAAAGACATAGTCAGAAAGATATACGTATGTATACTATTATCATTATTATCATTACTATTATTATCATTATCATTATTATTATTATTACTATCATTATTATTATTATTATTACTACTACTACTACTATTATTATCATTATTATTATTATTAGTAGTAGTAGTAGTAGTAGTAGTAGTAGTAGTAGTTGTTGTAGAAGTAGAAGTAGCAGCAGTAGTAGTTCTAGTTGTATTAATAGTAGTAGCAGCAGTAGTAAGAGTGGTAGTAGTAGTATCAACGGCTCACAACAATTGGAAGAAAATAATACCCTTTGTATTTTGCATTTCGGTATGTTATTTGAAATTGCTCGTATACACAAAGAAAAAGGAGGAAATTACAATGACAATAAAGGTACTACCACTACTGCTTCTTGTACTCCTACTACTACTGCTACTATCAAAACTACTACATCTACTACCACTATCAAACCACCATTGATAGTAAAGTTTAATGATAATCATAACATTGATTCTAATTGTCACAATAACGTAGTAAAAACGGTAAAATTAAGTTCTTCGATTAATTTTTTCCATTTTTTATGTGATTCAAGACCCTTTACGTACAAGTGGTGGAACCCACTGAACAGGATCGTCGCTCCACGCACGAATGAACACACATACAAACACACACATACACACATAATATCCTTCGTAATCTTCTGTACATCTGAGGTCAACAGCAAAGAATGACGTGTAAAACCAGATTGCGTGAGCAATATCAGACTCCGAGAGCTTAATATTATTTCTAAAAGCCAAAGAGGGGGGGGGGGGGGTAGGCAAGGTATCGTTAATGATGATTAGAATACTAGCACTTGGCCCAGTTTCTATTTTCCCGCGCGTGGCTGACAAAGTCATTAAAACTCTGCCTGGTATCAAATTGGCAATGACTTATTTTTTCATTAGAGTCACATCCAGTTTTGCAGACTCGCGTCGGCATGTCCTTTGTGTTTTTGATTCCATGACGAAATAGAAGGGGGTCCAAATTCGGTCATCACAATATGTAATGTCTGTTAAAGCTGTAGAGAGAGGGCAATATTGTTTTCCATCTCTCGACAGTGCCTGTTTTCTATAAACAGGCTACGGTTCGTGAAACGCACAGACGACAAGGAAGTTCTGCTCTGACAAAGAGTGACAGCAGCTATCATAATGCCTAGCGCGTCGCAGTCTGGAGGGTTTGATAATATTACGATGTCAAATAACAGGGCCTATGTCGACTCAATTAGCAACTACACATTCCGAGAGAACTTTCAAACTTTACTCTCAAGGTACAACTTTGTTACGTCATGTGAGACAAGAATGCATGACGAATTTCTTGTTGTTGTTGTTCCTATGTTTTTGAACACTGAAGAAGAAAAGGGAGAGAATAATCTCACCTCGTTGGTCTAACAATGACGAAGGATAAAGGTGAGTAAATGTGCTTGTGTATAGGCCTATGTGGGAGGAGGGAAGGGGATTGTCAATCATAACTACATATATCATCGTGACAGATATTTTACCACTGACGGGAGAAAGAAGTCAATGGTAAACAATGATATGCATTTCTTATCCTCCATTATTTTTGTTTGCTTTTCTTCTCTTCTCCGCGGTTTAATACACTGAGAGGAACACACTCGAAACCTGGGCTGATTAATTTACAGAGCGTAACGGCAGCGAGACCCGCACAATGCTTTCCAAACCTGAAACATATACAACTTCTATTTACGAGTTCATGGAAGCTCAAAGATGTGGAATATTGATGAAGTAAGTATCTCGCTTCACTTCATGCACGGCTACATAAACACACTTCATTGCGCCAGAGCTGTCGCATTTTATCTTCATTCGGGCAATTTGAAGAGGGAGAGAGTGTTTGGAAATGTCACATTTGTTAGGAACGCATCTTTTACCAATAGTCCATCGCAAACGGGGAATATCTTAAGTGTTTAATCATTTTCCACCATGTGTACTTTTGCCATCGACGGATGAAATGGTGTTTGACAATGGAGAATGCTTGCCCTAAATTCGTCAATAACTCTTGTCATTTATATAATTGGCTCTAAAAGTGATAAGGAAGGACACTTCCCTCTTCCGTCTATAGGATTTAATCATCTTTTTGACGATATCCTACGAATTATGGTGAGCATCATCTACAGCCAAAGCTACTTTCCTCCCTTGCCTATAATCTTTTTTATTTATTTTTATTGAAAGATGGGATTTAGGACTAAGGGAATTACCAAAGCTTAAAAGTCAACAAAATTTTAATCAGCTTATTGCTGAATCTGGGGGAAATTGAATTAAGGCGAAATCCGATTTTTTTGGCCTGACATTTTGATTTTATCACAGCACGTGAGCTTTCGCGTGCCCACGAGATACTCGCCGGAAATGACGCGTCAGCCGTCAACATATTGACCCACATAAAATAAAGGTAATTATCCTCTGCAGAAAGGAGACCACGAAGAAGTACACGGAATCTGACAACTGCAAATGTCAAAAATAAAAATAAGAAAGATAACTCTATGTGGGGGCGGAAACATCTCTAATCGGCAAAATGGAATTGCTTATCCAAATATTGAAAGGTACCCAACCCCCCCCCCCCCCAAAAAAAAAAGGAAGATAAAGTCTCTCCACTCTAAACGTCTGATTCTCTACAAGATTTAGAAATACGAGGTGGACTATAGCCACTCTCGATCTAAAACAATCCGCGCTATAATGGTTCTCCGTCCAAACTCTTATAATTGTCTGACAATTTTACTGCTTTAATAGAGATTTAAGCAACAGTGATTATCACGTTTATTAAAAGTATGAATGTTTCATTATCACTACTTGAATCAATCGTCACAGAAGCACATTTTCTTCATTATTGTATATATATACCATCATCTTTCGTTGAGAGAAATTGTAATAGGGCCTAAGTGTAGAGCCTATTTTTTTGTGATTGTTGCTAATGCTATTAGTATTTGAAAAATCTAATTAGTTCAGAAATCATTAGGGTCAAAACATAGTGTATACCAAACATGACAATTCTTTTGATATTAGTCAATTTAACGTGATCAAAAATGATTTTATCTTCCATAATTCCCAAGTATACAACTATGACTTTGAAACATGGATGTGGCACATGACATTGTGTCAGAAATGTTTATTTTGTACACACACACACACACACACACACACACACACACACACACACACACACACACACACACACACACACACAAAACACACACACAAACACAAACACACACGCTAAGATGTAACTGTACTCATAGCCTAATTGACCGCCACACCACATCGCTCCCACACGACTGGTAGTCAATTCGAAGGCGGGGGTGAGGCGGGGCGGGGATGGGGATGGGGATGGGGGTGGGGGTGGAAAACGATACTTACAGAAGTGAAGAGGGGCGAGAGGACGATCCAAGAGACGATCATGTAGGGAGATATCCACTTGACACCAGACATCTCGGTCACATTCCTCATGAAACGCACGCCACCTGTTAAGGAATGCGTACATGACATTAAACCTTAGCTTATCGGGGAATCTGTACTATGTTACCTAGCTTTACTAGGAACCACAACACGTTCATAACAAACGTTTTCAGCGTCATGACTATCCTCGTCAATGGAACTTTCGAATATTTCGACAGCGAAATTTATATTAAAATATTTCTACCACCATCATCTGATTCTTTAAACTATTTTCATTATTGTAGTAGGTGCGTATTAATAGAATGGACTCTTAGAACACGATTTAAACCTTCCGCACGATGGCGCTCCTACCCATGGAAATTGCAAGGGAAAATAAAGGTGATGTAACAATACCGAAAAATGTATTGTTTTTAAGAAAACAAACATACAAGCAAACACCTGTCTTTATAGGATAGAAATAATAACCCGAATCGAGAAGAGACTGGATTTTTTTTCCTTTACTTCCTCCCCCACCTACATATATAAATAAAGAGACGGTTTTCTATCCATTTAGGCCTATGCACTATACACCTCAGTTTCCAAAGGGTTAAAAGTAGATATTTACATAGGCTTCCTGCGTTGTACCAACCATGGCATTTGCCAGAACATTGATCTTTTCATTTTCGCCCACGTAGCACACACATGTCCATGTATAGCTAACACCGCTTTCACGTTCAGTATTTACACATGATCACAATCAAAACAATGTGCCTGGAAGCACACAAGACGTGAGGCGTTAAGCTCGATCGAAAGTATCGGCCTTGCCAATCGATATGCGTGCCACTCGATAATGAATGCGACAAAGAAAGAAAAGTGAGCTAGTAAAAGAAAGGTGACTAAAAACAACAGCAGCAGCTTCGCCTCGAGTTAATTGGCCGATATCACCTAACTTGGTAGCCACATTCTGTTGTGGATTGGTTTGTTTATATGTGGCTTTCTTGCAGGGGCTATAACAAGGGACAGGGAAGTGGTTTCAAGGTGAACGGTACCTCAGTAAACTAGAAATAATCAAATGAATGCATTTCTAACCCAAGCCCGGGACAGTCGATGCCAAAACTACTGCTCCCGGCCGAATTCTAAACCACCGTTATACGATGTAACATGACAAATATGCCCAATTGGGGTAGCGCACAAGGAATGCAATTGGCAAATGATGTTATGCCAACTTCAGGCTGATAAGGACTATCGATTGTACCGTTTGTTCTCAGTCATTAAATTTTATTCAGTTTACACAGCAAGCCATTAAGATCGTCGCCTTATATCATATTCTAGGCAAGTAAGGAATGTTGTATTAGAATTATATTGAAATAAGGCTTGAAATAACTTGTACTTTTAGATAGGTATGTGCCTTATTGGCGGCAGGCATTTCAAGAGCTAGAGCCAATAATTTTGTGTACATATATCTGGTTGACACTGTACGTTGCCCACACCATCGATAAGTATTGTTATCATCTTAAGATAGGAATATAACCATTATTAAAAAAAAATGCACGGCATTATGACCATGATATCAAGGACTAGGAATGCGGCTGTTTCATAACTTTACAGTGCTATGTTATGTCCTTGTAGTTTTTATTCATGCAAATCAACATCCTATCTGGTTCCCTTTGGTACAAGCTTCTCTCGTTGATGACTTTCTCATTAGCATCGCTGAACACTTTATGTCAGAACTAATGATGCTAAAAACAGTACCAATATAATGTATCGTTCGTTTAAACACTCTGTTCATAATTACATTCCCTTAAATATCTCACTTTTTTTTTTTATCTATTATGCGGCGGGAGTGCCTTTTTGGCAAATGTGCTCGCTATGTAAACACACATGATGATTTTTCACATGAACGTTGCCATGGAGATGACAGCATCTATTGATTGGCGATCAATGAAATCGATACTTACCGTAGGCCCAACCGATGGTGAAGCTCTCAAACATGGAAACCCAGAGGAGAACGAAACCACTGGCGGCGTAGTAATCGAAGAGCTGGAAGATGTACATACCTCCCTGTCGATTACGGGGGAAATCCCCAAAACAAATCAAAGCGTGACGTCAGAAATCAACCTGCAGCAGGTGCTGGTACTGATCGTGAACTTTAGAGGCAGTAAACATTATGTATTGAGGTTTGAAAATTAAATGGAAATCAGGCATTGTTTCAACGTTTAATAAACAAAATCATTTGTTCATTTGGAAAGGCCATAACTTTCGCCGCGATTACCCCTTTTAAGTGATGAATTTTGTCAAAACTTTTAATGAATACAGAATGAGTGCAGCGAGGTAGCCAATGTCAGAACTGGGGAAACACGAGGCACTGGTTGACCCTTCTTAAACATCCATTCCACATTAGGAAAAATGTGATTATTACGTCACATAGTTCGTTATATCAGCACCCAGAAGACAGCTCGTCACGCTCGTTTCTCCCTTCCATTTTTCTTTTAACTCAAATAATATGGTGATATCTCTGTACATACCCAGCTATCACAAAAACAAGAAACAAGAACGAATTCAAACCAGTTTTGATCAGCTAGGTACGGTTTTACCAGATGAGGCAGAAAGGGTGACGGACATGAAAGTTCAGTATAACAATTTTCACATCGTAAAACTTGTAATTGGCCTTTCGTTTATTGTGTTGGAGTCAACAAATTATGTGCGATTTCTGCAGCACTGAAATAGAACTATCAACAACTGGGATGGCACAGAAATATCTAAAACAGCCGCACAGTACAAAGAGTAAATCACAGAAATCAATGTGTGCAATAATGATGGCTTGTTCCATTTACCCCATGCATTGTATTATCACAATTTTACCGTCTGGCGCAGTCGCTCAATAATTTCGATGGCTACAACGCTCAATTTATAGAATTATCTTTTGTAAAGTGTTCGCCCTTTTGAAAAAAAAAAGAAAGGAAAAAGAAAACAATTCACCAAAACGCAAAGGAAAAGCGTCGATCACAATGATCATATGAAAACTGTATACCTATGCTGAGAGAGATGGAACAAACATCAGCGATAATCTATCAGCGTCCATTAGAATATCTTGCACGGCACAAACATGTGATATCCCGGCTACATTTATGGTATGGCCATGTTTTTAAGAGCATCCCGCCATATCAATTTGAAGGAATGGCAATAAAACTCAAATTTCGCCGCGTGTATAAGACGATAGCGAGCCACTTTATTCTCGCATGCACTCCCTATCGTTGGGCACAAATTGATGCTGGCAAAAAAATTGGCACATAATTTCCGACAACGCTTTGAGAAAATTGATCCACCCTCTTTCATTTCCACGTGTTATATAGCAAGGGGAAATAGGGCTATTGCGGCTTTTGTCCCAGAAGGAGAATATAAAAAAAAGCTGGGGAAAAAAAGAAGAGAGGCAACTTGCAATATCATCGCTATCTTCAGTTTCGCTGGGGCAAAGTGGCAGATTTTCATCCCCTCCAGCGATACGTATTAATATCAAGCCCAGACTTTCCCCCGTCCGCCTCGTGAAGGTATCGATACCTGATCAAGATTCTACTGGTGGCGTGCTCTTCCCGCCCAAAATATTAATGCGCGCCATGCAATTGGCACAGTCGCACAAAATTTCCATTCCATCGGCTCGGTATTGACAGCTGTGCAGCGAGCTAGACAGCGATCTCTGAAAGATTGGACATTATCTTGGGGTTTTTTTTTACTTTCTCTCCACTGATAATGATTGGACTAAAATTGCAGCGAGTGCAGTAAACAACAGCGATATGTGTCCCTATGGATCGGTACGGCAATACAAAACACTCCCTGTCCAACTTTATAGGCCTAAGTGAGCTGAGATGGGTGATCGAAGGAGACGAGTTTGAATTTGGGGAAAACTATGATGATGATATATTCAGCTGCATGATGAGGGTGTTTGACAATGACTTAAGTATAAAATATCCCATTCAAAGGCTAATCGTCATACTTACATAGGTACACATTGGTATACCGGCGAGGCAAAACCCGAAGCACACGAAGAAGCAGAAGATCTCTCGCCTGTTATCTTTGAGGAGTGTGTTGGGAAACAGGTCAACGATGGTGGCGACAAATCCCTCCACACCGACGAACTATATTAAAAAAGAAAACAACCAACAACAACAGTAATAACATTTGCGAAGGTTAACATCGTCATGGTGACACCGCTCGAGACAGCCAGCGACTTATTAGCTCTGTGAAAATTGTAACTTTGTTGAGAATGTTGCGATCGCGATTATTCCCTTATTCCCTCAAATTACACAACAATATCAATGTTGGGTGTTTTGTGTTAGTATATTATGAGATGTTTTTAGTGTAGCTGTTTTCATTTATTATTATTTTTTAAATCTATGTACGATATGTCTTATAAACCTGCTTCCATCTTTTACAAACGTTAGGTTGTCAACAATGAATGAATAAAAATCTAATGATGAGTAATGAGTACTGACTGGTTGAGTGAGTGATTTAAACATCCTGCACAAGAACATTACTCTGCTATAGTAATATCTCCACATGCCCAAGTTATAAATGTATTGACGTAGCTATTCAGACAAAATCCATGAGGCCGCAACGCGCCCTGAAATCTGGATAACTTAACGGGTGAGCACGGGGGAGTTTTTAGGTTTCTGGCTGGCAGTGACTCCAGATCATGTACGGAGAGTGGCGACAGTGCGTTGGATTCAGCCGATCGTAAAGACAGCCATGCCAATCAAATAGATCATAAATCATCACATTGCTCTGCAATACGACTTTTAACTGGCATGGCATGGATGCATTTCGAACGTGATGCCATGTGCTCCTTACCCTTTCACAACATTGATCTTAACGCACAGAGATGTACATGATTGTATTCTTACAATGCCCCATCAGCTCAATTCCGACGGTCTGCCCATTCCTTTCTTGCAAACACTTCAACTGGGCGCTTACAACCACTGCGAGTTCTTATGCACGGCCTTGCTGGAAAGCAGCTTCAAAGCTGATAGCAGGCTTTTTACCGTGTTGAAATAAATAAAAATCAAATTAAAATCAAATCAAATCAAAGTTTCAATCTCGCGGTCGCCATGGCAACATGACTGTAACGACACCAATGAGATGCGAGGGTTTTCATTGTTGCTATGGTATCACCTGTCATGAACTGTGAGCCTCTGTATGAAAGCGTTGCCCTGAGTTAACATCAGAACAAGCTTCTTAGAGTTCCACTGATGATGATTTACGGACATTCTCTTCAATTTACAAATTAAAGTTTGCATGCGGCATTTAGTAAACTGCCTGTCTTTGAACATGAGGTGACAGAGTATACATAATAAAATCGAATGAAAAAAAAAAGTGGGGGGGGGGGGAATCAGTTGGAAAGGTTGTAAGTGCGTGAGTGTGAGTGTGTTGGAGGCGTGTCTGTTTGTGTCTGTTTGTTTCTTGAATGACTTCAATATCAGATATCATGGGGCAATTTAGCTACAAATAATTTGAAATAAAATTTCAAAACAAAAAACAAACACATTGAAATACAAAAAAAAAAAAGATTGCGAAATGAGAGTTCGCGATTAAACAATACATAGGTTTATATTCCATAGAATTAGGCCACCTAATTATTGTCGACCATTGAAACGGGTTTAAAGTCCAAGGCATTTGAATTTCTGTGATCTAATGCATTAGCCACGCGGTATTTTCTCTGGACCTGTTTTGCCTAAACTGTTGCGGTGTTCTATCCAGTTCGCGAAATGTATTCCATTGGCCGACTGTAGCACTCTCGACTTCGTATCTCGTTCGTGTTCATTAGTCATGCTGATAGCCGGCGCCTGAAATGAATGCGAAATTCAAGCGCGGCCCGTGAAATCTATACTCCTTCTTGTATTTGTTTGATCCGAAAGCGATTTGACTGTGAGTAACCCTCGGGGGCAAAATGGCTGACTAGATGTTGGGGATGTGGAAAGGAACACCGCAAACTAATCAGCCTTTTTTTTTTCTTTCCCAAGAGTGAAGCAATTGGGAATGTGAGAAATATACTACATTCGATTACAGAAACCTACTGAAATTAATTACCAGTTTCTATCATCGTATAGCCTGCGTTCTTGTTGGCGCGCGTGAGATTGTGTGTGCTACTGTTGGGATTGTAGTATGTTTTGTGTGTGTGTGTTTTGTTCTGTTTTGTATTGGTTTTGCGTCTGTTTAATCTTGGCGTGCAAACTGCGGTCAGTTTTCAAAGCCACAGCAGCAATAGGTAAATGCGTCTCTTGGTTTCATTTCCGTCGTTAAAAAACAAACAAACAAACAAAAAACAACATTAGTAATGACATATCCATTTAAAGTTCCTTTTATCAATTATCAATATTGGCATTGATACTTTTCTTAACCGCGTCTGTCAACAAATTCTTGCGAGACACCTCAGAGAGAATAGAACTCAAACTTTGATAGTCGGATTGAATAAATGACTTCACAAATTTAGTAAGCCAGAGGCTCTGCACATAGCCCGATATGTAGGGAAGGGGAAGCGCACGGCACGGCAAGGCAGGGCGGTAGAAGGGACGAGGGATGGGGTACAGGAGGGCAGGGAAAGGGGCGATGGAGGGAGGGTTTGTGATGGGAGGAAATGTGAGGGGAGGGAAGAGGGAGAGATTGTGAAGGGAGGGGATGTAGGGGATGGGTATGAGAGGGAGGAGGGAAGGGAGCGGAGGTGTCAGGGGAGTGAAAATGAGAAGACAAAGAGGGAAAGGGGCAAGAAAAATGAAGAGGGGAGGGGAGGAGGGTAATTCGAGGGTGGTTGGCAGGAGGGGAGAGGAAGAGAGGAGGAGGAGGGGAGGAGGGGAGAGGGGGGGGGGGGGAGGAGGGAAGAGGAGAGGGAAAGGAGAGGTGTGAAGGGGTAGAGGAGACAATTACCCCCCGGCGAAATACAAACACCGGTTGGTGATATCCCGTGGGTTGGTTTAGAGTAAAGATTAGGTCTAGGGTTGGGTTTAGGTTTATAGAATTTGGGTTAGGGTTAAGATTAGGTCAGGATTAGGATTAGGGTTAAAGTAGGGAAAAGGGTTTGGGGTAATTGTCCAGGGGGTAATCTTCATTGTCCTAGAACCCTAGGAGAACAGTACGGGTTTGGGGACGGGGGCGGTGGAAAGGTGGGGGAGCGTTTAAAGCGTTCGATGATAACCACTGACCTGACTGTCTATTCCAAGGATGAGGAGACAGACGAAGAAGAGGACGGCCCAAAGAGTGGACAGCGGCATCTGGGTGATGGCTTCTGGGTAGGCGATGAAAGCCAGTCCAGGACCTGGGTATAGACCAAGACCAGACCAGACAAGACAAAGACAAAAGTCACTTTTCTATTACAAGTCTCAACCTTTCAAATCTGGGGGGAGGGGGGGGGGGGCATTTCATGAAGCATTTTGTCCGACAAAGTTGTTGGACAAATTTATTCTCAGCCAATCAGATGCAGGGATTTCAGTAGTTTGTAACAGTATGTCAGAAAAATATCCGACCCAAACGCTTCATAGAATACCGCCCCCCCCCCCAATCTTGTGATGTTGAAAAGCAAATGGGATCATGAATACGGAAACTGACTATCTATATGCCATACAGGTACTATACTACACCTTGACATCAGAGTCTTCAAGTAACATGCAGTATCATTCCCACAGCTGGAAAGAAAAGGAAGCAAAAAACAAACAAACAAACAAAACAAAACAAAAGATAGCCGCTACAAAGCACTAGCTTCTCAACTCAGTTCTTGCCTCTTTTTCTGCTTTCAGCATGAGGATATTCTACAACTTTATCAATATGTAAAGTTCTGTCTAGAAAACAGTCGAGATAAGTATCACAAAGATATATATTGCTCCTTACAATCTATTATGATAAACGCTTCCACACAAATGTGATTCGTTTGGAAATGCATTATTCTGACCTTTAAATTTATGACAGTTTTATGATTGAAGAAATTAATGAAGCATCCAAACAGATTTACGCCTATTAAGTCATCGATAACATACCATTACCAACCACTTTGTTTACTCGTATCATATAATAATGACGAATCAAATATCAAGCACAGTGAGTTATTTGTCATTTTTCTATATAGGGCCTACCCTTCGGTATATCGGAATATCAGTTTGCACATTACTTGTGAAAAATTATCCGGAAGGTATGCGGAAACGAACCGCGGTTTGTGGAAATGGACATATACGATATTATGCGAGTCTACGCGATATCTTCTATGGCATGACCAGAATAATGTGGGCATTCGTGTGTTGGTGTATAACTGTGCTGTCTGCAGCGTTTTGACTGAACATCACTACGTCTATAAACCGGGGTAATAATTATTATCAAATTGTTGTATTTTGTTGGGATGATTCTTTCCTTTTGAAACACATACACTTCCACCTATCTTTGCTCCATATGCTGAAATTGTGACCTTCATGTTGAAATACTTTATACTTTATGGTTTTCTCTTTACAGGCAAGTGGTTTAATGACACCTTACACTTTCGCGAGATCTTATCTGAAAAGAAGTTTCAGTCAAAAAGGTTTCTAAAAAGTGACGTACGGAACCAATTTTCTACATTCTTAGATCGTGTCGCATTTACGAGGCATGCTCTAACTCACATACACACAACATAATACAAACACACACACACACACACACACACACACACACGCACACACACACACACACACACACACACACACATTTACCCACGAGCGCAGACATGCACACACCTTCACCTTACGTCGATATCCGATTTAGGTAGATGTGTACATATTGTCCAATCTTTCCAACAACTTCAAACCTCCCCCCTCGCTCATTTTTTTCCCTCTCATCTGCCGTTTCGCTTTTTATATATAAATTCCATTTGCTCCTCCAGCGAAATCTCCGGCTCCTATATTCTTTGGGTTGTCTGATATCTGTAGTCGAGTCCTTCATTTCAATATTGGAAAGCACTTCTCCGGACGAGCATCGTGCAATTCCAACTCGCAGAGCAAACAGAAATAGATATTCCCGTCTTTCAGTCATCCCACTTTCGTTTGCTCGGAGAAGGTTACATCGTCTGATGCAATGTTGCGTCGACCGAGAAGACGTGATCAGTACTTACAAATAAATCATTTTCCCAATCTCTTTCCCTCTCTATATATGTCATTTTCTTTAATATATCTATTTCTTTTTTTTTTTCTCCACGCTGTATTCGACTCATCTCCAGACGTTGTACATAATCCATGGATTTGTAACTAGATACCGCGGTTGAAAATAAGGTGGAAAAAGAAAAACGGCAAATCGTGACGGTCCATTTCGGCCCGTGTTTGATTTGCGATATTGGCCGGCGCGTACAGCGATGGAAGTTTCTTCGCTGGTGAGCGGGCACGCGCGTGCGCGAAACACGCCTCAGTAGATCGATCACCGACACTCAATCGTCGGCACGCACGTATGACGATCGTCGGGGCTTCGGTCATCAAACGTTGGATAATAAGAGATTGGGAGAGGAGGTAGGGATGGGAGGAGAGGAGGAAGAAAAGGAGGAGGAAAGGGGAGATGGGAGGAAAAGAGGAGGAAAATGGGAGGGGTGGGAGAGAGAAGAGGGTAAACGAGGAGGTGCGGGGTGCGGGGGGGGGGGGGGTAGGGGAAAAACGAGGGAGGGATGGGTAACAGGGATGGAGCGCTAAGGGGTGGATTGGATGGGAATTCGTAAGTCTAACATGAAGGCCTCCTCAGAGTTCGACACTGATCTTCTCGGGTTTCACTGATCAGAGTTTGAGACCACCTCACACTTTCCAAGAGAACCAAGGAGGACATCATGAGCAAAATACCTCTGTAGGGAATAAACGCGCTGGGCAGATCTAAAAGCCAGGTTCTCCCGTTTTTATAAGTCAGGGACTTATCTAAAAGAACAGACACCTCCACTATATACCTCTAAAATCTGAACCATTTCACTCCAAGATGTTGTGATGAGCCGTGGGATTGATAAATGGCACAATTGCTCCCCGCCACCAATGGGTTAATGTCGATCAGACTTTTATCTGGTTACCTCGTATGTTTGTTTAATCTCCCTGTTACCTGTACACTTTTTCTATATAAGTCTTTATGTCCTCAATCCAGAAACTGTATGTTCTGCAGTGTCCAGTCAGAACAAAACATCTGTCGATATGCTAACAACCCCAGGATAAAGGGGAAACAAGCCGGGGAAAAATGAGCGCTCATGTTCAACAAACTGGAGCAACTAACTTAAACTCGGTAGCGCATTATTGGAATAGCTGCTTGGTGTCTCGAGAGAGAGCGCGGATGTTCTACGCCCTCATGGAGGTTGCAGGTAAAACGACAGGGAGAGGCGCGCTTTCACTGCCCTCGTCATATTTGTACAGCCGATCCGCGAAAAGCCGCGGGGTGAAATTGGAAAAGAGGGCGCTTGTAATTAGAGCAAAGTGTGCATGATACACACCCTCTCGGATTCTTTCCCAGACGATTTTTCCTCTTTCCATCTTCCTCCTTTTTTTTTCTTTTCTTTGAAGGGAGGGGAGATGGACGAGGCACGGAAATGCATGACGGAGGGTTATATTTCGTTTCCATGGCTTTGTGTCAAACCTTGCAATTACAGTCAGACCTTAAAGGCGGCATTCCTCGCGCGTTAAGCATCAAAATGTTATGGGTGGGTGTGCGTGGAGGTCGGGAGGGGGCGGGGCGGGTCAAAAGAACATCGGCTTCTTTATACCATTTATCTCGTAAAATGACAAGTCCACATTCATCTCTTGGTCATGATGCAACATTCGTGCAGTAATCAAATCACGGAGAGAGGGACATTCTATATAAGAACAAAACCTATCGATTTGGTCGCTGCAGAGGCGGCGTGACTGCATATAATTACGCAATGCAAGGTGACTTATTTTCATCGGCTTAAGACTAGAGTACGAAGGGATCCAAAAAAGCAGAGTTACTTTCTTCAAAGCCACTTTTAAATACTTCTTGATTGCCCCAAAACAGTAAGGAAAGAGAGAAGCTGAATGCTGGTGGAATGAACGGCTGTGAGTGTATGTGTGGTGGTGATGGTGGTGGGGGGGGGGGGGAGCGGTTTTCTCGTGGGTGGGGGAATCCCCCCTCGCACCATTCCGTTTATTGGTGCTCGTGTTTTCCGTACTTGGTAGAGAGGTGTAAAGTGTGGGGGGGGGGGGTGGGGAGGGAGGAGGGAGATCAATGAATACAGAGAAAGAATTCAAAAAAAGTGCTGCAGTTTGCCCAACTAATTCCGAAATCACGAGGAAAATGCCGGCTTCGTGTTTGCCCGCGCTGCCCGCTCTTCTCCCTTACTTCCAATCACAATCACACGAACGATGACGGACGGTGGGCACTCTTTAGTGAGTGAGTTCTAACGCAATTACCTCTTGGAGGACATGGGCGTCCGAGACACGAATGAATACAATCCCTCCTTGTTCAAACGGATGAAGATAATTGGCAATCGCTTTGATTGGACAGTTTAATATTCGAGTATAAAATGAGTCTATGCATGTCCGGCTGCAATAAGAGAGCGAAAGTGCTCGGTAAATGCCGGAGGCTGAATTTTTCTTCTTCTTCTTCTTCTTCTTACCGATATGATTAAACACTCGAGATTGGAGCGATTATGATCAAACTCCTCGGAAAAAATCTGCGTATGGCATTTTGTCATCTCGGAAAGGAGAGAGAATAAAATGTTGGCACACACGTGCACGGGTTGACTTTCAAAATGCCAACATTGCATCACCGTATTCTCCCAGACAATGAGCAAACACACCAGCGAACGTTCTCCGTTCGTGAATCGGGGATGACCGTGTTCACATCAATTGCAAGGTGTGGACGACCAGACAATGTCCTTAGGTATAGATTACGCAGGGCTATACCAAGGAGGTGGGACGGAGACATATAAGAAAAAAAAATTGGCCCGATGCCAAAATTGCTATCTTTCAAATACCAATTTGTGAAAAGCATCTTCGGTTAACTTCTGTCGCTTTCTCGAAAAAGTTTTAGAACTATGCATAAGGAAACCCATGATTGAACTTTGAATTCTCTCTAAAAGGAATCGCAGATTATTTGACGAATATTAGGCAGTAAATGGAATACATGCAGAAGTTGATACATTTTACCAAGTCTTAAATATTTTTAAGAAAAGGAAAACTTGCCACCACACATTTGCTTAGTATATGCAATGTGTTTCATTTCTTTCTTTTTTTTTTTTTTTTGGGGGGGGGGGGTATGTGGATGGAGAAAACAAAAGAGACATGAAGACAAAAAAGTGGGGAAGAGAAGAAAAGAATCCGTGAGAACACGGATGAAAGAAAACCCAGGCTGTGGAACGATATTAAAGTCGATGTGCGGTTCAACTATACATGGAACGACAAACAGGTATGTTAAGATAATTATCTGGAGTTTAATGTACATGGATGGGAAAAGAGAAAAGAGACCCCCCGTGAAGCGATGCTGAGAGCCAAATATAGGTTAACAGAGTGATAGATAGATCGGAGTTAAGGACCGAACAACTTATATCGCAAAGAGAAGGGCGAAACCAGAACACGATGCCAACAGCAATACGCCACATACGTGTGAGAAAACAGTGACAGAGACGGGAAGAGACGCAAAGAGAGAGAGAAGGAGCGACAAGGCTATATGACTAGACAAACACGATATACGACACGCACAGTTTAATAGAAAAACAAGTGGGAAGAAGAGAGGGAGAGAGGGGGCGGCGAGGGACGCAAGGGGTGAGAAGGGGAGATAGCTATAATATATAATTACTAGACATACAGACACACTACACAACATGAATTGGGTATGACAGGGAGAGAGAAGGGGGTGATGGCAAAAAGTTCCACTTTTTGGTACATCACTTTTTCCATCGCTTTATTCATTCTTTGATACCATTGCAAAGTCTGTTTTGTTTTCTTGTTATATTTCATTTTCATTTCATTTTATTTCATTTTATCTGTGCTATGCATATTATGTATATATTTAAAAAATACAATTTTTTTTTCATTTTGTTACTCATCACTTTCGTTTTTGCAATTTTTTTTAATACAAGTATTCTGCTTATACACTGCATATAATTTTCTCTGTTTATTTGATGAAAATTAAAATAAATTTGAACTTTGAACTTTGAACTATTTCGTTTCCAATAAAAGTATAAAGAACATGACATTGGCATATACAAATAATCTATCTAATCATCAAATTATACACATGAATATATAATAATCCGTATACTAGTAAAAACGTATACCAGTAAATATTTTGTATGATACTTATCATACTTGACTCGTACTTCATTCAAACCATTCAACAATATTATTTGATAAACTGATAAATGTATGCATTGCATTATGTATTACGTCCGGTTTTGTTTGAGGGAAATAAAGTATAAATCACATAATAAATTGAAGTAAATTGAATTGAAAAAAAAAGAGAAGGGGTAAGGAAAAGATGTTGGAAATGGAGCGGGGGGTTGCAGTATGAGAACATGAAACATGAGTCTTGCGTTGCATTTAGACTTTGCTAGATAACGCCGACGAACTCCCACCTGACTTGGCAACGTCGCCGACTTCGACTCCCTGCTCGCCCGCCATGAAGCCCAGGACGGCGAAGATGACGAAGCCGGAGTAGAGACTCGTCCCGCAGTTTGCCACGGAGAAGATCAGGGCATCCCTGCAAGACCAAAAGAAAGAGCGGGGACTACCATCACCTGGGGTATAGTCTCGAATTTTGGTTTCGTTATTTACCATGTTTACATTGATGCCAACTGTCAGTCGCAAATGAATCAAAGATTTCAGAATTTATGGGAGTAAATGTTTACAAATCATGATTTCAGCCGTGTCTAATACAAAATATTGATCAGCCTCCCACGTACGTGTTTATTTTTCCTCCGATCATGGCATTTACTTTATGCACCCCATAAGGGCAAAAGCTTTTTTTTTTCCCAAACGAACTTGCCAAATGACTGATTCCAACAGTTACGACGGCTGCCGCTATGTTCTGGGCGATTTTGATAATCAGGCTCTACGAAAGGTTAATGCCTATGTCTGCTCAAAAATTATCCAGCGTCTGCCGTTAATCTAAAATATATCACAAAACAATGCCAACGAAAGGGGGAGGTTTCTCATTGAATTTTGATGTGCTTTCACAACGAGATTATGCATGTATATCACGTCGTTTATGGCTTACTTCTCTAAAACCACGTCAATAATGCGCATCGTTTAACTTCTCATCAGCGTTCCTTTTTAGGTTCCTCCTTTATGTCGACATGGTATTTTCTTAATAATAAAGACCAACGAAGATAGCAGAAATGAAATACACAGGCAAGAGCAACATCCATATACCCCAATCTCCTCTTTAACAAAGATACCATCTTTCTAATGTGAAATAGACATAAAAATACCTGCTGTCACGCGGGGCAAATGCATTGTATTATTTCATTATTCTATCAAGTTTCACACACGTTTCAACATATCGATTGACCAGATTCATGAAAAAAAAAATATACAGGTTCTTTCAGTAACTATAGTAACAGTCACTGTGAAATGGAATCCGACGTACATGTGTAATCAAGATTACTCAACACAATGTAATCTCGACTAAAACATGGCTTGATTGAATCACGCATCTCGAACATCACAGGTCTGAATTAGAGAGGTATTGTATGTGACTGCCGACAAATACTCTTCTTGTCCAAACGCAGACAGTGTATTAGACTGTCGCACTTTTGGGAAATTATGGTAAGTCCGGTGTGTGATTTAGTGTGACGTTTTAATCAGTATGTATAGACCCCACACCATCGCACGTGAAAACAGTCTCACACATTACACAGACATGAATATCTGGCTCGTCCCATATTATATACTACTGTACTTCTATCAAGGGCAGTTTCAAGGCCACATACAACACACGAAATCACTAAAATGCTCAGCTCCCTTAAACTGATCCAATCAGACGTAAGTACTAACAAGCTTACGATTGATTTTCCACGTGAGTTGCGATTTTTATTTTTTCCCTTGATTTTTTCAGGAATACATCATTTATTTCTTTTATTCCGGCTAAAGAGTCACAACCGCTGCTCATCTATATGTTTGCTAATCTAGCGATGGATAAGGCTGAATCAATTACCGAGTCAGCGATCAACAGTCAATATGACCCCCACTGTAGTGATTCACGCCTTTATCAATAAATATAGTCAGTCTATTTCAGCATATTATATCGTCTGAGAGTGCATTTTTATTTGGAAAATTAATTAACAAGATTATTCAACGCAACGCTATTACTTTCAGATTGCCAATTAACCTTTTCACGAGATCTTGTGATATTGGGTGTTAATATAAGAGTTGCGTACTTTGCCGCTTCTTAGTTCTTTTAACACCAACTTTTTCTCCATCACGTGTCCATAGCATGCTCTTTCTTTGGCTCTCTTGATAGGACAAGAATGGCCTGTGCATACCAGAGCACACACACATACACGCACACACACACACACACATGCTGATACACATTCATTGGCTTTTCTATTCAATCTATTATACAATTATCTCTTTTTTTCACAGAAAGCAACATACGATGCCTGACTTTGGCGAAAGTAATACATCTTAATAGTTTCTGGCTGTCTCGAGACATCGCAAATACGCGGTCAATTGATGCGCGATGGATGAGTAGGCTGTGTCCGTGATCGTCGAATTATGCATCGGCGGAAGCAGAAGTGTCTACCCAGGGTTCAAATGGCGACAGACCAGCCGAGGGGAGATGAAAGGGAGAAGGGCGTAAATGGGAGAGAAGAGGAGGAGGGATTAGGGTGAGGTATAGGGTGGGGTGGGGCGGTTGGGGGTGGAAGATAGTGCGACGCGCTCCTCAATTACAAAGCATGCCATCTAAGCGACGGCCGCGCAAGGGGCGGAGAGCAGGGAACGCTGTGTGAGGACTGTTACGGGACTCCTAAAAGCGCGCCCATCTGTAACGCGAACAAATATCGCGTTTCCCTCTCCAATGGCCACTTGTAAATCTCTTGCTGCCTCGAAAATAGAGTTGTAAAGTGGGAGAGGGAAGGCGATGGAGAAAAGTAGAGTAAGAGATGTTTCCCGTTGATGAGGGGACGATGATATGATACGGCGGAGGAAATACGCCGGCCATGCACAAGACCTTGTCTGTACTTCATGAGCTGCAACTATATAGCCTCTCTTGTCGTAATCATGTGTAGCTGCCGCCTAGCAATAAGCAGACTTTGCGGTCAGGAGGTGAAGATTGTTTGATATGGAATGTGCTTGCCCGCCAAAATACCATGTCATTATACCGTCTTCCTATTATGTTCATCATTGGCCTCTGTGTGTGGCATCTAGTGTTGGGCAAGTATCTCTCGGAGACGCGACTGGTTTTGAATGTTAGATTGCCATCGCCGACTTTCGGACAGTTACATGGACTGTGTGAATCTTCAGAGAGAATTCATTTTGGAAGATTTGCGCATGCACGGACTGACTTGTAGAATGACAGCCACTGGCTGAGCAAGTTTCATTTATCCCCGTCTTGATATAAGATCAACATGAAATGAATAAAATGAAATGAGAAAACACCGAATGATATCTAACATATCCATACTGAGCTGAATAAATACTATAAAGGATCATCGCTTTGGCTCATCCTACATAAGCTATGTCTCCTACCATAATGTCTGAAGTAGATTAAAAAGCAAAAAACGCAATTTTGACACTAGTGTACAATTCAGTACAACCAGTGAAAACAATCTCGTGCTCTCGTGTATTGCAGTATACTGCAAATTAAAATAAATCTGAACTTGAACTACATGTTCATACGTACACACGCTCGCTGGTAGAACAATCCAAGCCACAGGTTAAGGCGGTGATTTAAAGCTAGCCCTTCCTTAGTGAAAATTCCGATCCCCAAATGATGATTCCGACAAAAATCAATGAAAAAAATCTTATAATTCGCACAATAATCTAAAGCCAAGCTAAACCACCTTGAGGATTTTTAAACAAGCTGTAACTAGAAATGTCGCTATGGCGACTAGTATGCCTCCGCCATAATGCATGATTCTCCAAATAGGTCTATAGTACATGTGGACAATGTGTGATTACATTTTCACAAAATTGGCAAAATATTAAAACAACACGTTTGTCATAAATGTGTTCAATGTTCGCCTTCCTTGACCTAGGTTTAATTGGATGAATGGGAGAGCATGTATTTGGGGATTTTAGGACTTTCACTTGACATTGACCCTTTCATAAGTTTATGCATTGAGTAATTTTCAAGGTACGGAGAAAAGTGCAATTTCTGTATTGAATAGTAAATTGTTACCATTTTCATCTGGCCTTTGACCCTTGACCTTTGATCCTAAAATTCATTTAAGAGAATCACTGTCAGGCAGAACATGCATAAATATGTACTAAGTTTCAAGATAACTTGAGCCACTTCCGAGATATGGAGAAAGAGGTAAAGTTCAGCACTTTCACTTGATTTTTTCACCTTTTGACCTTCGACCTTTTTGGCAAAAAAAAAAAACTTCCCAGGCAATCTCTATTGGGTTATACATGCATATACCAAGTTAAAAAAAAATAATAATCCTGCAGGCATGGCATAAATAATGAGGGAAATAGTAAAATTTTGAAGTGTAGTTGCCCTTGGCTTTTAACCCCTGACCTTTGACCCAATGAACCCAAAATTCCCTAGATAATCACTGCCAGTCAGTACATGCATTTATACTATGTTCCATGAAGATACCTTGAACCATTTCCAAGATATGGAGAAAAAAGTAAAATTTTAACATTATTTTTTACTCGACCTTTTGACCTTTGACCTCATGACCCCAAACTTTCACCAGAGAATCTTAATTGGGTAATACATGTATACACTAAGTTTCAAGAAAATATCTTCAGGCATTGCATAGATATGGGGGAAATAGTGAAATTTTGAGCATTTGACCTTGACCTTTGACCTTGAGCATGTGCATCCAAAAGTTGATAGGCACAACATCACCCCCTAATACACACACATGCCAAGTTCCATTAGGATACCTCAAAAGGTTTTCTAGTTACGCTGTCCACAAAATTCATTACGGACGGACGGAAGGACGGACGGACGGAAGGACGGACAACCCGAAAACATAATGCCTCCGGCACCACTTCGTGGCGGAGGCATAAAAAGTCCACACTCTGTGCTCGCCCGGTATCCGGAGGACAGACAATTAAAGAGATAACCAGTGTCCTTATGAGATCTGGTGTTGGGTTGGTGTCATGTGCCGATGTGAAAGTTAAAGAGGGGTACAGGGGTAAAGTGGCAGAATTAAGCGACACGTCGGTGAAAAACCTCTCGGCTAAAATGTCCCCTTAGCACACCCTTTTAGCGTCACTTGTAATCTAGTAAGCCACTTAAGCACTGGGTGGACTCATTATCCCTGTCCAAAGCACTTAAACGGTGTCCCCATGACGCAAGCGATCTGAGAAAGAAAAAAAAAAACCTCACGGAGCCGACTGGGGAAGAAAATGCGTGAAGCTCGTCATCCTCGAGATCAAAGTCACTGGAAACCTCCTGACATATTTATTCAGTGCTTTTTCACACCTCAAGTGTTGGTGCTGCTAGGTGTATGTGTATATGCGTACTACGTGTGATTGTGATCGTGTGTGTGTGTGTGTGTGTGTGTGTCTGTCTGTCTGTTTCGAGCAAAGATTGAGGTTGGGTAAAGACAGGAGGAGCGAGCGACAGATGGATAGAAAGATGGATGGATGGATGGGGGCGCTGTGACAAAGTGGATAAGACTCCTGACTTCCAATCAGGGGACTCGAGTTCGAATCTAGGTCAGTGCTTTGGGCAAGATGTTTTTGTCCACCATGTCCCTCTCGACCCAGGTGTATAAATGAGTACTTGGTAATGCTAGGGTAATAATGAAGACATGCAGGGTCCTCTGGTAGAACAGTGTCAACATTGGAGAGGCTACCCTGGATAAAGAAGTCATTATTACTGTTATTATTATTATCATTATTATCATTATTATCATTATTATTATTATTATTATTATTATCATCATCATCATCATCACCATTGTCATTATTATTATTTATTATCATCATCATCATCAGCATCATCATCATCATCACCAAAGATAGAATAAGGGATCAAGGGGCAGATTTGTGTACAGTTGGCTGGCTAGATGGATTGATCAATGTGTTGGTAAAAAATGACTCAATAGATTCATAGTTTGATAACACACAATATGGCAAATACCAGACATAGACATGTCTTCTGGGCATAAAATGTCACTGGTTATGTGCACTACAACTTAACATTTAGAGGTATGACGGAATAGGGTAAAATGACAATAATATACAGAAATGTTGTGGTTGTTGTTATTGTTGGTGTGATTGTTATGGTTGTTGTTGTTGTTGTTGTTTTCATGGCGAATATCGAGTGCAGTTATGAAGATGGGGAAAAACTGAGAAAATGAGAAACTGAAAACGGAGCACGGGGAAAATAGGAAGAGGCAGGTTGGGAGCGGGTCTCTCGAGAAAGAGGAATACCATCCCGTAGCTGGAGAAAGGCCAGAGAATATTGCTCTCAGGGTGTGATGGATTACCCCTCGTGGTCTAGAGTGAAGAGACATCGCTCCGGGTTGGAAAACAAATTAATCACTAAAAAATGCTTCGTACGAATTGTCCGCTCAACCCCTCTCCAAACAACAACAAAAAACATGACGATAAAAAATAAGCACGCAAATGACATTCTTGATTCCCGCTATCGGGTTATCATATTCCGCCGCTTTATAGTTTGGGATTGCAGTGACGTTGACACTCATACGAGCAGCGTTTGGGTTCAGTATCACCTATATCATATGTATATATAAAAGAAAAGTTTCTGACAACATTTCCATCATCTGACGTTTGTTCAGGATATCTGCATTTCCTCTTTCTCTTTCTTCTGTCATCCAAGGTGAAAAAGCGCCATCTTCACTGCACTGACACCTGGTGCTTCCTTATTCCTTTTATCTTTTTGCGATATTTTTCATTTTCATTTCATTTCAGTTATTTATTTCCATATCCAAATTATAATACTGTCATAAACAAAATTATTGCAAAGTAGCATTATGCGATTTGTACAAAAAGGTGAAATGCCATGATGCAAATACAAATACAAACAATAGTATAACAAAAGCATACACACCTGCACCTACAAGCACAATACACGTAAATTACAAATAATTTGATCGTTATGAAATCACTGTGTTGAAATTGTATTAGCTAGTAAGGGATATGGAGGGAACTTGCAAAAAAAAAGCAGAGCTTGTACAATTAGCAATTTCCCTAAGCAAAAAACAAAACAAAATCGTCTTTGCATACGTGAGTATATCCAAATAAACGAATGGGCTTTCCTATTCAGAAGAGATATAAGAGGAAGAAGTGCAAGTAAAGCACTGGGACAAGATGACACACATGATGATAATAATGACAATTAAACTTTCTTGTTAGATAATAATTTTGTAACAAGGAAATTTGATTGTCATTACTATAATCATGTGTGTCTACAGTATCATGTTCAGCGATCTTGACATTGCAGTAGCTGGGGACAATTTTAGCCACATTCATAGGCTTTTGAGATGCCTTATGCCGTTATGGACCGAAGCCAAAATTCACACTTGTCTTCTTTTGTACGTAAAGGTTTGATTCACATGCTACGTAATTTGTGAATAATAATAATACGTTAATACAAGAGTAATAACAATAATCATAACAATGATACTAATACTGCTTCTTAATAATCGTAGTGATAGTGATGATGAAAATAATAATGATAATAATAACATAAAACTGCAATTTATTTGTCTCTAGCTCAAATTTTGAATACATGAAAACATTCCTACAGTTCACGCGAGAAGAGTTTTCATATCTTGAGTGAAATATTGACAATTTGCCAACTGTCAAAATATGACAATTTGCGCGCGTCTCTACTTCTCCTGCAAAACGAGCGTAGTATTTCCCTCCCTGAATGAGAAGAAACGGCAATAGGTTTTACTGACTACAGACGTTTCTAACAATTAAAAAAAGGAAGAAAAATCGATTAAAAGATGCCATTCACACAGGTCCAATTTGAGCGTCCGTTTATGAGTGAATTACTTTTTAAAATTCAACTAACATCCATTTCTCCCAAAGGCAGGCAGGTGGATTAATGATGAACTCATAAAGGAAAAAAAGTAATTTCAAAATGAGAGACAAACGCGGTTCGTGCAAGCCATCAATAGTATGACACTTTGTAAAACAACTTCCCTTTACCAATAGTCACATTAACACGAATGATTTCGTTTCGAGTCGAACTACTAGTTTTCTGTTTTGTTTCAACGGTGTAAGATATGTGCCGATATATTTTATTATATTAAAAAAAATCAATATGTTAATAACGATGTCGTTACCATGTGATACATACACGATGCAATAATATTTCTCTCTTCACCTTTTAGGCACATTATTGCGATATGTGCCGTTGTTGTAACTGCCAATAATACCATCTTGATCACGGATGTTATACTAGACCACGAACCTGTCATACCCAATCCATCATGAAGTTCTACATTGTCTAAACATCGCGTTAGGGAATCGATGGCTGCGAAGGAAACCCAAGTCTTCATAAAGAGGGAGATAGGGAGAGAAGAGGGGGGAGCGGGAAAGGGAGCGCCGCTACAGAAAAAGAAGTAGCCGTCGGATCGAATCAATATCGCACCGCCCAGAGGTAAAGATGAAGACACGACTCCATCTGCGATTAGATATGAAATGCTGTTTTCTTTTAATTCAGTATTGATCGCGTCGCGACAGAGCCCCAGAATCAAGAGGTCCGACCCATCTCTCCCTCTCTCTTCCCCTCCCTCTCTTTTTCCCTCTCCGTAATGCCAGATATCAAATCCCTCCCACTTTATACTTAACGCCCAGGGCCTGTTACAGCAGCGCCCTACATGTTTCACGACGACCTGCGAAAATTCTGGGCTGCACTTAAAGAAGACGCCCATGGATGTTCTGTTCTGGAGCAATAGGAAGTTGTTGAGATTACCTGTGCTCGGTGTTCCCTTACCCCCCCCCCCCCCCCATCCCCTCTATCTCTATGTATCTCTATCGTTCTCTCTTCGTCTTATTCTTACTAGACCGTCCCTTTCGGAGTCTTTTCTCCACATCAGCGACAGAAACAGCCCTAAGCAACCGGCAGCAAAACATCGCCGGAGCATTGCTTCTGATCAGAAGAGTAAAGAAGGCCGACTACCTGTTTTAGAGTGTGCAGCCCTCTTTTTGCGGGCACCCCAAATCCTCACGACATAATTCCATCCACAGAAAGCCGAGGGCAACAAAACAGAGAGTGTTCATTTTCTTCTCTTTCCTCTCTATCAATCTTCCTTATCGCGAAGCAAAAAAAAAAGGTATGATCCTGTTCTTTCTTTCAACTTTGTTCCCTTTGAACTTTCAAGGTGCTCTTTGATATTCTAAATGCTCAGCGACAATATTATCAAACAGATTACACTAACACTTGGAGGCGAATGTTGAGTTCCAGAAGAGTCATCAATGACATTTAAAATTAGTCTATTCCCTTTCACCACCATTCTTCTCCTCCCTCCTCATGTCTCTTGAAACAATAAAGAGTAATCTTTTAACCTTTAAAGTATATAATGATGAAAACAAAAGACAGAGGAGTAACATCTTTTTTTTTTTTAATGGAGGCCTACAGTATTGAAATGGATTGAAGTTAAATAGAATGACCCTCAAAGCGATTGCCCTTTGACGTAGTATTGAGAACCTAGTTTAGGTCCTTGTAGTTTTTGTTTTATTGTTATGGTTATACAGTTATCGTTGGATGTGATGAATACGTGTTTTCGGGACAGACATCGTGCTATGGAATACAAGCACACACACACACACACACCCTCACACACACACACATCCACCACAGAAGCCACTTTCACATTACACTTGTATTTCAGGGCTATACGAAACAGTCTTGCTTAAATGGAACACACATGGATCACGGTAAAACTTCCCTACGGCATCTTAAGGAGGTGCGTGATTCCTCCTCCTCGCTCGGACACAATGCTGTGTCAAGGAGAGGAAAACAATCCCTTTCATAAACTAAAGCCAAAACATTGTTCTCAGGAGGGTTCAAAATTCATCTCCTACCATTTGGAATTTGCTTGCAATACACATCGAAAGGGTCTGGCTGATGCGATTTGTCAGGATAGTGAGTTATTTTGGAGCATTTTTTAGATCAAGAGTGTAAAAATAATTTCGCATGGGCATCTAGGACTTTTATCCCTGTAGCGTCCTCCCCATTTAGTAGTGGGTAGGTGGAACTTTACGTAAATGATCGATTGTGCCATAGCAATCGTATTTTCCAACAAGCTGCATGTGATTCACTTTGCCGATCATCGATACTCGATTATGAAAAAAAAAAAACGTTAGCAACCACAATCGGGCATGCTCTGAGAGTGTAGTACTTCCGGCTAATCTTTTTGTTTAATATTTCGCATTTTCATCATCACCCAACTGAAATCGTGTTATTTCTGCCTTCTTTCACACATTTCTTATGCATAACTATTATGTGTACATTTTAGATCAAAAGTGGACGGTTCTGCAGGCGTATGAGAACTATGTTATCCTTTAAAGAAATTGTAAGCAAAACGTACTTAGAGGTCTACTGTGTGACGTTAGGCGAAGCGAGACTATTGGTCCTTCACTTCAGCTCGATTGTTATTAGAATATCATCGAGCTGAAGTCCACGTTTCCTTCAAAATGTATGATCGTATCCTTTCGGATTATCATCAACAAGTGCCGAGAAAGAATATGATTTGACTACTGGCCATTAATCACAACTTTTCTATTTCTATTATAAAATGGGCTCTAGAATCTCTGCAATCTGATTGGTCAATTATCATGCATTGATTTTTACTAATCCACACTGTGCCATGCGTCCGGTAAAATCTGAACGCATGGCTCAAGCCTTGTATAGTATTGTAGGTGTACTCGACGCATGATGGGGAAATGGTTACATTTCATGAATCTATGGGCCCGTTTTATAAAACGAATGATGCACAGGCCTATTTCATGGATCAGTGGATGCTCTCGTTTAAATTTGGAAGCAGTCTAAAACCCACTCGCTGCATGGGCTCGAGGGTTTAAACAGATCCGCAGTTAAACTCGCGCATCCAATTCTCACCGATCCACTCTGTCCTGTGCATCATTGTATAATGATAGACAGAAGAGAGATCATCACTAAGGTTACGGGGATCAAATACAGGGCAATGTCTTCATCTATGAGCTTGAAAAAATAACATCATCGTATTTAGTTGCACCATAAATTCTCAGAAGGTGCACGTAAATTCTCGGCGCTTTATCAACTCACTTTCTCCAGTACACTTTCCTGATCATTCGTGATGCGAGTTCATCCAGTGCAATGCACAAACAAAGCCCCTGGTTCTTATGATATCATCATCAGACTTGCTCGGGCGATCACTTTCAGAGAAAAATTGAATTATCTTAGCCACGAGCGCTTCCATCTGCCTTAAAATATATATACTGAAATATTAGGGCAGGAAAATTGCGAGAGTTTTGGCTATACTCCTTTCTAAACATGGGCCTCACTTTTGAAGCTAATCAGAGTTGAATCATTTTGTAATCAATGTGCTTATCTCAGTGCGAACCTAATGTCGTTTGGACGTGCGCCTCGATGTCTCGGCGCCTCCTCGCGTGTGAGAGCTAAGCAGAGATGTCGTCTGTAGACATAGTAGCAAATTTATCAACAACCACAAAAAAAAAAAAACAAACAAACAAACAAACAAACAAAACTACCAATCCAGAAATAAATATATACATGTTTTAAGCCGCGGGGTCCAAATGTCGTTGTCCTTGAAACAGCACTGTATAACTGGAGGAGATGCTTTTCTCCTGTTTGTTTTACATATTTCATTTCCGCTTCTCATGTATGCAGTCTTTTCAAAAGAATTAGGCACAATCAAAAGTAACAAAAATATCGAGCTGAATTTAGCTTGATTTCCCAGAAGAAGTTGAAAATGTATGGAAAAAAACGCAAGTAACAAGCTACTGTAAGTCAAAGACAATTGTCAAACTGGATACAGAGAGAAAATCACATAAATGATTGAAATAAATACTAAAATGCATACATATCTATTCTATAAAGTTTTCTTTTGTCTCTTCATCTTATATCTAAATTCAAATTACATTGGATTGCACGATGTATCATTTTCTTTTTTTTTTCTCCATATCGAAACACTGGCTTGCCATTGATATGGAGACTATTACTTCATTTATTCATGAGGGTTAGTCTTTGGAGCCCTGGAGTTTTTGCCAAATGCTGGCTTAACCTCGCATGGACATGGCGAGAAACCGTTATAAATTCGAATCACAGAAACAAAATGTAAGGCAAAGGATGCAATAAAAATGCCTCACTACGATTCGTGGCCTTACAGAAGAAAGCGCAACAGGAAAATCATTTTACTTAAGGATATTCATAAGCTAGTCGATTTGGTGCGAATCCGAGACAAGTTGTATTTCCACGGGGCACATCCTAATGTCATTCATTATCAATTCAGGGCGTCGCTGTCGAAGTGGTTTAAGACAATTGACAGCAGGCATTGAAAACGAGGGAGGCGGATGACGTAAAAAAAGTGGATTATCATGCAAATGACGTGCATTTGAAAACCGCCATCTAGTGACAACGCTGGGGTTGGCACATGCGACCTTAAGTGGAAAAAGGACTTTTAATAATTCAATTCTGCTATACCAATCTTATTTTGGAGACGGATGCGGTCGACATGCGCGATCTCGACATGCGCGATCAAGCATATCCCACGATAAGCTCAAAGACCAAAGAATTCTTAAAGCGACAGGAATCCTCGCCTTTTTTTTTCTTCCAATGCATAAGGTGCAGATTCTTAATAAGAATGCACTGAAATTATTAGGTCAGTGCTCCTAAAAGTAGTAATAATAATAAAATTAAAACACAAACAGCACAAATTCAGGTACAAGTTTGGAGCGTTTGATTGTCTGTTACATCAGATTGATAAGATAATAGAATATCAAAATCACTAAAAAATAAATAATCTAACTGCGACACACGGAACTTGGCATTAACAATGAATCTCTATTTTATCAAGTCATTACTTCAACCATCGCTCACCGTTTATATAGGCAACGTACAGTTATCATTTTATCGTTGGCTACTACATCGCATTGGGTATTTGCTTTTTATACTCTTGACTATCACTATAGATTATTCAAAATTGTATCTTACATTCTCTAAAACAGAGTATAGTATGGAATATACCTATGTACAACGTACATCTGTTTGGGTATCAGCTGATTACTTTGTCATTTATATTATATGATTGTTGTCAACACTTATCTTTGAGGTGAGTGAAGGTATGCAAACAACAAGTTTGCGGAAGGCTACGAGGAGTTATGAAGAGAAATTGGCCATAGCTGTAGTTTTGTTGTAGAAGTCTCTCATTCGTCCCTGCTATGTAAGAGTCGATGTACTTTCTTCCTACGTGTTCTCCTATGTGGAGTAAGGTCACTTCAGCAATGAAATTTCATGTTTATTCTGGGTCGTGAGGATCCTGTGATGCAAATGTCATTGAGTGATGCTGTCACATTCACATGGTCGAGGTTCCCCATCCCCTCCTCCCCACCCCCCCCCCCCTTTCTCTAAAACGTCACAGTCATTCCATCACTCGTGGAAATGAAACCCATGAAACATTGGACAACTTCATCCTCATTATCATAATCATTCTTCGTTTTTTTTCGTTTTCTTTCCTGAAACTCTCGCAGATTATCCTTGCGTTTTATCTCGTAAATTTTGAAGCTTTTTTTGAATAATATTATGGGGAAACCTATAGCTAAATCTCCGTTATTTCAAGATGTTTATCTTAATCTGAAGTATGATTCTTCGCTACCAAGAGTCAGCAAAGACATTTTGGTGCGTGAGGGAGACGGGGGGGGGGGGGGGGGGCTGCCTGACCATCTGCCTGATTGTTTCGGATGAAGGTCCAGACAACGAAGAGCATGGAGCCCGTCTCTGCCCCGCTACTCCTCGCCAACGTACATCGTGTCCGAAATATCAAAGTGCACGCCGGAACGAGACGCAATATTTGAATTACATCGGCCAGCTTTCAATACGCTGAAAAGCAATTAGATGCGTTATAGGATCAGCGTCCAAATCCTAAGCCCCCCTCTTTCTCTCTAACAATCTCCCCCCTTTTCTGTCTTCGTGATAGCATTTATATTGGTAACCTTATGCCCCTTACAGCGATATTGCTTTCAGCTCCAATCCCAGGCTCTATACCAGTTTCCCGCCGACAACGTTTTAGTCTCGCCAAAGAGGACGGCTTTTTTTTTTCAGCCTACGATCGAGGAGACGATGTTTTGCAAATCAACCCCATTAGGGGTAAATTGTTAAATTGGCAATATTACATAGCTGACAAACATAGCGATCATCAAGCAAACGTTTGACGCGGACGCACGAAAATTCCCCCTTTTCCTCTCATCTGTAGTTTCCTTTTGCCCCCCGGTTTAGCATGCGGGGCACCACGCGACGCTCTTGGATCGCCGGCTGGTGACAGAGACTGGGCTCTGGAACAACATGCTCTCATATGAACGAGGCATCGATTGATCGCATTCGAGAGATGGGCTTTGAAAGGCACGAAAAGCGAGAGATAGGGATCAGGGATAGATGGCGGGAATCTGGTAAACTGAGAGAGAATTAGAAGAGAGAAAGAGATAGAGAGGGAGAGGGAGACATTGGGAGAGAGAGAGGGGGGAGGGAAGGAGAGAGAACGAGGTGGAAAGAGAGAAGAGAGGGAGAGAAAAGGAAACATATAATGCTAGACCAAAAAGTGCTCCGCAAAAGGTCACGTTCAAGCAGAGTACGAGGCCACGATGTGCCGCGAGGATTTTCAGCATCATAGGGAGCTGGGTATGATAGGCGGCACCTTCCAGGTAGCAACGCTCTATACCCCCCTTCTCTTCCTCCTCCCCCATCCCCCCCCCCCCCTCCACCCCAACCAGACCAACCACCGGCTATTCCCATCTACTCTGGGGGCTGGTCAGGTACAAGTGCAGCGGCTCAGTTCATCTTTTCACCGTGTGGCGCGGGGCTAACATCCCCTCCAAATTTGATCTGTAGCATGTCAATGGTGAATCACTCATAAACCAATCAATATCTCATCTTCACCTTAATGCACTTCAAGGTTAACGGACTGCGTCTGAGCTGGCACGCTGAATATCAAAAGACATGACGGGGGGACGAGATGAGGAAGCTAAAGCAGCAATAAAGGAGAAAAAAAAGGAGGGGAGACCGGAGATTGAGATGCGAAGGAAAATGAGGAGCAAAATATAGGAAGCAGCCGAAAAAACAAACTTAAAGAATAATTATTCCTCGGGCTGAATGCGGGCCGTAAAATGTGTGACGACAGTATGAAGGCTGCACACGCGCCATTGCCATCCAATGTCAGCCCAATAAAAAAAAAAAACGCGCCGAAAAAGCAATTGATTAAACACATGGTAGAAAGGCTAGAGTCTCTTAAGTAATAATGCATATTATTTGTTATGTACGCGTTGGTAGTAATGAAATGAGCCGCTTTATTGATAGCAGCACGCGCTATAAGCTTCTAATCTAGCACTTTGAATATGAGTGAGGAACTAAGGAGAGAGATGAAAAGAGAGAGAGAGAGAGAGAGAAAGGGAGAGACAGACATGCAGAGAGGGAGGAAGAGAGGGAGAGTGAGAGAGAGAGAGGAGAAAACGGATGGGAAAAGGAAAAGAGAGAGAGAAGGGTAGAGATAATGAAGAAGAGATAGAGAGTACAGCAAAGTTTTGCGCATCATCACAGAACTTGGGAGAACACTTAAGAACACGTTAGGGAGTTCGTCGTGTGCTCTTATTGCGTCGACGGCAAAATGAGCAGAAAGCTTAATGTGTAATAATTAGCGAAGTAATTGCTCCTTACATTATTATAACGTTCGCGTCACTTAACCTCGTCGTTAGCTGATGTGACACTCGCACACTTGGTGGTGTCTAATGTCTTTATCATTATTGCTTCTTGAAGACCGGTAATTTCCTATTTACTCATCAGCATTAAGAGTAGGAGGACACAGCCTTAAAAACATCAACAAAATAGATTCACACTCGGCAGTCTAGTCTCTAGAGGAGTTCGTCTTCAAAGTAGAATTACGACGAATTCTCTTTTAGCTGTTTAGCCGATGATTTATGACATAGTTGTGACGTCATTTGCTGCTCTTGCTAACATTTTCTTCACGTGTTTTGATTGTCGTGAAAAGTCCGGTTTTCAAAAAGGGGAAAAACGCATAAGAAAAAAAAAATCGATATTCATGAATCTTACATTCTGAATAAGTTTGTGTGTATGAGTTACTTTCGTGTGTACGATTGTGTGTCGTGAGCTTGTGTATATACATGTAGTATCTGCTGGGCTGAGAGTCGATGTGCGTGCGTACGTGTAAAACGGAAACTAACAAATCACGGGGACGACATGTAAAACACTTGTGATGTGAAACTTGCACAGAGAATATGTCTGTGTGTGTATCATGTTGTGAACGTGTGAAGTACTTCGTGTGTGTGCATTTGTGTGCGCCTGTAAAACAAAAACAATGCGCTCGACGATGCTACGTCGCCTTAGTGACCGACTGTTTGAGCACGTTACCTTGGTGACGAACCGAGCAAACATTCCTGATGGGTCAAAGCGTCAGACACACGCGAAGCCTAAAAACGCGGGAAAATCGTGAAAGACGAGACACGAGATATAATGAAGCCAGAGTCACCCCAATCATAATGTAATCCCACGCCTGTCGAGCGGAACGGCAATACAGTACATTTGGGAGGTAAGTGATCATAACCCTTATGTACCCGGAAATAATGGAGGGGGGGGGGGGGAATAGGCGTAACAAAGACGTTTCACATCGAGGGAGGTTTTATAGTTGAATTCGTCCAGTCAATGTCTAACAATGAACTCTGCACTTTGCTCCTTTCCACGCAGATTTCTTTGTCAAATTGTCCGGGAGAGCAAGTTGGACATAAAAGGAACAAAATATCATATATTAAACGCCATTGAAAGCGATCTTTCACCCCCTCCTCCTCCCCACAACCTCTCTCACATACCTAGAAATACAGTATTAGAAAAGTTCGTCAAGGGTTTGTGTTTCCATTGATTTCTTTTTTCGACATTCTGGGGTAACAGAGCGATTTTTCTGTTGGAAAGTCGATATGAGAAAAAGATATCGAAAAAAAGATTGTACCACAGTGGTGGGTGACGAAAAAAAGAAGAAGCTAAAATCTACTAGAAAACTTTACTTGCATTGACCTCGCGGATTCTGAACCCCTAAATGAAAGGCTCCGGTTGGAAAGTTGAGAACCTTTTCTCTAGCAGCAAGATGATTAAGATCTTAAGAACTATAATCGTGAGGGTATAATACGACCACTTCTCCTAATCGAAATGTTATTACTGTCTAATGAAAATTATAATCACAGCGACAATAAGTGCTCTTTTTTATCATCACTCATGCCGCCTAACGTCAACTAATGATCAGATCGACTGTTGCGTCACTCGTACTCGTGCGGCATCATTCCTACTACATCTTTCTTAGTTTAACTTTGCCAAACCCTCAAAATGTAGGACATTTCGCGTCGCGGGTCAGTTGACAACAGAACGGAACACGTTTTATTGGTCGGCTTACATCAATTCGTCTTTCATCATCACAAGGGTATACATTCATCGCCTTTATTTGATTGCCGCTGAGTACATCTTTTTGTGTGTGTGTTTCTTTGGGAGTGTGTACGTACAATTGATATCATGAGATCAGCAAGTGATGTGAATCCGCGTGGAACTGAAACGGTGAACACCTATAGACGCGTCAAGACGATTGAGTCCAGGGTGTAACCTTAACGCATTTCCTAAAACTCTAAATCGAATTGTGTTTGAGTGCTTCTCTCTCTCTCTCTCTCTCTCTCTCTCTCTCTCTCTCATCTTAATGGATACGTCACAACACAGAGAGTACAGTGATATTTACTATTAGTTCAAAAAGAAAATATCGTCTTGTACATAGCATTTACGGGCACTGGTTTCACATTATTAAATAGAGCCAAAATCTACACCGTCTAATTAACTCAAGAGTAGTTGTCTGGAGAAAACCCGAGAACAGCTGTCTTTATACGTATTGTCGTCATTTACCACCAGTCTTAATAAATTGTGGCTATTAAAAAAAGTACCATGGTGGGTGACCAGTAACTATAAACGCTTGCAGTAAAGCAACGCAGAAAACCAACATCGAAAGATAAGTGAATTTTCCTGGCTAAAAAAAAAAAAAGCAAACAAACAAAAACAAAACTGAATTGGTTTCAAGGAAATGATTAAAATCTGTATTTCGAGAAGGTTGTTCTTTTTGGCCTTGGTGGTGGTGGTGGTGGTAATGGTATTGACGGTGGTGGCAACAGTGGTTGTGGTATTGGTATTGTTGGTGATAGTGGCGGTGGTAAAGGTAATGGTAGTGGTAGTGGTAGTTGTAGTGGTAGTGGTAGTGGTAGTGGTAGTGGTAGTGGTTGTGGTTGTGGTTGTTTTGGTGGTAGTGGTAATGGTAGTGGTGGTAGGGGCGCATGTCGCAAACTTTCTATCGGCTCTACCGGAAGCAGAAGTGGACGTCACTGGATGGAATGTTCATGTTCTATCTACAACAATGCGCAGGCGCAGACGCGAATGGGAAAGTGATGGGTGATAGTTCACCTTTGGGCGCAAAGCCTTTGACAGAAGTAAATGATGGATTGCTTTTGCACGATCTAATGTAGCTGAATATGGATGAGGAGATAAGTTGAAGTCAATCGCTCCACGCCTGGTCTGTCTCCCGCTATCCCCCCTCCCCCTTGCATTTACGGCACAATAATCATGGGTGTTATTTTCTCCCCTCCATCTGACGAAATGATTACAGTATTATTCGCTGCCAGCATTTTCCCCCTTCTTCTTAAACTAACAGTGAAAAAGGTATATATCTTTGGGATAGATCAGGAATGACAGCAAGATTTTGCACCGTGCATGGGGAAATAAAAGTGAAATTTATGTTGTAGCTTGCGCGAATGACGTCAACAGTCATCCGTGCTCGCAACAGCTAGAATACGCCTATGGAAATGAGATTTGTGAAGGACGAAGACATATCATTACACATTCGTCTTTTATGGATAACGTTCTCTCTATCTACACATAGAACACAGAGAGACACAAACACACACACACCCATCTGTCTATCTACCTACTAAGTATTTAAATATTGATATGAATATAAATTATATGTATATGTATAGAACCTTGTATGTATATGTTTCAGAAACGGATTTTAAAGGATAACATTAATTTCATATTCTTGATATGAATTCTAACCTGTTTGCTGTTTACTTTCCTGCCGGCAAAATGGATCGTTTTTATGCCACTTTAATTTGTGTGTGTGTGTGTGTGTGTGTGTTTTCTACTCTTTTGACATGTATTAAAAAAAAACCTCGCAACTCATTATTAAATGAGCCTCTTTGGAATTATTTGGATGGTGAAAGATCAACATTTTTCGCACGAGAGCCTTGAACGATAGAAAGGATTGATAACGAAGTTCGTAGTGCCACTTCGCGCATGAGCAGAAAAAGGTCTTTTGAGATAATAGGCCTGTTGGTTTTTTTAAGTTCGCTGAGATAAACATCTGCGATATACTGATTATTCATGTTAATCCGTATAAATGTTGCTTGCCAGCACATCCATCTGACATCAAGCTTTGTATTTATTACTATTAATGGGGAAAATGTTAATGCATTCAGTGCAAAACAATGAAATGGATGCTTCCCAAAGTGTACGCTGATGGGCCATTCTAATCACCTGGTCCAGGCAGATTATATTCTTTGTTTGAAGGTATATTTCATAAATTGTTATGTCGGACAAGGTTATGCATTATCGCTTTGACAACGAGTGAAAGTGCCTAACCAACTGGGAAAAAAAAAAGAAAGGCCACCACAGACAACATATACGGTGCACTCCCGTTACAACGGTTACAACGAAGTTTTTTTTTTTTTTGTTTCTTATTTTGGTTATGACGAAATTTCGATGTAACGAAAGAAAACTGCAGGTCCGTAGGACTTCGTTGTAACGGGAGTCCACTGTACCGTATACCACAAGGTGGATAGAAGGAAAACGTAAAGTTTGGCTCACCTGACGAAGTTGTGCCTGTGGGTGTTGTAGCTCCCCAGAGCGATGAGAACGCCTTGGCCGAGCGAGTAGGAGAAGAAGATCTGAGTGGCTGCATCCATCCATACCTGTGGTGTATAGATGTTGAAAATACGGATGGATATGAGTTAAGTTCTCAAACATCACCCAGTTTATTTACATAGAATCAAATTTGGATTTCAATTTGATTTCATCTTTTCTTTTTGCCAGAGAAATCCATGCGCATCTCTATATAGTATAAGAGGTGCATGGGATCCATCCATACCTATGGTGTATAGATGTTGGAAATACGGATGAGGAGGAGCCAAGTTCCATCCTATCAAGTTGAGATAATTCGTGAGTGCAGTTGTAAGATTTGCACGACCATTAACCAGTTCATTTACATAATCAAATTTCAATTTCAATTTGATTTCATTTTCCTTTTTTTCACAGAAATCTATGCACATCTCTATACAGTGGAAGGTTGCACCTGACAACCAGAGGACATTATAGAGGTTTGCCCGACTAGCAGCAAACGCTGCTTTCACAAACCGAGTTCCATTTATTGAAATGTCTTGCACCGCGGGAAAAGGTGCATGTTACGTGCAGACCCAAGAATAACATCAAGGCGAGTTCATTTCATGAGTAGATAAATTGCCACAGTTTGGTGTACTGAAAACTCAGTTTGGTCCACTCAGAAAAAAATAATGTGGGCTTAATCCTCCATGGCATCAAACGTGCACTTCATCCAAATTTAAATGCCTGCATCCTATTGAGTTTATTCCATACATCACGTCTATCATAGTCCAAACTCAAAACCACAACATCCCTCATCCTACTTGTACAATAAGGCCAGATGGGACATATACCAATTAGTCCTGTCATCATCAAGGACGACCTGTTTATATACAATTTTATTGGTGGTTTGGGATTTCGGTCCTGTAAGCGTTAATGTATAAGGAGAATGTATAGGCCTATATGCGGGGTTTCTTTCCCTACGGACTAACTGTATAATATATTATGGCTCACGATGCAACTCGGACCTGCATCGGAAAGAAACCTGTATCCGAAACGCTTTATATTTCTTTCTGTCCCTGTGAGTGGTTTTAAACGTTTGCTTTGTCATCTGTGCAATAATATTGTGGGATCAGAACAATTCCATTGACACGCGCCATTTAAAACGACTCTTAAACAAGACAGGAACCCTCTGAAGTTACAAATCGGGTCATAATTATGATCCTTATCAAACAGAAATGAACAAAGGATCACAGTAATAATTGCAAAATGGTGTCATAAATAGTCATAGACACCATTCTATGTCATTTGCGTGGCATGTAAGGGAAGGAAATACTCTATTAGTGAGTCAATGAGAATGAATTACCAGTGCTACTGAGTAATGAAAATACTCTATCTCTTATACAGACTTGTCTTTTACGTGCACGGGTCTCTCTTTTCCAATAACACAATAATTTCGATAATGATATATTATGTCATGTATTAGCGTATTTTTTTCTTTTCCGCTTCCAATTGTATGTTTATACATTTTGTAGTACATTCAATTCTTGTAAGCATTGAGTGTGAAAGGATGTATGATACTCGAAATAAAATCTGAATTCAACTGAATTCAACTTGATTCAAAACTATTATAGTAGATGGTATTGTTGCGATTTATTGTCGAGCCTGAAATTCATGTATGTCGGAAAACGTGCAAGGGTCTTCGTACAACATATCGCACACTAAAGACACTGTTATAACACTGCAGTGGCTGAATTTCAGAAAACATACTAAAAATTTATGTCGAGCTTTGCCGATTGAGCTGTTTGATGAAGTGCAAATGCATGAAGAAAAAAAAAATGCACCTAGTGTAAGCATACGCAAGCTTTGAGAACTATGCGGTCTCTATTAAGGGATCCACGAATAAATGCCACCACGCTAAAACAAAACAAAACAAAACAAAACAACGGTTGAACAAATGGTTCATTCCAGCAGCGCTTTCCGTACGCGAAAACTCATCTACGGTAGATGTGGTCATAAATGGAGTTATACTTTGTCATTGTAAACATTTTTAGCGTTGGTTTTCGACCCCATTTATTACAGCTTTATATCGACACAACATAAGTGGCTCTGGCAGCATGAACAACCAAACAGCTTAGATTTTAAAGCCAAAGTGGAAACGCTTTTAAACTGTGCCTTAAACCATGTAGCTCCATGCATGCATGCTTAAACTTAACCATCACTATTCTGACGGTGGGAATTAATGCTGACAGAGAAACGCAAACATTACGCGCGAATGTTACACTATACCCGACGTATCGAGACGAGACGGAAAGGCAATCACCAGCGGGGTGTTTGCTTTGCTCTCTCGGCAGAACACCAACTGCTTCTTCAAATGTTCGTCGTTTGTCGCTGCAGAAGTAGGGGACATGTATACAGCGTGTATGCATAAAGATGTTTTTTTTTTCCTCCGAATGCTTTGCATATATCCCAGCCAACTATTGCATACATGATTATTAGCTGCCACTGACAATATAGGTGACCGTGCGTTGAGGAGTGAATCTCGTAAAATGACGCCAGAATGATGGACTAAAAAGCCACTTCGATCAGCGATTGAGGAAATCTTGATTTGTCCTGTTTTGTTTGTCTTTCTCATTTATATCAACAAACTATAAATGGCAATACGATAATTTTGACAATTTTTTTGATCAATTCCAGTTAATTCAATATTGGAGAAGATGTTTTGTGACTGGCGAAGTCAGAAGTTCCTGATACAAGCGTCCACTATATATGATCGGTTGGAGAAGTGACTTTATAAATCACGAGAACTTCTAAAAAATCTTGTGGATGCGCAATAAAACAATACACCGTACATGGGAAGCTCTTTTATCGAATTCTTTATGAATTATAGACACTTCTGTCAAAGGGGAGGCAAGATTCCTCCAAGAGACTCCTCCAAGAGGAATCAGGCCATACTTACACCAAGAACTGTGATACAATTCTTACTACAATTGAATATCATAAGGAAACTACCTGACATTTTGAGTAACTTACTATAACCCTACCACAGAGACTATGCATCCCACTATGTTCGTAATATCACCACAGAACACATAATCAATCGCTTCTTGCCGACCAAATAGGCCAGGATCAGTCCGTCTTAGCAGATGAACAGATCTATATAGGCCTACAGCCGTGAAGAGTCAAGTACAAGTTGCTACCCTCTCCTCTCATGAGCTGTACAACGTTTATACCTGGATGAAGTTAGCCTTTTGCAAAGGCAGCCCCCAATAGTTTGTGGACGTGCACAGTCCAAGCAAGTGTGGCTGTGTGCGAGTCTACCGTTCGCTGTGTGCGAGTCCATTGGGAGCTGCCTTTGCAAAAGGCTACGTTGAACTTGAAATCGGGCCAGTGCAACGTTACATGTTTCTATTTATTAAGGGGGGAAATGGGGTCAAAGGCTGAAGTGTGCCAGTGAACGCATTGCTATCCGGGCACCGACATGGTTCGATCGGTCAGCGTCTCTCTCTTCCTCCAAGCCGGGCCGACAGAGAGGCTCGTTGGCCCTATAAAATGCTATGCCGCAGCATCCGTCGTTATGGTGGAAACCTCGTGTGAGGACCTTGGGTTACCGGAATCACGCATGCAGGAATTTGCGGAGCTGGCCGAGTATAGGTCACATGCCGCAACGACGTTAAGTCACGTGGTCGCCCACGTGGTCACTCGAGATCCGGATGAGCGCGTCGATATTGGATGGGACAACCCCCGATATGAATTCACCAGGCATGCCAATAATCTGCCGACATTGCAGGTGCATGCCAAGGCGACGACCAAGATGGACCGTCCCCTTCGTAAGTCACGTGCATGTGTGAGAAGTAAAAGCGGCTAACTGATTTTTCCGAACCCCCCCCCCCCAATCATGGGTATGGTTTGATGATGATAATGGCCGACCTGATGATATTTTAGCACTCCACAATATAGAAGGACAGAGTGAGCTAAAAACTGAATTATTGAATATCATCTATTGACATCCATTTCCTTCCCTCCAAGCCTCCAAGTCAAGGGATTCTGGATAATCCATGTTGTCGTTGTTATCATCTTTGTAATTATCATTACAATTTTTGGTTGTTTGTTAATTTGTTGTTTGTTGTTAAGTGGTAATTCCCGATAATTACACATTCTAGGTGAAATGCGTTTCAATTGCCTTAATTTTTCGTTCAACACCATTGAAACGGAGCCTGGTCTAACAGGCTGACGGGTTTAAAAGTGCGATAAAATGTTTTGTTCTATATCCGAAGACATTACTTGTGAGTTTGTGTGTGAGTTTGTGTTGACTGTGATAGTGTAAACAATAAATGACATTTAAATCTATCATAAAACAGTAGCTAGAACTTCTGTCCTCAATCGAATGGGCGGAAGACTGCATGTTCAGTCGGTAAAGTCCCCCTTCCCCTTCCTATCCCCCCCCCCCCCATGTTCACGGACAAGAATATCGGTACATTCAAGAGCTGCATTTCAGCAGATAAAAATAGTCCTTGCTCACACGGAGGAAAAATGGCGACTCGTGGCTTTGCACACACACAGAGACAAGGCTTGAAAAGCGCGTTTCCGATTATCTAACACCCACAGTGCATTTCAAATCGATTTGCGATAGATCGTAAATGTCTGTTCGATGCAACTGGGCCGAGACATTCTAGGTACGCACGAAATTACAGCACGGTGTCTGAAGCTTTGTTTTTTAATCGAACAGTACCAAGAAAAAGAGAAAGTGAGGGAGAGAGAGCTCTACGCTCTCGGAATACTAGTGTGGCGCACGATTCGGTCACAGCAGCCGGCTAGACTTTATTATCAACTAGCAATTAAATCGCTCGAAAGGTCGTGTACTTTGCAGGTTCTCATCATGCTCGGATAGACGCCGGTCCAGTTATCCCAGCGGATAGTATGCACGACGACAAATACTTGTCGGTTTATTTTCTCCCTCTAAAATCGCGGGGGCACGTGATCTGTAACACTTTCGAGAGGAACTGGGAGCTTTCCGACTACATCCATCATCCGAGCTAATAAATTTGGCCGCTAAAATTCAGAATCTTTATTAGCGGGGACAACTATAGGGAGGATCAGCACGTCGTACCAGCGCAGCGCTGCTGTGACATGTCCTGCTTCTGTTTCAACCCCAATATTTGGTAGATTTATTGAACAGGGGAAAAAAATTCCAAAACAGAGCGGAGATGGGTAATTCGAATGCATCGGAGGTCGCAGTGAAGATGAAAGATACATCGGCAATAACGGAAGGGAGGGATGTATCGCGACGCGCTAGCTGTGTCAAGGAAAGGATGAGCTAATGTATATCGATGACGCCAGCGTAGCGGTCCGTTCAACTCTGCAGTCCCAATAAGTCATTTATTTGTACAGTTGTCAGTTCGAAAGGAAACAAGATGAATATCCCACGAGAACTGGCGCTGTCAGTCGCGACAACCTCATATATCATATTTCACCTGTACTTAACCCCCCCCCCCTCCTTCAAACGAGCTATCTCTCATCAATATATGTATTGTGCGAAGCTGAATGGTATTCTTTGAAGTTGTTGAGTTCGGCGCATATATCATGACCTATACGGCTGCAATAATCTCCCTGAAATTCCAATGCCCTTCCTATTTCGCTCTCAAGCATATCGACACTTGTCGAAATGTAAACATAAACATCAGTCCGATGCGACTGTTATTGGCACTGTATGTCTAAAATATCAGCATTTGATCAACTTCTGTTCCAAGTAATAACAATATCATAATTCGACGACAGCTGATATAGAATTATGCACGTCACATCACATCGAGTTGCCATGACCCATTATTTACCGCGTCTAGACCACGATATCGAGACCATGCAAAGCTTTAAGCATATCAATATAGTACATCTATTGATAGATTAGTCTATTACACGTGGCAATCAATGCCCACGGAGATGTCTCCTACTCGATCAACTTCACACAGGACGGACAAGTTTCAGTGATAGAGATTGATTAAGGAAAACAACGGAAGTGTCACCTTTCAATGACGCCCTTTTATAAACGCTAAGTGGGCCCCAAAGGAGCACGCTCCGCCAACGCATGAAGAAAGGACACCTGGAATATCCCGGATCTGGCGCGGCTTAGATTTGCGGGTATAGATTTATTAGCTTGCGACGTTATCGTAGTATAATTTTATACAAAATGTAATACAGGGCATTTCTTTCTCTTTAAAAAGGTATGGAATTCAATCTTAATTTCAGTGTTGCTTGTGGTTTTATTTTAAACCAACATTTTCCTGAGGTAGCTTCAGGTGCCCATTTTAGTGTATATCAAATGGCGTCCAGTAGTTCACTATTTTCACGTTGGCAACCCTCTGCAATACAAAATCTCCAATTTACAATAGATCATAAGATATCTTTTGCGACTGTTTTCGATATAATACGAGTTTGTATTCGATATGTCTGACAATACTAGCATATGTTACTGCTTTCTTCATAACTTTTGTTGCCGATCATTAAATAATTTGCAAGCCCACGGGAAGAAGAAAACAATAACAACAACAAAAATCTAATTTCATAGAGCATGGTGTTGATATCACATGATACGAATTCACCTTTTATACTTAGAGGTGACAAAATTGACGTCATAACGCAGTGTTTCTGGCATTTGCGTAACCCTCCTCATGTCCACTTTATCAAAGACACCATTACAGGCCTATTGAGTTTCACGTTATCTAACATAGGTAGGTCGCAAGGCGCTCGTAGAGTTACATGACAACATAAACAATTAATATCCATTTTCCATCTTCCATACATAGCCCGAAAATGTTATCCATGCAAAAAGCACGCCGAGTTCAAAAGCTGCGGCCGTCATTGAAATTGAGACATTAATGTCCTAGAGTACACACTTGGTCACTCCGATAGTCTAACGTCTTCCGACGTCAAAAACTTTGCATGGCGCGCGACAGGCGAAAAAAAAATATAGGGCTGTAGGATTTTGTCAGAGTGCTCTTGATAAAAATTCTCCATCATCTCGCGACGGGTGACAGGGATGAATGTCATCACGAAACAGCTTGAGTCATAAAAGAAAATCTAATAATGATAATAAAAAGAACATAAAAAACAATAACAAAAAAAAAACTCCCATCTTTAGACGACATCCGAAGCATAGAAGGCAAAGGAAACACACTGATGCATTTGTAGCTTATAAGCCGGAACACAATCGAAGCAATTCAAAGAGTCTCGTTTGTGACGTCATAGCGTCCAAGCCCAACCCATATCTTGATAATAACTGCCGAACTTTATAGCCCGCCACGGTCGCCTTTAAGCGCGTCGTTAGCTAATGACGCCGTTTGATGGTGCGTGCGAACTCCTAACAATTTGTCATGCACGTACACGTGGTAGAACATTAAAATGTGATCAGAATAATTGCAGACACAATCATCATTAGCGAGGAAAATGTAATAATGCGCGGATAGACAAAATGATAGGTTAAACATAAACTAGATAAAGAAAGACGCTTGCACAACGACACTATTATCAACATACACACACGCGCAAAGAGAAACAGGACCAACATGACCAATGGCGCCTTACTTCAATCTACCTTGGTTAGATTAACCCGCTGACTCCGACACAACACTATCCCGTAAGCATATGTTTCATACCGCCCTTATCTAAAACCTCATTCTTTATCTACTTTGATCACTCAAGAGTCCTCGCTTTGTCGAAGAGATATTAGCGGGAGTTTTTAAGATAATACCATCACTGCTAATATGGATTGTTTTTAACATGTATAAAATGGTGATGTTATTTACCAAAACGTGGGGGAACTTTTGAATATGTCCCAGCCTACCAACTACCCTTCAAGTAATTAAGGAGGTTTTGAGCAACAAAAGGGTCGTTTGTGATAGAAGACTCGTGGCATCAATGTCATGGTCATCATGCCGTAATTTAAAGACAATTTCTACTTTTCCATTCCAAGGCAACTGAAACTAGAATACCGCTTTTAATTAAAAAGAAAATTCCTTAATTTGAAAATGCCAACTCGCAAACCAATAAGTGTTTCCACTCAATATATATATATATATATATATATATATATATATATATATATATATATATATATACAGTATGTATATATAAATGCTATAGGGATTACAATGACATCCTCCCCGCCCTTGAAATTTCGCGGAGATTTGGAAATGTACAGATGATGTACGAGAATGAAAACTAGCCATTACTTTCAGGCTATATGGCCAAACATGAGTATTGGTACCGAAGAACAAAAACACATTGGTATTGCTGAATACGTCAGCCTCACTATAAGATTATGTTGCCGCCATGAAAAATACAATACGTAGTTACATTTCCTTTCCCGTCGCCCAATATCCACTGTGGTGGACTAGAAACAAAGAAGAGGGATAAACCGACGGTACCGCGACATTATTTCAGGTCGACCCTCTTTTTGTGTGGATATAATGCCAACTCGACCTTCGTGTTTCTAATAACGGATACAGGTATTGACAGACAAGAAAAGGCTAACAAATGACCATCCCGCCGGCCGGTGAAATAGCGCGGGAGGAAAGAGAATGAAGCATAGGATGAAAATTTCATATTGTTTGTGTCACTTTGGCAACCTTTAGCAATTGGCAGAATGTGAGGGGCAGCGGATGCGATGCAAGAAGGTCGTAACTTGATCTCTTTCTCTCTGCTTTTATACTTTTGCTCATCAAGAAAACTCGGTTTAGATAAATCACGTTTCATATATCTATGTTACAGTTTTGCGAGGGGAGATAGAGAGCGTTATATTTATTACGGATCGCTCGCATTGCGTCAAGCCAGGTCCACATGATCTCCCTTTCGCGGCGCACATTACGTTGGGGGGGGGGGGGGGAGGGGGAAGGGGACCATGTGTTACAATCATCGACAGCGTCAAGAGCAGGTTCTACAAAGTTATCATCATCAGCCGCTAACCGATGACATCAATGTTCGAGCGACGCTGGGGGAGCTTCGAATGGTAGTCATGATTAACGATAATTACAAAATCAGCTCCACGCATCGTTCACACGCTTCCGCAGCGGAAGTACAATAACTCACACTCACACATACACACACACACACACACACACTTACACATGGTTGAGATTAAACTTGGACTAGAGCGCAGAGTTGGGTTCGACAGATGTATCATCCCATGCTTTTTTCTCCGTTCGCATCCTTGTTTTTTCCCTCTATCTATATCTTTTGCCATTCTTCATCATCCGCTATATTACGCACGTCTCATGAATCATTTTCGTTACATCATTGGTCAAAAGATCAACTGTGTTCTTTTTCCTGTTCTCTTTTCTGTTATAACGTTTTATGACCGAGACTTTTGATCGCTTTTCGAATATTCCGCGTTCCAGAAAAGAGAAGAGCACTATCAACGTTTGGATATTTCAATCATAAATATTATGACATATCGTTCTTTTATACTCAAGAGTAACCTGGTTTTAAATTTGTTGATTTTTAATATCTAATTACCATTGTAATCTAGTTATTTTCTACGACTAACTTAATTTTCTTTTTACTTCGCACAAAATGTTAATGTTTGATGCATATATACCCTCTTGTGATTGTTCTTAACTTTTCACTATTTCTCACATTGTTTTAATGTATGTTTCGTAACGTAGCAATTAAGTTACACCTGCCTGTTAAGTGGACCCCTCTGGAAAACAGCTTTGCCATGTTGTCATTGCTAAGTAAGGCCATCCACCAGTATTTCACGCAACTATCAAAGTATTATCATTTCGTAATGCTGCTATACTTTCACTAAGAGATTATTGATGACTAATCTCCAAGGTATCCTAATTGCAATCCACACTGAAAGGGCCTCCAAAGGGAACTTCCTGAGCGTATGTATTATAAAAGACCCCCCCCCCAAAAAAAAAAAAAAAAAAAAGAAAAAAGAAAAAAAAAAGATAAATAACAAGGTGAATGAACCATATCATTAGAAGAACTGCTATAAACCCCTTGATGATTCGGAGTGCTGTCTGGTATATAAGGTACTATGAATATATACCTTCAGCACACGATGCAACAAAAAGAAATTGTGCGAATTATATCATGGTTTAAACCTACGCTGCGGCAAGTGAGAATTTGAGCAAATCTATGGGCTATCTTCCGACACGTGAGCTAAGTTAACTCATACGGCTCGGGGAGAAATGGATATAACCTCTTTTGCAAGGCCTGCGGGCGAATTCATGAGTTTAAATCTTCAAGGGCCTTATCAATACTACTATTTCAGCGTCATGTTAAGGCTGTGTTCGAGAGTATTCTACAGTACTTAGACGCATACTGCAGGTTATAGCAAGGAGGTACTATAGTTAGACTCCTGTTTCAGTGTTAAGTACGCGCCGCCCGCCATGTTGTTAAGCACTGGAAATGACGTGCAAAGTCCCGCAGGACTGGACGTTTAGTGGTTCTCATCAAACACGATGGAGTGGCCCGGAGGGGGGTTGAAATGCAAGAATCATGTGTACGGCACACATTCAAATGCTGATGGGTGCAATGAACCGGGCAATATGCCAACACGAAATATGATACAACCCAAACTCTTAAAGGATATGGAAAACCAAGAACAGATTGTGGGCGAGGATTTGATCTGGCGCACTCACCGGGGATGGAGTTTATCTGTCCGAGTGGCAAACTGAGGGATTTATGAAAAACACCCGTTATGTGAAACCAAAAAATAAGACATGTTGCTCGCGGTTTTATCCAGGTAACAGAGTGATTTTTTGTTTTCAAGTTGAAGTCTAGGTTCCAGTGACGGACTAGAAGTTTCACATCATTATCATCATCTGTATACACCACTAGAGTATAGGATGCATGTTACCTCTTCTAATAAAAAGGTATCTGCACTGCAAGAGTGTGGGCCAACACCACCTTTTCACACGTTGGCGACAGGGGAAACCGAACTTCATGTCATGGTACGTACGTACGCTGCACGCAATAGGTTTAGTATTTAGAATGCGTGGTTAGCTACAGCCGAAGTTGCTATCTTATGAAGTACATAACCTGATATCTACGGGATACGTGGACATGCCTCCCCCCCCCCCCTGCCTCTCTCTTTGTACATACACTTCATCTCGTTGCAATTAGTGTGTCTTGTTGTGTAGCGACAGAAGCATCTCGCAATACTGTCAATGTTCCTCAATTCTTTCCCTCTAACTAAAGTATCATGTTATTGATCCCTTCTAAACGTTTACCTTTCCTTCACTGGCACAAGCTGCTTGTAAAGCGCACCAAGTTGCTTTGAAAACGATCTATGCACTATATCTTTTTTCCCCACACCACCTCTTGAGGCGGAGATCTCTTCCTAGCCCTCAACTACACATAGCGCTTGCCCGTTATTGGGTGGGTGTTGAGAAGGCGGCCGGAGAGGGGGTCTAGGGGGCTGCCCGACGGCCACTTGTAAGAGTACAGAGTAATCAGAGTCGTGCGAGTGGCACTTAGCCAGCCATCGCAGCAGGGAGTACACCTGTACGCCAATATCATGTCCTCCAGGGGGCAGGATGAGACGTGCGTGTGATTCTACACCACGGTCTGTTTGAAGAAATAACGTCGGCTCGGAGGAATCGTCTATTTATTCTGCGGGCTTTATGTACCGTCGACAACTCCGTGATCACGATGTGATCACGTGGGATAAAAAAAAAAAAGAAGAAGGGAGGGGGAGAAGGGGTGGTTAGAGGCAGTGAAGGGGGAGGCTGGGACTATGATTCGTAGAAAGGCAAACAGAAGATGGGATTGACGGGGATGGTTGGGAGACTTCAAGTACATGGTGAGAAGTGAGGAAAGTTAATCAGAATAGAGATCACAAGGACTTGTCAACGCCAGAGGCCTTTCTTTCTCCCCCACCTTTCTTTTTTAAAGGATTGGTATAAAAATAAAAGTCCGAGCGTCTATTTTAAAGTTCATCAATGAAATTCTATGGCAGGAAGAGAGGAAACATGGGTATCGCAGTATAATAAATTATGTGTGGCGTCAAAATTCCGGCACCCCACTCTGTCATCTTCACTGGCAGTGAGCATGGAGCTCACTTAATAGATACCTGCAAACTTAGACTAGAGAAAACACGTAAGGACAACGTCCCAGCTAATGCGATCATATACCTTCAAATGGCATTGCGCAGCATGGGCCCTAAGATTCTGCGATCAGACCTTCGCAGTATAGTTAATATCATAATCTATGTTTCACACAATCGTCATATAGGCCCCAGCTCGAGTTCACTCGCTGATCGCCCTGGGTCAATAAGAGAGGAATATTTGTGTTCGTCGCTATCTTGGCTCCAACCCCTTCTACTTGCGGTGGAGTATAACAGAGCCTCTCTACGTATGAAAGCGACAGATCCGCGTGGATGACATTAATGAATGAAAGCAACATTCTCTAGGCAGAGGCATCTCCAAAACCTTGATAGCGCACGCCTCAATCGCGATAATCTGTGTACAATTTACGCTTGATGACACGCTCCCGCTCCGATATCGGCCTAAATTATCAACGTGATGCTGTTTTCCGAGAGAGAAGGGCATCCTATATTTGCCAGTGAACGTTGAAATATCATTCGCATCTATTCCTTCGACCCTTCCATCTTTCTCGTCCACGCCCCGCCTATCTTCGAGACACGGATGGCTGAACTACAAAAACAATTACAGGCTTCTCGAGCCCAGCCATTCGGCCCAGGGCAAACGCTCGGCTCCGTCGCGATAGAACTGGATTGGATTAGTAGCCAGTCTCATTCCATGCTAATATGCCCAAGATTTAATCATTTAGTAACATAATATGAAGGCAGCCGTGATCCGATTTGACATAAGGCATACTAAACAACATCATTTTTTCCCCGGCGTAAACCGCGCGCATCACGGTTTCAGGCGGGCATTGTATACATTGAGCTGTCGTATTTTCATTAATTTACCGTATTTGGATGTGATGTGATTTCTTTATCCTTCCTCAGGCGTCATTTTTGTAGAAGAAATAACAAATATCACACCAGCATAGCTTATTCTTCTCTTTTACTGCACGCGCGAGTGAGAATGGCTGTCCATGGCAAACGACACCGAATTGAACATTGAAGAGAACAGCAAGGTTTCATATGATTATAGAAGTACAGCGCAGCGTGATGTGAGTGGGCTTATGCATGAGCAACAGATACATTCTATATGGCCAATGAGTACGAACCAGAATAACATTGTAACACTGTATTTCTGTATGTGTACGTCTGTCTGTGTGTCTTTGTGTGCGTGTGTGTGTCTATGTGTGTTTCCGTGTGTTGGGCGTACGTGTGAAAAGCAAAACGAACTTCTGTTCCATTGAAAAATGATAATGCTGGCTACTAATATTATTATTATGGTTATGACTGGACCACTGCTGGCGTAAGCACAGTTCGCGTTCACGCAACCTTTGAGGCATATCATTTACCATTTCCAGATGTTAGGGCTTCAAGATAGTTCTAAAAATTTGAGTTAGGAATAGAAACAACCAATGTAAAAATGTTAATCAGTATAATCAATTGTTAAATAGATTATACAAAATGTGAACAATATAGTAAAATTGTTTCTAGAATAAACCGTTTACTGTTATGTGATAAAATGTGATAATGATTATTTCCTTATATCTTAGGCTTTATTGCGAAATTTCTATATGGTAGGATGTTTTGTGATGCAACTGACCAACACATATGCATCAAATGTGATGACTCGAACATTTTTCTTTAATCACGGCTCCCAATGTTAAGCAATACGTTTAAGGCAAATCACGAAATGATAAGGAGTCACACCTTCCTAAAACCATTCCTTTAACCCTCTACGTACCACATTATATTATCTGCCCATAGATGTGTGTGTGAGATTTGTGCACATTTCATTCATTGGTACAGAAAGGCTTAAACGACTCTATGGTTGGTCCAGGGGACCTCCTTTTATAATATAATAATGAACACATTCTCATGTGTTTGAGAAAAAAAAATGAATATTAGAATCACTTGAACAAATAAAAAAAAATGGTGCCATTGTGTCAACAGAAGCAGGAGTAAAACAAAAACAATAGCTGCTATGTGATACATAATGCATGCTGAAAAGGGGCCGTATGTGGCTGTCGTTATATGATGTAAATGGCGATTTTGTTCGGAAAAGGTCACAGCGAGGTCATCATTTTCCGCGCTCGACCAAACCGACCGACCCTACCTACAAATTCATTACGCAGAGAGTGATTGGCTGGGAGTGGCCAAGACGAGACGAGCGAGGCGTACGGATAGATTTCGGTATAGAGCCAGATTATGATAAACAATCAACATAATTCTGACTTGCCGTCATATGGTACATGAACGATCGCATAATACGAGTAATTATTCCGCCAGTGAAGCCATACATTTGTCCCTGAATCTTAATAAGAACGTTATGGAAATGGAATACATGCTAAGGACTTTTTTTTCTTCCACGCAGTGTTGATAGGCCAGCAATACCGACGAGCTATCGTAAGGGTCATTCAGAGAAGGCCTATATTAATCATACCATCATTCAAACTTGTAAAGCTATATATCTACAATTCATTATATATATATATATATATATATATATATATATATATATATATGTGTGTGTGTGTGTGTGTGTGTGTGTGTGTGTGTGTGTGTGTGTGTGTGTCTGTTTGTGTGCCTGTATCTGTGTGTGTGACATAGGTGTGGAAGAGATCTCTGTGTAGCGACTGATATTTTTGTAATATTTCTAAAATCGGCTTACAATTCAGAAAAAAATAAAAACAATATCCGACTTTGCAGACATTATCAGCGGAGAAGACTGTACTTACTATTAGAACTGAGAGTTAAAATTCTCAAGTTTTCTATCGTTGCTATGGTGATTTCAAAGTAGCTCACATTTTTGTTCAGTGTGTTGCTATAATGGGGTAGTCAATGCCTCTTGAAACGTGCCCATGTTTACTGACTCGAATTAACCTCGCGTGTCAGAATTGAAAGTGGTAGAAGAGCCACAATTCTCAACCAGATAGGGAGGTTTCCTGCTACATGAATGAATGAACGTCAGACGTGTCGAGTAGAGTGTCCAGTAATGATCAGAAAATGTGACATCAACAGTAAATCAGAGATTTGAATGATTCTTGTCTTCTGAAACTATTACAAAGTAGAAGTAGAATATTGCTAAAAAGTTATAGCTTAAAAATGCTAGAGGCGCAGAAATATCCAAATGGAAATTTTTTTTCTCTCAATCCTACGAAAACATTCAGAGGATGGTTTTTTTTTCAAAACAAAAGTCTTAAACATTCGCAGTGTTTAATAAGTTTTCCCGCCATTATGATTGTCTGAAGTGGTAAGTGCGTCAGTTTTCTCACTCCATTGAATTAGTTATGCTCTCCAACGTCAACGTATACTTAGCAAAGAAAACATATTCCACGTAAAATATGCGTAAAACAACAGCAGACCATCTAATCTCAATCATTACGCATTCAGGCAAGGTCATTTCTACTTGCTAATATCTGAGCATCCAAATTCGCCACTTAATGTATAAGAAAAAGTGGATCTGACAGTTTCGCGTCTGTCTACTCAGAAAACACCGAACCGTACAACTACATGTACTACCACTTGTAATGCGCGTATACATTACATGTACTCGGTACACAAGCGATGTTGTCGCACAAGCAGTATACGTCCGAGAGTTAAAAGCGCTTTAACCACATTCCCATAACCGGCGACTTTGCGATTGTGCAAAATGCGGCATCTGATCAACAAATCCCAGTGCACTCTAAAATGACGTCTGACTTTCATCCCATACGGAGACATTTTACCCTGTCAATATGACGAAGACTTGGGCACAAATCTTTCCTCATTCTAAGCCCACCGAGTCCCCGAGCAAATCCACGATGCGAGGGGATATAAATCTATAAATAAATTGGTATAAATATGCATAACGACAAGGAACTAGAGAGACGGCGAACAGAGAGAGAAAAAAAAAGAAAATATGAGCTACATCACATTATATGAGATTGCTTACTTTCACCTCGGATCGCATTTGGCGCATTTTCATTTGCAGCAAACACATTGGGCCATTTTATATATCTCTCCCTCTCTCCCTCTCCCTCTCTCTCTCTCTCTCTCTCTCTCTCTCTATATATATATATATATATATATATATATATATACATATATATATATGATTTATCTTGAGATCGAGTCTGCTACTACCTTCGCGATACCTACTGTATAAACATATAAAAGGAAAAGAATATGTACATTGATCTAACAAAGATGTGGAGTTTGTATACAAGTGTATCGCTTCCATGCATCTGTGAGTTGTTTGGGTTTCTCTCTCTCTCACTCTCTCTTAAGCATCTTCGACAGGGGTGGGGAATTTAAGTATATAGCATTTACCATCAAATGGCGGACACATACTTGTTAAAAATTTGATTTTAATTATTCTTTTAACTATTTATTAATGTCTTCTTATAGAGGAAAAAAACACCAAGTGTTACCTCATTCAGTTTAAAGAGAAACTACTCATCCAAAGTGCCCTACATGTATCTATGAATTTAACTAAATTGGTATGAATGTCTATACTATGCACTACGACACGTCGTTTCTAAAATCCTTTGAGTGAGGCATGCCATACACATTTACCCCCTTTTTTTTTCTTCGCTCGCGAATGCATGAAAACTGGAACTCAACAATAATAGCCACGGAAACTACATATCAGATTTTACACCATGGCGGGGGTCAATTCTCGGACTACACATATTTCTTTCTACTACATCACAGGAACCCTATACTCTCTGTACAGTTTGAAAGACATAATCGAATCTGTAACCCCATTTTAGCGTCAAGGGATGACCTAGATGATTGTTCAACACACTTTTCACCCCCGATCCTCTCAGATTTCCAACAAGTGTCTCGGGAATCGCATTGACCAGACGAATGAGGTATAGAATTACCTCAAGCCGGAGTCAGAAAAAAAAAATAATAAGGAGAGAAGTCTCTACACATGCCCTGATTCGTCACCAGAAATGGTTATACATGCAGTTACGCCTTCCTAGACATCAAACGCTTTCAAAGACATCAACTGCTCTCGGTGGAATTCAGCGCGTTAAAAATCCGATGCGCGCATGCGCGGTAAGCCGGAAGAGTTCAATGTTTCGTTTTAGCTTTTGATGAGTTTTTTTCCCCTAGCCTCAAGCTGATGCATGTTGCACTGCTAGGGTCCTGACTGCGGTGAAAGGAAAGCCTCCTGCCTGCAGTATAGATGTTCCTTAATTGTGAAGGTATGCTTTAAAGTAATGTTAATATCAATGTGGGGAGCTAACGTCCGATTTGGTCTTTATTGTGATTCATTGTCATGAGATTCATGAATGATGTTTAATTACGCTGAAAACAAGACTACAATACCAGAATGACAATCATACTTCAAGAATTGAACTTGTGCACATAGAAAAGGACGACTGGATTTCGTTAAACCCTTCATTGAAAACAAAGCTTGCCTTGCCTTCTGAAATATCGATTGGGATTTAGGGCAGCGGTGTGAAAAGGGTTACTCTAGGCTGCCACAATCATATCGCAAGAAATGTTCTTCCAAACAGGGGCAGACTGGGCGGTGGTTTGGTTTTTTTGATTATAGAATCTACTCTACTATCACTCAAGATGCATAGCCATGGAAGAAACTGTGAGGACTTCAATAACAAGGATACTACATTTTGGGATGACATTAAAAGATTCATAATCACAGTAACATAACACGATGTATATGACGCTTGAACTAAAATTGAAGACAACAGGACGACGTACTTAAATGTTCATTAATTAGTAATTCGTTTGTTGTTCTTTTTTCAAGTAAGTGGTCTACCATTTTTATTCATAATTTAGATAATATAGTATTTACACGGATACTGCACCACTATCACGCAATAGAAGTTTTAAGCATGTGCAATTGCATACCTGCCAACCCTGAAGCTAAACAAATAGGAACAAAATGGAAGTACACTTCGCAAAAGCAGAAGTTTTCATCAACCTCACATACTTCCCTCTGAAATGAAATGTGCAAGCAAATTCGGCACAAGGTGAAAGAATCAAATCTTGTTTTGAAATCAAAATTAAGAGAACCGTTCCTATCACATTAAGGGCACAAGTTTGGCAGGTATGCAAATGAGGGCTTCAAGACGGGACGATATGTGACGTCACTCACCTGACTGTCGCCCAGGCGCGCGATGTCCGGCTTCAGGTAGTAGATGATGCCTTCGGTGGCGTTGGGCAGCGTGACGGCCCGCACCAGCAGGATGGTCAGGAGGATGTAGGGGAACGGAGCCGTGAAGTACACCACCTGTTCGGAGAAGAGGAATAAAGCGCACACCCCCATCCCCTCAAGAGTTAGTGTGTTATCTTCCGCTTGATATCACTCAGTGGGCATGGAAGGATAACACAGTGCATGCTTGCTTTGCATGATTGATTGATTGATTGACTGATTGACTGATTGACTGATTGCAAACAAAAAATGAGTATGTGTGATCACGCTACTCACCCTTCCGCCTTCCTTCGCAAGACCTAGAACGAAACAAAATTTCAATCTACCTGTTTTCGTATTGAAGGCGATCGAGATCGAGTCTTCGCCAACTCGAACAGTCATCATTGGACTGATCGGATACGTGTGTTCGAACGGGAATGTCCTTCAAATCAAGAAATCTACTCTCGACCATTTTAGATCTCCGTATTTCGCATTTGCCCTCGCCAAAGAGCAGGGTTATTTATCATGGAGATTCTTCCGTTTGGCCACAATATTGGAACACCTCTATCAGTCGACAAGTTAGAGATATTTTGGAAATGTGGTGATACCACCAAAACCTGATAGTGAAGGTGATTTTAACAACCTTTTTTCTCCTAAAGAGAGTGTTTTATCGAAATGATTTCAAGAAGGACATGCCCTTCAGGCTATTTCGTGATTTGTCAGGAGCTCCCAGTTGTGTTAATCACAAAGCATATGTTAGTAAAAGTAAAAGTAAAAGTAAACTGAGTTCGATCACTCCGCGACCGATCGATCGATCGATCGCACTTCCTTGGTAGTGGGGGAGACGAACAGACCATCAGGGTCACACCGCAACAAACATCATCCACCAGCCACTGAGGATGACAACATATACGGGAGGCCTCCCGAATAGCATCCTCTGAGGTGCGCACACACCTCCACACGCACGGCACTCGTTTCTCGACAGTAATGCAAATTATGCATTGGAATTCATTCTCGAATGCGTCCTGCGTACACACACTCACCCCGCACTTGTCATACACACAACAGTCATGGGTTGACATCGGAGAAAACAATTATATGTCACATAGTTTGTCAGAGGAATGTGGAAGAAATTGCGAGATGGGGTAAAAGGTGTGAACGATCTGTGTGGTGCCTCAGAATCAGAGACTTAAAAAAAAAGAATTGAGAGATGGATTGATTGTAACAGTGCAACAGCAGCGTTAGGTCTACCGAATGAAAATGACGTTTGATAGAGTGTGAGTAGAAATATGGCGAAAAAGCTATGAAGAAAAAAAAAGTGACGCGGATTAAAAACAGGAAAAAAAAAAAGAAGCAGCACTGCAAACGTATGGCAGGTGTTAACATGTGATGTTTCGCGGTTCGCTCATGAAATCGAAGTCGGCTTCCTTCCTTCCTCTATCCTCGAATATGTAGATCTTCGTCGCGGGGCAGAATCGACGTTTGCGAGGAATCAAGACGTCGAAAATACATCACCTCCGCCGTTAGCGACTCGCTTTCCTTGGAGAAAAAAAAAATCGCGACGAAATTCTCGGCGATGATAATATCCGAACCACAGTGGATGCCCATTTCGCCCCAAACCATCAGATCCCTTATTGTATGTGGCGATGATGACTACTGAGTTTATTTCGGGATAAGATGGCTTAAGGTTCAACAGACACCCGACGTCCGGTGTTAGTCTGATTCAAACCACACAAGGAGAAGAAAAAAGGGGGGCAATTTCTACCAGTGCAAGCGATTTCACCTTATGCTTTTGGTATATCTGAAATAGATTTAACAATTTTTTGTTTCAAACTTTTTGGTATTCAATGAGGTTGCAGTCTCAATTGCTGACCGCTTTACCATGGTATGCAAGATTGCATTGTTCCGAAAAGTATACAGGCTTCACCCATACAATCCCTATAATGTGTGAGATGATCAACGTGATTGTTTGGGTCAAACACTGCTCGTTTTGACAGAGTACAGTGAGAAATTCAAAACTCAAGCAAGTTCTCAGCTTGCACTAGCTCTGGAGTAAATATACAGGAAGGGGACAGTTGGAACACAAATGCTCGTATATCAATAATAATGATAATGATTTCGATCAGAGATAGAATTCAAGTTCAATCAGCACCCTCCAAAACATGAAAAAACAGGACCAGTCATACCCCTTAACCCAAACAATCCCTGAGTTTGTGAAATGATATTCCATACGTGATTGTTCGGGTTAAGGCAGCACACCTCACACAATCTTATTCTCTACACTGTTCTCAAAGCCATGCAAGCAAGCCTGCACTACCCACTGACAAAACGTTCTACATCTTTGTTTAATATATACTTATATCATATGTATTTTTTTTGGTGCCCAGCCTCCAAATACATCCCTACTTCTATCGACTTGTTCGTAGTCAAATACCAAAAACATGAAAGTTAACGGGTGAATAATCTGTTAACCAATTGCATCAAAAAATCCCAGGAGTGCATACCAATATAACCTATCCCAGATTCCACCACATTTGTCCCACCCAACCACCCATCCATCCCAACCTATGTACAGTATATCTGGGAGAAAGAAAAAAAAGGAATTTTCTAACAATTTCGGGCCCTCATCCTATATAGTTATCACTTATTCATTTAAAAAAAGGCGGGAATTAAAAAAATAAAATGAATAAATAAAAAATGATTTGGTTTGTTTGGCATCTATCCATCTTGGTATCGTCCGTGATTCGGCTTGCATTTTTTTCCTTCATCCACCAAGCTTGCACAACGCCACTTTTACCTTTCCCGACGTCTTGACGCCCTTACAAATGCAGAGATAGCAGAGAAACCAGGCGAGGAACATGCAGAGCAATAGCTGCCAGTTGATGCCGCCGAGGTGCTCAATACCATCCGATAAATGGATCTGGAGAATCTTGCGGCTAGATGTGGGGTTAATTTCAATCGAGACGGTTGTTTTCCAACGTGCTAAAATCAACAAGTTCACTTATAGCTACTTTCTTCTTTTTTCTTTCTTTCTTTTCTTTTTTCTTTTAAACGGGGGAAGGGGGGGATAAAGCAATCAATCACGCTACAGCTCTTGTTTTTCAAACACACACACACGGACACACATGAACACACACACAAAGAAAAGTAAAAAATAAAAAAAATGCCTGTCGTATAAGACTATCTGACGAAAAGGCTAGGAACGCATTGTTCAACCTGTGTTATGGGGTAGTTTAACACAAAAACTAGGATTTTTAATCGGTGATAAAGATAGGGTGTGTTTCGCAACCCATAAAAAAGGTTAAAAAAACAAAAACGGGAGAGGTGAGGGATAAAATGATTACTGACTAGTAACGCCAGGTTACAGTCTCCTACAAGAGATGAATAGTAAGCTCAGTCAGTCCTAAGTCTGGATAACTAACCTACTTCATCAAACCACGTGACAGGACTCACCGGCCGGTTCACGTGTTATTAGACCTTCTCGGTTTTGCTACAAGAATCAAAACTGTCGGCCATCTTTCAAGTCGCCAAGTCTTCTCCACATGGGCTGCATCCGGGTGACCAAGTGTCTTCTCACTGCTTGCTTCTTCCTGGTAAACCCTAGTCACCTGACTAATAGGATGGACCCCTCAATCACAAGGGTTGTGTTTTGGTTTTTTTTTTACAAAATCCGAGTGAAGTAATTATACCCTACAAACTTCACGCTGTGTATTAAGCACACGTGCGCACACACATATACACGCGTCCACACACATACAGTACATACAAGCAAGAACTGACACACGCACATACTCGTGCCATGCTCTCTTCTGTTGGTTGTCAAAGGGGGGCGGTGGGCGAACATTAATCATACACTTACTCCCAAAATTCAACGGTCGACGACGTGGTGTTCACACAGGTCTCGATGATGGACGCGTTGGTTCCGTTTCCGGGACCGTACGTCATCAGCGTCGGCACGGCGGCCGTGGTGGCGTTGGCGATGTCCGAGGTCTTCTCGCCGGTGGCCACGCAGCAGGGCGTGTTCCACTCGTTGTTGCAGTGGGAGTAGGGAAGATGGGATGTGAAGGACATGAAGAGATAGTAGAGCGACCACGCCATGATGACGATGTAGTAGGTATCCAGGAAGAACTGGATGAAGAGACCCGCACCGCCGAGTCCTAGATGTGGACACCAACGTCAAGAGTTTTCACATTTAAACTCACATTTCCGCATTTGGTCAACTTGCTGGTAAACGGAGGAAGTGATAGTAATATCGGTTTTGGGAGTGCAAGCCGCAATAGAAGAGCGGTACCAGCGTCCTAGCGTCCTAGCGAAAGAGGAACCCTTCTCCTTCTTCTGATTCCGGGGTATTTCCATGGACTCGACCCAAGTTCCTCTCACTCATTACAGCTACACTTATTTATGGTACTTATGCATCTCTCAAACAGGATGACAACGTATCATCTTTTGGCAGTGTTACACCGTGTACATAATATTGTCTTGCTGTTCTGCCTAATTATATACGTGTACGTGGCAGCCTGGTGCCGAGGCTGGTGTCTGTCCTATTAGAATATTTCACATGCAAGTGTAGCAGCTTACAATGCATAACAGGCATGACCAAAGGCCGTCAAACTTTCATCGAACATTAGCTTGAGTCAAAGAGAGACAAACTTGCAGAAAGTTGATGCCATCACGTCTGCTCCCATCTTACATGCTACTGAGAATCACTCGGTGATCATGTCATACCGGTAAAAATGAGTCTGGCTATACGTGAGTGGAAAGCGCTGGAAATGAACCTGCAAATGCATTCACTTTCTGTCGTTTCATGTCTGTTTAACTGTTTTCTTGGATGTTTTTTGTTTTGTGGGAGAGAGAGAGAGAGAGAGAGAGAGGGGGGGGGGGGGGGAGAGAAAACTGCAACTCACCTTTGAAGATGGGGCAAATGTCCCATGCTGTGACGGCCGCCTGGTTGGCCCACTGGCCCAGGCCTATCTCCAGAATCAGCTGCGGTATCCCGCCAAGGAATAGACAGATGAAGTATGGAATCAGGAAAGCACCTACAGATAACATTCAAGAAAAAACAAGAGAGATAGCACAAATAAAAACGCTGATATGAGAACATCATTCTTTTAACATTCAAAGATCTCCAGCACATCACAGGTTGGGATCATGAAAACACCAAGGGTCACGAATAAAACGTCACACGATGTCGTAAGCAGAAGATAATCGTACACCTTATCTTAATAAGTTCAGAGTTCGTCTCTCAATAGCTCGGGCTAGGTCTCTTCATTTTTTTAAAGGTTTAATGTTCGTCTTTTTAGATGGTGATGACAACTTGTGAAAATCGTTTCGAGATCGGAAATTTGACTGCAAAGTCATTGCCATTTTAAGTGTAGTACCGGATGGTGCGGAAGACACTAAAAAAAAGCCACGAGAATTTAAAAAAAAAACAGCCATGAAGTAAAAACATTGCATAAATTTTCACACATATCGAAGTTCGACCTATCTCAAACATTTTGATAATTGAGCAAGATTTGATGATCGAATAACAATCTAGCCTGTTTCAGAAAGGGGAAAGAGCTTCAAAAGACATGAACATTCGCCTACGGGGTTGACATTGTTAACAACGTAAAGCCATGCACAAAACGAATCGAAACAATATAATAGTCATTCAATACATGAAGAACACAACTTGATCGATTTAATAGGAGACATGGTTCGCTGGGGTTCGAATGAGTGTACATTCGATCAAGAACCCCTTGACGGAAATTAACTCCGGAAGTGGAATGGTCTTTGGGAATGACGTTGTGAACTTTGGGTTCAGCTGTTGCTCTTTTTGTTGTGTGTGTGTGTTTGTTTGTTCGTTTGTTTGTTTTTCTCTCTATATAGAAGCGGCCCTGTTATTCGCAGTGCGGTTAATTACTATTGCAGCACTTGGCCAATAAAAAGCCACAGACTTTTCTCATGGCTGATGGACCGATGCACGTGAAGACTGACGATGGAGTACTCGTCGATTCGTCTCTCAAATGATTCAAAGAAAAAAGAACATGGTCATGAAAAAACGTATACAAAAAGCACAGTTTCGATCCGATCAGCAGCTGGAGGACCCTGGGGAATAAAAAAAGACCAAACCTCAATGTGTCGTTCCACACTTTCTTAAACAGAACAAAACCGAGCAAATGGAAAGACAGAGATTATTTCATCAGCCTCGAACTCTATACCATGAGAAAGTGATGCAATTTCTAAGTTTTCACAATTTTCCGACTGTGAAACTTCGAGTGGATATCGTCGATGTCTAACAAGTCTCATCTACACCAATTTTTACTCAATATTATTCCCATTCTTAAAGCAAATCGAAAAAAAAGCACATCTTTGGCATTTAACTTTTGTTGGTTACAATAGCCGATGATATGTTGGCCTTTATGGGAAGGGTTGTGGATGGTTAATGATCGACCAATACTCCAATTTTATATTTTGTGCAATTACCAAAGAAAGAGGTTCCGCACAAACAACACAAATTACTTATCTTGAAGGAAAGAGTATGGTCTGATCGAACTGTATCGCGTCGTGAGCAGAGTCCGCAAAACGAACAATTCTATACAAGAACGTAAAAGACTAGCTATCATATTTCTTTCCTTTTTGTTGTTTTATATCAATGTTGGTGTAATATACAATATATTCATTGTGCATTGTGCATTGCTTTCTCTGTTCAGTCGAACTGTAATGTTATAACGCATTCTAATGCCATTCATTTGAAGTCTAGCTTCTAATGATTTGTTTTGCTGTTGTTTTATTGAGTGTCACGCCTTTCTGTTTCGGCATTACAGATAAAGAAGTGTGTCTTGGATGCTCTTTATGAATAACTCTCGGAGTGAGGAAAAAAGAAACAATCGATAAAAGAGCTAGAGAGGGGGGAGACAGGGAAGGGGCGAGCGCTGTTGTATTTTGTTTTTCATCTCTTGTTTGATTTATAACCATCATCCAGAGTAAAGTCAGCGTTTGAGTGTTTTCATGGACAAAATACAGAAAAACAGCCAGAATGCAAAACGCTATTCCATATTACGGTATACCTGCTCCGAGCATACAACATGACCCTAGCAAAATAAATCAAACGTAAGCAAGAAATAAGCACAGTTAGCGACGTGAAAGCGTACTAAAGTAGAGGTCTGATTGCACTTGATACTGCATGACTTTATTTACCGGTACAAAAAAAAATCCAGATTAGCGTCAAGCGCACCATCAGTACTTATTCTGAAAGCTATAAGTATGGTACTGTATAGTTCCGGGTTGAACATTAACATGGCACATATTCAGAAAGGGCTCTCATATAATTAAAATGATTCAATAGGCCCACACAACTTCGACTGTTTTTCGCAGTGAAAGGTGGGGGGGGGGGGGTGATGAATGACATAATGTAAAATGGTGTGAAACTTTCGGGAATTGCACGGTATTTTTTTTAATTTATTTATTTATTTTTTTTTTTTTGCGGGATGAAACTTTCCCGAATTTTCACTGGCATATAATGCATTCTATATAGGTAAACGCTTTCGCGTGCATTTTACTTCACGGGAATCTTGGCTTCTCGCAAAATTCACGAGTACGCGAATTTTTTTTTATTGATATGGCATTAATGCCGCATTAATCTCTCCTGCTGTCAATAAACATTTGATTGACATAATTAAATAGCTCCATCTTTTCAACCTGACAAGCAGCCGTAAAATGAACGAAAGTAGAAATACCTCGCAATGGCCGTTGGAGATTCTCTTTTAAACTACTAGTATATTAATGGCGGTTAAACAGGGTCAAGAAAACAGGAAAGCAAGTTTTTTAAAGCGGAGACTGACATCATAAGGCCGTCTCACGGCAGGAAAGAATCATTACAGATGTACGGCGACTCGACGCTCATCGGCCACCTTCTGCACGCGAACTCCATTAAATCAAGATGCGTATACCGATGAATATTCCACCCTCACACGGCATATTACAAAGATCCATGAAATGTCGATTAGGGAATATACGCATGCTAATTGAGAGACTTCAGTTTAAACTGTTAAAAAAACCGCAACGACAACAGAGAATACTCTAATTCCCCTTTCCTACATCAAATTGGGGCATGAAGGAGGCAACAACCTTCCGAAAGAGGCCTTTGAATCACTGACTGACATTTAAAGGGACTATGCAATGCAAATACATGTTGGCTCGTATATTGATTAATGATATCTTCAATATCCCGTATATGGTCAAATGAATATCTAAAATACTTGCCATGTTTGATTATATCTAATAATAAAGTTTCTATTTGTCTTCAGTTTACTTCGATACGCTCACAAATATATATATATATATCTTCCAAGCCACGCAGGATTCTGCCAGTGACATAATCTGTCAATCATTGCTATAGTGTACTAATATGATAAGCAAAAGACATTGAAATGCATCTTTCCCTACAGATTAGATTAAGCATAACTTGTCCGTTTCCGTGTTACTAATATAATTAACAAAAGACATTACAGGGAATCATGCAAGTTATATGCTCAGTTTAGGGTAAGGTGCATTCCAATGTCTTTTTGTAAATCATAACAGTACTTCAGCAATGATTGACAAATTTGTTTGTTCATTTTCCATCTGAGAAGATGGCTGGATAGCCCATATTCAGCAAAACTAAGTTGGTCTTCCATGGGTTCCAGTTGGATGTGAGCTAGGACCGCTTCACCGGGTTACGTAACTGGCAGAATTTTAGTTTCGAAGGGGTTTTTTTTGTGGCGTATTTCAAGTAATCTCCGGAAAAAATAGAAATATTATTACAAAATGTATGACTTATATTAGCATAATTTTTGCCACATACACATGTAAGTGATGATGACCGTACATAATCTTAATTACCCAATGTATGTACTGTATGTATACATATATATGTATTATATATATATATATATATATATATATATAGAGAGAGAGAGAGAGAGAGAGAGAGAGAGAGAAGGAGAGATACATATCACGTACTCTGGACTGACATAAATCCATTTTGCATCGTGAAATATCATCTTAAGTCTGTATATGAATAATTACTTACCAACATTGGCTTCTATTCAGTGATATCTGGATGTATGTTACAAATGTAATTTGTGTGGAAGCTTAATAAATGAAATGAAAATGAAATGATCGGGATATCATGAACCAATTAATACAATTTCTTATATTTGCATTGCATATAGTTCCTTTAAAGCGTAATGTGAGTCAGGTGTAGGTGACATAAAATTTCCAACATCATGACTGTGAAGGGCTCTCCCAGCTCCCAGTGTTGTTTCCGATATAATTGAGACGTTAATGAAACAGAGTCTTGGCGTCCCTAGCGGGTTAAGAGCGTTATGACAGCCCGATCAGTGCACGGACAGAGCTTGGGCATTTCTTAGGTTTTAGAAGCCCTTGTAAAGGGAGTCAACATGCCATCGGTTCTCAAGGATTTTTCACAAAATTGCAGGAATAACAAACACGATCCGTCCTAAATACCAATAATTATAATTACTATAATATGCGTGTTTTTTTTTCGCGCTTTCTTTGTCTCTCTCTCTCTCTCTCTTCAAAAACCAAAGTTAGATCTTTCTTCAGGCTGTAATATATATGATTCTCATTTTCAATAGCATATGGACATTTATAATTCAGTAAAAAGGTTGCATACACTGAAAGTAAAATTTATTTGCATGTCTTTCGTCTTGATATCGATTTCAAAAGAAGACATATCCGAAGAAACACACTTCGATTTTCAATATTCCTGCTAGTTACGCAATGTTTGAAGCTAACAATCTCTCTCCCTCTCTCTCTCTCTCTCTCTCTCTCTCTCTCTCTCTCTCTCTTTCTCTCTCTCTTGTTTATAATAGGATAACTACAGAGTAACTAGATACTGCAGGGCTTTTGCTCTGGTGGCCCGTCCGCGGCTCCTAAAAAAAAGTTACATTTGAAATGTTGGCGGCCCGGAAAAAAAAAATGTAGTAGCCCGAAGTAAAAGGAAACTTAAAAATCAATTTGAATCTTAGCTGCCCGATCGGGCCACTAACAGATGACCTTTCTGGAAGTTTGGTGGCCATCAATATTTAGTTGCCCCGGGCCACCGTGCCATCTCCTAATGTGGAGCTCTGAACTGATATAGTTTATACCATTTTGTTGCGGATATAAAAGTAAGTGCTCTTAGCAGGTCAAAGTTTTGTTAATCATAGTCTTCTTTTACGATAACATTGGTGGGTTCCTGTGACTTCCTTTAATCTTCGATTCCGACTTCACTGGTTTCGTAAATAACTCAGAGAGTTCGTATCAAGGTCATTATACTCCCTTTTATCACTCAAAGGAGGTGGAACTGTAGGGAACTCTTGTCAAAGTTTATCCAGGAAATGATCTGACCGTAAAGCGAGGAGCCACTGTAAACCAAGGAGGTAATGGTACAGCAGTGTACCTCCTTCCAATAACATGTTTTTTGCCATCAAAAATCTTCGAGAGATTTAAAAAAAAAGGAAGAACATTTAAAATTATGACGAACGAGCTTGCGAAAGATGGCAATAACATAAACTGGAGTGTTAGAAATTATCATATAAGAATGCGCCGTGTTAGCCCACTATTTACCTCCGTCACGTCGAAAAGATGCACGATTATATAATCACCCCCCCCCCCCCCCCCGGCCTTGTTAATGGTACATTATCAGCGTTTAAACCTTCGGTGTAATCGCTAAATACGCACCCCTTGAAAACCTTTTGTTTGTCAACGATACTGCGCTAAGTAGTCCTCTATTTGTTACATGAGTTGATTGTTCGGTTAAGAAATAAAAATCCACTTAAACGAGGTAGGTGTAATTGCAGTTTAATCAATCAGATCGACCATAAAACACAGCCTATACTATAACATGTGGGGCGATTGCCGCTGAGTTGAAGTTACTTCAATTAAACATTTTCTGTGTGACATTTTTGACAAATTTGTGACAGCTGAGCCATTCTTGCTTCATTTTTCGAATGTCTTTTTACGCGATGGCAACAATTTCATAGGTTACTTTGTTGTTATTCAACTATTGTAAGGCATTCATTGTGCAAAATTAGATTGAACCTTGATTATTGGTAGAATATCTCGGGCAACGAAATACTGCACCTAAAAAATCTATTTGAAGACAACCACAGATATTAGCACCAGCCAGCACGTTTTCGTATTGAAGGACTGCTTTTTCAGCTGTAACAAAATCATTGATTTGGTTAAAATACCATCAAAACAACTATGTAAATGACTATGAATTTCCTTTGAATACAAATAATTATTCGAAACAGAGTATAATGCATGTGATTTAACAGAAGAAAAAAAAAACACACACACACACATCGTATTCATACCCCGTCAATGCAGCATTCTGCCTGAAAGAGCAATGCTGCTCCGGGACTAAGAAGAAAAAAAAAGTAAAATATTCAAACAGAACTTTTATGAATGGAATTTGACCGATAACCTCACAAGACAAACGGTTTGTTTATCGGAATGCAATTGCTTTATTTCTTGTTTTTTATGGTATATGGCGTTATAAATAAAGTAAGGTACATATTTACTGCATATTTATAATGGCTTTAAAAGTTCGAATCTGTACAGTAGAAGCGTGTTTCTAAATTCTAGGCATGGAGATCTGTGCCGCCTCCCAAATTCCTGCACTGGGCTGAAATTTGAAGGAAAATCCTGGCTTTGATTGATCGATTGATTGATTGATTGATTGATTGTTTGTTTGTTTGTTTGCTTGTTTGATTGATTGATTGTTTGATTGATTGATTGGTTGATTGATTGATTGATTGATTGATAGACTGATTGATCGATTAACTGATTTTATTTCGGCATTTCTTTTTCATACATAAATGTAACACATAATGTTCCTTCGTATGACATTATAAAAATCACATGTAAATCAGTGAATATTTGGGGAAAATTTTTAAAGTTTGGAGAGTTACTACGAGTTGGCACTTTTGTATGATCTCGGTGTTGAGCAACTTAACGGTCATTTTTTTTTTTTTCTTGTTGTTCTCAAATTTTTTGGCACAGACAAAACGTATCTACAAAGAAGGACATGGACAAACGTATTACTCTTATCATATACCAAGAACTGGTCAAGATAAAATTATTCTCGGGAGAAAAATGAACACGAATGGAGAGCTGCCTAACACCTACGTCACACAAAGCTGATACATGTAATTTGTTTTGCTCTCTAAGCTTTAAAATTTCATAACTTTTTTTGTTGTTGTGTCTGATTTTTCCCCACATTTTCATTGATCTACTCCCCAAATGTTTATGTTTTCATACAAAGCAACATAATATCAGGATGGAATTTCCCTTTAAGTGTTGTTATACGAGCATTTACCGGTAATTCTCATATCAAAAATTCGCTTATATATTGGCTTAATCAACATACAGGGCATGGGAAAGGAAGGCGAGAGTGCGAACTGTCGCATACAATCGACATGAGCTCTTCGGCGGCGACGCGAACGACACACTAATAAATTCAATGGTGTGATCATTACTGAAACATTTTTGCAACACAGCTTGCTTGTTATGCATTCGTGGCTGGGAAGGTCTGGCATATCATGGTGATCGCATTTTCATCAAAAATTCTGTTTCGTCGTCGATGAGGTCGCGGCATACGCCAGAGAAACTTTCATGTACATTATATATCGTTTTGATTCATAAAACCAATTTGATAACTCGGCGGAATAATGATCTGATATTTACACGTAAATAAGACCGACATGTCTTAACCTCCCGCAATCTATATATACGTGGCCCTAAAATAACCTTTTGATGGTGCATGATTATGTTTGACTGGAATAGAGACACTAAACATTGTACTTTACTGCTAATCTGCAAATAGCGTGATCAAAATACTCGATCCAGTAAGGGGCGTAAAGCTGAATTCGATTCGTATCTTTAGCAAGCTTCACCATGGAGCTTGGCCCATCTTGGTCGTTTCAAGTCTATTGTGAGACAAAAATCTTTGAATATTGTAAGTCATGAACGCTGCACAAATTACGTAAAGGACAACAATATAAAACTTGACATCGCGGCACATCTACGTAGGCCCTATAAATAACATGCCTGAGTTTCGAAAGTTTTAAAAAGTAACCAAATTATAAAAAAAAAATCACTAAATTTAGCAGGACTCATGTGAAACATTTCATATTGATTCAAAAGCTCTGAAAATAATCATTGTAAAAACAAACAAACACAAAAGTTGCATACATTTATAAAAATACACACACTAACACATAATATCGTGAAAAATGTGATAGACATAATATTTCCAACAAGCATATCAAATCCACTACACATTCAAACTCAAATATATGAAATATATCTGTCTTTCATTCAGTTACTAATGTAGATGTTCCAAAAAATAAAATAGTGGGACATTGTAACACATCAGGTTGGACTATATCTGTAGCTGTAAATCTGATGGAATAAAAAAAAAAGCAACAGCGGGAATATTGTGGAGCAGAACAGGAAAGAGAAGTATCAGAGACGGGGAAGAGATGAAATGATATAAGTAATCACGGGAGAGGTAGTCACTCCAGACTGGACTAAAATGTGCCTTGGACTGGGACTTGGACTCACCTCCGCCGTTCTTGTAGCAGAGATAGGGGAACCTCCACACGTTACCGAGGCCAACGGACGCTCCGATCAGGGCCAGGAGGAAGTCCAGCTGACTAGTCCAGGTCCCACGCTTGGGCTTCCCGTCCTCCTTCTCGCTCTCCAGCTTCTTGGCCAGGAGTTCCTTGTTCTCCGTCTTGCATCCGTTTTCGACGACCACGGGCGGCGGGGTCGCCAGAGTCTCGACTTGGGGAACCTCGTTGGTGTCAGTCATCATGGTTGGTAGCTGTGTGATCTGGAATTGAGAATGCGGAGATTAATCAACGCGTCTCTAAGCCTATAGCAGGCGATAGGCGATAACGGCTGAGCCTGATAGGGCCAGCCAAGTCATGTGACCAACCGAAATTGGTCGAATTGTGTCCGAAGGTGACGTTAGTAAAAATCGTATCACGTGAAGCCCTTTTATGTGCACAAAAAGAAACTTACGAAAGCGAGGGAAACATGAAAGCGAGAAGACAGACAGACAGACAGACAGACAGACAGACAGACAGACACATTCTGAAGACCTCAGGGCTCGATACTATCTCCTTTTTTTCTCTCTCTCTGGTGGCCCGTTCGGGCGTCTAAAATCTTTGAATTTGAAATTCTGGTGGTCCGAAAACGAAATGTAGTGGCCCGGAATAATAGGAAATAATAAGCCAACGCCAAGGTCGATCCCTAGCGGAGTGCAGATGGAATCCGAAGGGGAGGAAAAGAAGTTCAAAATGATATGGGGGGGGGGGGGGAGATGAATAGGGGAGGAGACAGGAGGTAATGGAACGGCAAATATCCCATCATGTTACTACAAAAATATATATATCTTTATAACCGCACCTTAATGGGATGGTATAGTTTTGGCTGAGATGGGATTTCAGCTTTTAACATTTCGCGCGATATTTAGAAAACCACTTTATGAAATGTTAAAGAGCTAACAATTCTAAGTTTATTTGATGAAAATTAGTGTTAAAATGGCTGAGATATCCAAAAACAAAGTAAAACAAAGCAATCCTAATAAAAGGGGGGTCCCACCTTTTATCAGGATTGCTATGTTATGGACATCAGCCATCCAAAACCAATTTTCATCAAATAAACTGAATTCTTCTCATAATTATATGTTTTTTCATATTTCATAAGAGGTTTCTCATCATCTCACAAAAAATTGGAAATCTGAAGTCCCATCGCAGCGAAAAACTATACCTTCCCTTTAACGAAATTTTAGGCACATTTCATAACGTATTACTTTGTTTGTTTAATCATGACTTTATTCAAGTTCAAGACAATGTGAACGGAACATACATACTAAAAACAAGGTCCACTGTTTCAGGTAAAAACAAATTGCTGGTTTAAACACTTAGCCTACAATATTATAAAACAGTTATAATGTGTGGGGGCAGTAAGGAAGGATACGTTACCTTCGTAAGGTTTATAATCCGCGGAAAAGTTGTATACATCGAATCTGACTGTTTAATTTTGTCCTTTACATCTGTTTGCTGTGCATGGGTATTTTCGATTAAAATGGCATATTCACATTTTAAGGCATTAAACTGCATACTCACTCTCTCTTTCTCTATTTGTAGGCCTACATAGTACAAGAATATAGTGATATATGAGTGTAATACATAATGCATATTTACATATTTCTACAACCATATGAATATATTCATGTTTTATTCTTATATATCAAACAAGGTATTCTTCCCCTTTGGTTGCAAAAAAAAAAAAAGAAATGTAAGTTTATCTGAAAATTGAAGCAGAAAATAAAAGCGTGCCCTTAAATGCCGACATGCTGCACTTAGGGTATTCCGGGCAGACTAGAGATATGGGTTGTGCAAATGACGAGGGGTTCATATCATCCATTGCATACTAAAGTTCCTATGGTTTTTTCTACCCCCCCCCCCTTCTTCTTCTCTCACAAACATATACACAAACGTGCACACACACACACACACACACACACACACACACAGATGATATACAGGAACACTTTTCTGGCACAGGTCGGCTCTCATAAGAGGTTGGTAGATATTTTCCCAATCTCCTGGGTATATACATCACCAGAACTGGTCGAAAATCAATATGGACAAGTTCATTTTGAGAGCAAACATAGTACGTTTAAAGAAATCAAAAAGACAAAGCAAAGAACATGAAAAAAAAAGATATTCCGGTGGTTTTGGAGCATCTACGATCTAGACAGACCACATGCAGCTTCATGAAAGGCCGCAACCTTTTGCTCAAAGATGGGGGGGGGGGGTGTGGGGGGGGAGGGATGATATCGGAAAATTCTGATAACACAGATCGCATTGGAAACTCGATCGCCGTATACCCTATGACCGACCGACAAGAAGATACCGCGGGGTCATCAGCCGATGCCTGCTTCACGGGCCCTCGATACGATTTGCTCTGGCTGCTGATACGGCATATGGGTCGATGGGGGTACAGTAGAGAGGTTTCGTGGTGCTCGGGTTACCGACAAGGTCGACTCATGTAGGACTTGATTTACGGCTGTCGCGTGTCTCTGGTCACGTGGTGCTCTCGAAAATGAGGGCGAAACTTCAGTATCGATGAATGCATGTTGTTGTTGTCGTTGTTGTTGTTGTTGTTGTTGTTGTTGTTGTTGTTGTTGTTGTTGTTGTTGTTGTTGTTGTTGGCTGTTGTAATTATTATTCATTTCCGGGACATTCAATTTGTTGTCTTGATTTAAGCTCGAATTTAAAAAAAAAAAAAAAAAAAAAAAACGAACGAAGTATAAAGCGATAATCAAGTTTAATGGTCTTTCGGAATTATGGTCAAAGCAGGGAAAAGTCATGTGTAGACCGAAAGATCGGTCTGTATATCTTGTCGTCGGGGATACGTTCAGGACAGACGGATTTTTCTGTCTGGGAAAAGTGTAGAAGGTTTGGGTAGAGGAATATCTCGAGACCAGACAACTTACCAGATTTCATTCAAACGTGGCATTGAGCAGTTCTCACTCGAGTCATATTAACGCACAAAGGGAGATATAAATTCTGTTCTCAATCTCTCTCTCTATCTTTTCTCCCTCTCTCTCTTAATGTAGTTCGTAATTTTTTAATCACTACATTAGACCAGCATCGCGTCTGGAAAACCTCGGGAGACAAATGGCAGTGAACTTGAGCAAAATTCGATCATGCATCACAACAACGCCCTGAAGACGCTGGGCTTCATCTGTGCTTCATCAAAATCTTACAACGCACCATCTGGGTCCAAACTTTGGTGATATGCACTATCAGGTTTTTTCCCCCTGGGTCAAATCTTGTGAGTGTCAGGTATTTATGAGAAGTCGCCTTGATAAGCACCCTATGAATCGTTTATCAGGTATGTGCCATTTTTGAGCTCACATCGCCAGGTAAGATCTTGCTCCCGCAGCCATAGCCGAACTAGATTACACGAATTTCATTGGGGGATTATTCTGCGTACGCCATTCCAAAGTTAGTTTCTGGGGGTATCCAGAAATCTAGCGAACAGTTTTTCTCCTATCACTATTCTTCTCTTTCTCTTTTCTATTCTTTCATTAATTCAAAAAAAGAATTTAGTCTACTAGAACTAAAACTACTAAAACACTGATATATCCAGTGCTTATTTACGGCGATGTATACAGGACAATTTGTCAACCAGTTGCAATAAAAGCAACTCATGACGGAAGAATTTCATCAATTTGAATACAAATTTAATCATCGAAACAAAGGAGTATTACCACCTCGATTCCATTAAATAAAAAGACTCGACTGGCCAAATCATCGGCATTAGGGACACAAAAAGGGCCAAAGTCCCCATCACCCGTTCTCTTGAAACTTCGAGATTTTCTACAACTCCAAGAGAAAGCTTGAAAGCGAGAGGTAGAGATGAACTTTCTGAAAGGCTGTGGGTCGTCAATACTTCATTCGTGAGTGACTGTCGGGCTGTTTGCTCACAAAAGCATATCTTACGCATTCGCTGAAACGTTGTGAAATTGTAATAGACACATGATCATTTTGCCATTATCAGGCTCTGAACGAAAAATAAAACAAAACAAAACAAAGCTCGTAATTGTATACTGAACTGAATTATTGTTATTTCATCTACGGGAGGTGCAAGACCAATTTCGTCAAAGACAGGGAATCCTATCTCGGTAATGTTTTAATTGCTGTAATTGTCTCAAACTAATCAAATTTATTACAAAACTATAACATATTTAAGTCGAGAGTTTTTTTTTTTTTTTTAATGTCACGCAAGCGTTTCTAACGTTCATAGCGAATAGAGAGTGACATGATGAGCGTGCAATAACAATACTGCTGCACTGGAAGATTGTGTTCTCTCGGAGCATAAAACCAGCAGGGTATATACGTGTAACTGTCGTCACACCGACACGCCTCGTTCATCACCATAGTGCACCTATAGTATGCTATCTATGATTAATCAAGGATAGGATTTAACGTGGGATACACACACCGTACACGTGACGGATATTCCATGAAATATCGACATTATATACTACTCCAGGTCAATAGCACAATCAGGGTATGCAATTGTGTAACATGGCAAAAATGAAAAAACTTGGTGAAAATGCTTTTTTTGTTGTTTGTTGTAGCTGAGTATTCAAATTTTCATTTCATGTAAAGAAAGAGTCAAAATTTTGCATTAAACTGCGCATAAATTAGCATTTAAATTAGGGGTGTTGAATTACATTGAAATGACTAATATATTGGAAAAATTCATTAAAAAAAAGGAGAATGTTTTTTTCATCTGATATTGCTGTTATATATTCTTGATAAATATCCCTTTCATTCAGCACCAGCACATAGCCATGACATATCACAAAATATGAATGAATTTCATATTTTCACTTCTCGAAATGGATGATCAATTTTGTAGGCATTATTTTGAATTCAAAGAAAACCACTTTTACATATTTTATCATATTTCACTTTTGCCAAAGAGTGAAGAGGCGAAACTTTCAGGAATAGGTAACAGACATATAGTGGCCATTATTACAAATTTTTATGAAATTAGGGCTGGTACTTTGGAAGATATTATATTTTTCATCAAAAAATTATCTGTACAGTTTGACCTTGAATGTGCGCACAGCGTTTGGATCAATTCTCATATTTGTAAACACAGATAGAAGAATGAATGTGAGATTTATGATGACTTGAGTTGATATCCAAGCTGTGACACTCAAACAATGACATATTAAGCCAAAATACTATGTTTTTGCTCATGATATCTTTAGAAATTGAACAAGCATTGAATATGAACACTGAACACTTATCATATGACCTTCATGCAGTATAACATGGGCGTGTATCGCACTTTTTTATGCTCAGCAATTTGTAAAAATATGAAAAAATAAGTTCCTATAGCTAAAATTTGCTAAAATTTTCACACAATAGATTTCTACTTATGTACAATTCATGGTTAAAAAAACAAGGATATTCAATAAGGGGAAAAGATTCTTTAAAGTAGTCAAATTAGGATATACCTCACTGAAAATACTGAAAAACGGCTGCACTTAGTTTACTCAGCATTTGAAAATGGCTCAAAATTCAAAATTGGCTGAACATTTATTGGCAAACAGCGCACCATATTGTAGTGTGTCTTCAGTACTTTCAGGAAAAGCAGGAAAATAAGCTGTTTCTCCATGTATAGCTGTACAGCATGGGTTAAAAGGTCACAATGTCACAAAAATAAGCCAGCATTACACTCCTACCAGGATGGGACTTCAGACCTTATAACTTTCTCCAGCTCAAAGAACCACTGTTTTTTATTGCATGCAAGCAATGCCAGGAAAAAATCCATTAATTTGATACCAAACACATAGGGGTAGACTTAAAATATGGACCTCAAATTTTGATTTTACGTAAGTTGTGAAACGCTTTTTTTGACGCATTACGTGGGTTTTAGGGGACTTTTTGGTAATTAATCTTTAATAATTAACAGTAAATGAGAAGAAATTAGCTATTGTCTTACCACATGTGATTACTGATGTCTCAGCATGCTGCATGTGAATTTTTAAGTCAGTTGGTGCATTCTTTTAGAAGTTACAATTTTTTAAAGTGAGAAAGTCATGATTGCATACCCTGATTGTGGTTATCACCTCCATCAGATATTCGATCACATATCCCGTCATCACTAGGCCTATATATTGCGGCGTATACCTGTACAAATCTAAAGCCAGGTATCACGTATAATTATAGTAAAGCCAAGCAGTGTGCTACTTCAGTCCGAAAAAAAAATAGTCTCAATATCAATGATGTCTCAGAAACGGTGCAAAAAAAAAAAAGCATAAATGATATACTACTTTGCCCGGGGTGATATACGATAGACGGGTGTAATCAAACATGGCAAATGGCAGCATATCAAACGAGCCATCATCCCGAATATTATACCCAATCCCGTAATTTATGATGCCTAGAAGGGAAATGATCGAGTAGTACAGTATTACCAGCCTGTAGGCAGCTCATTGCCAGCTGCGCTAAATAGACAAAATGTGCCAGAAACATTTCGTCAAAATTTTAAAACATATTTTCAAACACTCCGATTAAAAAAAAAAAAAAAACATTCTCATCTATCAAGGAATGTAACATGGTACACCTACACGGTATCGAGTGTGATCAGTCCCATCCTTATTTAATTTGTACTATGCATATGTATATATTTAAAAAAAATACAATTATGTTTTCTTCATTTTTTTTTACTCATCATAACATGTATTTTGTTTATTTAAATTTTTGCAATTATTAGAAATATGTTCTGCTTATATGTTTTACATAATTTTCTGTTTATTTCATGGAAATGAAAATAAATTTGAACTGAAATGGTGATTTTATTTTCATTCAATTTCATTTCATTATTTCATTTCCATTTGACATTTGAATATAAAAAAATACTGTCAATGTTCTTTAATCAAGAAGAGTAAATCTTCCAAGAAAATTAAGGAAGACTATCAAAATTTGAGGGAATTTGATTGCTTTCTTGTTTGGGGTTTTTTCGGGGGGCAATCTATAACGTCATGGCGGATGCGTGTATTATTGATTGCGATGGATGTAAAGACGTCACATGGTTTTAAGACAATGATCAGGCAACTGGTATGAAATTGGGCCTTTTTAAATGTCATGGCAATGTCAATAAGTATTAAACTCTTCATAGAACTCAGGATGTCACATGTTTACGTCGCTTGTCAGTTCATGTCTTTCATAACAAAAGATGGCAGTTATGACTTCACGTCATGTTCCCATAATAATACCGTTTATATAGGGGATAGAAAGAAATTATATGACATTGACAATCCTTCTGTATTATGAGCAGTGGGGAGTCAGTTGCGACCTGGTTACGACATCAATAATGTTCCATCAATTCCACGGGATATGGCAATTTCCACTCTTTCATAATTGGCGAAAGAGCAATTGTATTCTATTTTCTGACACGACCGATGGGCCACTAAAGTATTAAAAAGGGACAGACGTCATCTTTCTTTTGTTCCTGTAACCCGTCGCTCTATTGTCGAGACCCAATCAGCTCATTCTATGTCAGCCTTGTCCGTATGCTTGGCAATTAAAGTCTCACAATGGAGAAACGTTACACCATTGTTGAGCAGCAAATATATCTCCAGAGAGAAGGATGTGAGATGGATGTGTCTTTTGTTTGTTTGTTTATTTGTTTTTCATTCCAATTCATTTTATTTCATGTCATGTCATGCCATACCCCGCGCTAGTAAAAACCGTCGTCGTTCTATTCACACATTAAATTTTTCATTTCCACTTTCACTCCGTCATAGCCCACAAGACCCTAGCCTACCATACACTATAATCATGACATTGCTGAGCCAGCCGTTCTTTTTAGGACGAACAAACGACAACATTTACAAAATTAACGTACAGTAGTTGAATGTTGGTAAGATGGGGAGGTAATAGCTGACAGGACAAAATGCTATGAATAATACAGCCACGTGGATTTTCCCTCTTCCGACAGTCCGCTGCACCACTTAAAAACGGGCAGAGATGGAATATGATAATCATGTCGCGGAGGCCTCGGCGCGTGCAGCTGCCGGGCGTTACTCATCGGAGCATATTTTCATTCATAAAAACCGTGGTCCTCGCCAGATGACCGTTAGATGACCTTCTACTACTACTACTACACACAAAGGGCCTCTGCATCTTCGATGATTGCTAACGAGGATGACGATGGAGGGGGAGGGATAGGATGAGGATTGTTAGGGAAAACCTGATGTATTATTGTATGCCAAATCTCACCCCATCTCTCCTCCCCCAATCCCTCCCTCTCTCTCTCTCTCTCTCTCACTGCATCCCCTCTTTCAATCACATCCTTTCCCGCCATCTCTCCTCAAAGCCAGTCATCGCTAAGTTCACAATAGTGCGCGTGCCTCTCCCTTCTTGACAAAGAATTTCAGACGGGACCGGCGATTTACATGTGAGATGAGGAAGGTTGGGGGGGGGGGTGGAGGAGGAGGGATGGAAGCCTCCTCTCTCAATCTACCTCCCCCTCTCTTTCTACCCTCACTGCCGCCATTTCTTCTATCCGCACGTCAACAATGGATTTATGCATTAACGCACGATGTACAACCGCATGCAAAGCAAGGAGTGTGGTGCGATGTCCATTGCCCATCTCATCATCTAATGGGCAGAAAACAATATTCGATATAGAGAGCCGACGATTTCAAAAGTTTCATATTCAGAAATTCAATATAATACTATGAGATGACGAAGAATAGAAAAAACAAACAAACAAACGCGCGTTTCATCTACTGCTGTGTTATCCCGCCATTCACTGCTGGGTCTCTCCATTAGCAACGAAGGAAACATCTAACGCACGAGGAAAGGCGAAACATGAACAGTGCTTGGCGTGAGGCATTTGAGAGAAAAACCACTCTCTCCCTGACGTCACGCGTGGAGTCGACTCGGGTCAAAATGGCGACAACATGGGTAGGCACCGCCTCTTCGCGTTTTGACTTGTAGCCCTTTGCTTCCTGTGAAAAACAGTCAGTGTAGCTGTCATCGAGGATATAACTTAACATTTCTTTTAGAGAATGTGAACTGTTGTGCGCGATTGATTTTTAGCGTGACATAAAGTTAAACCCATAGGCTTACTTCCCCTCTGAACCTGATGTGACCATAGGACAAATGCCATCTTAGCGACTCCTTTTTAATGTAGGCGTATACTTTTCCAGTCTTGACATCGAAACGTTGTGATCCCCGATATGCAAAAGTACGCGGCAACGTTTGCCCGGCACAAACGACAACTGCTTCACATGACCTTGTCCTTAACTTTTCTCCGACTCCAGAGTTGAAAGACGGGAACATTTCCGCAGTGTAGATAATGATGGCTGCATCACGATCTGTGTCCATAAACCATTTAAAATTGCTGTTCAAATTTGTGTGGCCTCATAACATCAATATTCCTACCTGCTCCTACCAAACGTGATTATCCTCGTGACCCGTTGATAACTGCTCGTGGTAGGATGTACAGGGGTATCCCTCCCACCCATATTGCTGCATCCCTTACCCCACCCTCATCACAGCCGCAAAGTCCAAAATTACGGCAGTCTATAACCTACAAACAAGAGGTATTTGAACCCATCATACAAACAAAACTGTTTGTTGCCGCCTATCAAGCTTTGTTAAAAAAAACTTATATCACATTTTTGAAAACTATCAAATCTGCAGCATCCGTATGTCAACAGGGCAATAAATCATATTACATCGTATCTAAGGACTGGAAACACTGGAAAACTTTTTCTTTTTTAAAGGTGAGGTGACATCGTCTGATACAAGCATGCATTTTCGTGGACCTCTCAGTTCTTTTTTTCCTCTCTCTATTCGAAAACGTACAGTACCTTTGTATTATGCCAGTACGCATGTATTATCTTTATGTGTTGACTATCATCTATTTTTCACACAGTCGAATGTATGCCTATGATAATAATTCCAGATTTGATTTCTATGTTATGTTTTGTTGAAAACTAAAAGAATAAAAATAAATGAATTGAATTGAATTTATGTGTAGAACTTATTTTTATGTTTCCATCGTATTTTGAAAGTGACCTTCAGTTGAGTTCGATCGTTCAACAGTTCGATCAATGAAGGGCACCACTTTTTATGTGTTTGATGTCACCGTGCATCCTTATTCCACTGAATTTCTTTCGTGACTTGCTGCGTAATGGTTTTAGTTACTGACAGTCCCACACTGATGGAGTTACGAGTCGATGATTATATTGTCATTAATGTTGACATGATCGCGTTCGGAGCAGACATCGAGCAAATAGAGGTGCGTTTTTTGTTCTCATGGACACAATATTTCCTTTTATTGCCTCCAAGCGCCGAAGGCCAACTCCTTTACAGAAATTATTTCAAACACAAATTGTCACTCTGCCAAAAAAAAAAAAAAAAATTCCATTGATTCTCGGAGACCATGGAATCTTCTGCTATACAACCCATACGGGGTAAACACATGTTAATAAAGTAATGCTATACAGGAAGTCGGCCTATATATACATATATCATAACGATCCAAAGTGTCTATGGGCTGAGCATTGATTCGTGACGGTGCTAAATGAATTTCAGCTAGCTTGACACAAACAAGTCACAACGTTGCCGTTTGAGCCACCAAGTCTCATAAGAAACATATATTATGTGGAAGGAAGAAAGCTCATTTACAAGTAAAATGGCATCTGTCTTACAAACTGCAAATATAAAAATTTAGAAAGTATACAGAAAGTCTATATAAGTCACTATAGAAAGTGTAATTTGCGAAATAAGATATAGGGGACAAATTTTGTCGAAACGTTTTGGTTTCCTCAACGCCTTTAAAGCCTCCATACATACTAATTCGTCGTATATCAGCAAGGCTGTATATATGTGGCTGTATTTAAAGCGGAATGATACCCAAATATACAAGTGCATTGAGCGAATGCAACAATTGTTTAATTTAGTTTATTTTATCATTAAAAAATGAAAGAACACTCACCCCTTTCAGAAAGCAGGAGATATTAATAGGCCTAAATCACTACCATACAAACATGCGCCGGCAACATGTCGAGGGAATGTGTGCTTTTAATAAACTATGAAATTTTGTAGAACCCTCTCTATACATGTTTTTTTCTTTAAATCGTTGCCCTGTTGTGACGTCATGAACTGTTATTGCAGTCTCTTCATTCGGCGATGGCTACAGGAAAAAAAATGTAAAACTTCACTGACGTGTTACACTTATATTGCTGCAGTCACTCAATCTATGCATACACACACATGCACACATACAAACATCATAGGGTTAGACTGTATTTGGGGAGCAATCCCCTCTATCCAAGTGTAAAGATCCTCATCAACAATACAAATACATGCACGCACACACACACACACACACACACACACACACACACACACACACAAACACACTCACACGCACACACTCGTTAGGGTTATGCAGGGTTGTTTCGCTGTTCCGACAGCTCTTTTAAAATTCAGCCTCATTTACTGATGGCATATTTTGGTACCAAAATAATGAACATGCCCTACATAACATTTCCCTACAAGCTGCCGCAGAGTTATGAGGTCGACAACATTCCCTGACATCCCACGTTAATCTTTAATGCGTAGGATATGTTTTCTAGACCCCCCCCCCCCCCCCCGCCCGCCATCATGACAGGATCGGGTTCGTCAGCATGAAACACACATAGGATCCACAAAGAATCGAATGCAATGCGAGATTTCTGTCGTATTTGCAAAATTGAGGGATACTATACGCAAGGGATGTTTAATCCACACCATGCACGCTCGAACCGGTTTTAATAAATATGACTCGGTAGGATTTAATGGCAGTGGTTTTATCAAAATCCTTCGTAGAGAAAAAGGTTACGGATATTCAAAGTTTAAATTTTATGGAGTGTGTTTTTTTTTTCTTTTAGTATCATCAAGCAAAACTGTAAATCCAAATTGGATGAGATATCGTCATCATTTCCTTTCTCATTGAAATTTGCATACTTATTACTTGATTTCTTTTACTAAAATAAAAATCGATGTCCCTTTTTGACATGAACTCACTGAGATTCGTATCATTGTAATCTTGTAAAACAGTTGAAATGGACTTTCAGAGGTAATGAGGATGTACTTGTTGTATCATTGCCCCGAAACATTATCTTTTATGATATTTTGTGTGTGTGTGTGTGTGCGCGCGCGCGCGCGCGTGTGTGTGTGTGCAATTCGATGGGAGAGTAATAGTTGTAAGTGAATAAAACCTGAGTGCTGAAGGCATAGGGGCGGGTGGGGGTGCATGTTGGCGTGTGTGGGTGGTGTGTGCGTGTGCGTGTGTGTTCTCGCAAATGGGGTCGATTTTTTTTTCTTTCGAGAAACAAGCAATGGAATATGCCCAGTTGCCTTGAGCAAACTATCATGTCGGCGTTTGGCGGGCATTTTGCGAGAACTATGTGTGTTAAAAAAAGAAAAAAAAACGGATTTCGTGTCTTTGATTAATAAAAAAAGAGTCACAATGTAAGATTGACATTATTTTGCACAATGTTTGTGTATACTGCATTTTGTCTTTCTATGTTTTGTTTTTGTTCTGTGAATGTGAATTTTGTGATATGAAATTGAACGAAATTCGTATAAAGAATAACAAAAAAGGTAAGATGGTCACACCATGATCACACCGTCACCTCTTCTAACTCCAGTTGTGACCACAAAACATGTGAAACCTAAAGTCATGGTAGAAAACATGTTTGTCTGTTTGTTTGTTTGTTTGTTTTTCAGGGTTTTTTTAAGTTGTCAGGTGGTAGTATTACTCCTCCAGCTATTTCTTGTCACAGTTGAGTGCAACCAAAATGAAGAACTGACGAAAACTTGCATATGAAACGTTTGAATTACATAGCTTTCCTATCTCACCGGTGTGTTCGATTTTTGATGAATCCCTGGGTGCGATTCAGAATGTCTGGGTTTACATTTTTTCCCCTTTTTTTTTGGACGTGATGTGAAAATTCATACGAAAGCAGGCAAGACGGAGGAAGTCTGCATGGAAGTTATACTCATTCACTCACTTCTCTTTGCGTCACAGATTCCCTCCTGTATAAAGTTGCATGTGCGTGGTTTTGTACTTGACTCACTCCACTGCGTGGTTGCAACATATCCACACATGAGATAGTACTTACGACTTGTTCGGGATCTTGATCGAAACGCCACATGGGGTGCCCCGAAACACGTGGAGACAAGAGTGATGTCCGCACAGTTTGTATGCAGGAGGTCTATCAGACGACCTGCTGAGGACAGCACGTGACATCTTATAAGCTACAGTACTATTCCAAACCATGTTCAAGGTGCTAGTACCATTTCAACTCACAGTGATTTCATGGAAATCATAATATTTGTACGATATGTGTATCCATAATAATTTTATGTGCATGTATAATATGTGCAGGTGTGTATATATATTATGCTATTATTGTACTCTTGTTTGTATTTCTATTGCTTCATGCCGTTTCACCTTCTTGTGCGAATCGTCAATGTACTTCGCAATAATTTTGTATCATTTGGGTGTGGACATAAATAAAATGAAAATGAAAGGTGTTGCTGTTTGTTTTTAATTAAAAGAAGTAAGAATGAATGGTAGAAGTTTATTCATTGATAGATATAAAATAAAGGGCGTTAAAAACAGTTATACGTATCCATTGGTTCCCTGGTGTTTAACTTGGATAGTTTACTTTCACCTTTAACGTAAAACTTAAGTATACTCAGCTTCAAAAGAGCCGAGTTTACCGTTCCACAATTCAAAGCTTCCTACTTTCTATTCCAGGTGCTTTTCTTGACCTACTTAAAATACGAGCCACATCTTTTTAAACATACGATTCGACGAGGACATCAGGTCCATGGGCGTGTGTGTAGCGCCGTGGGCACATTGTCCTCGCTACAGACAGACAGACAAACTGAACTGTGTGTTCTCCCGGCTCGGCACCACTACGACGGTCAGATTGATTGCTGTTTGATGGCACCGTGTCAGTTAACAGTGTACTTAACACCCCGACTAAAATCAAACATGCTGTCATTGGAAACGACCAGCGATAAGGGAGAAAATGGTGCTATCTGGCAGCCCTCTCGATGCTTTTTAGCGGTGTTTAACCACACTTTCGTTCTACTCCTCCCAGACGCTTCCCGAAACCTAGCCTCTCCTCTCTCCTCCGATTCCCTCGCTAGCTAACGTCAATTAACAAAGGGCTTTCAGAGCGATGGGTATCTATTTAGGCGGTGTCTGAATGCCTCGCACGGGTGAAAGAAGCTTCCCCGGTAATAGAATTAAAGCGAATCTGATTGCAAGTAATCTAATCGATGCCCCGCTAGGAGCTCAGCGGCTGAGGCGAGTAGCCGTGGCGTCCCTCAACGCGCTAGCATGCTTTATCTTGTTGGCATATCTCTTTTCGTCACTAAGGATCTTCCAGAAGCTCACAATTTTCTTCCATTGCGCTTTATTTTTTTTCCTTAACAGCTTTAAACCCTCTGACTCATGGCTAGGATGTAACACGATGTGTGCTGTATAGACACACAATCGCAATCACATACACACATACATATACACCCACGTGTATCTAAACGTGGCATACATTAAAAATGTCGTTGCATGCAGACCCTAGATGCTGATATAACTGGACGCTTAAAAGTGTATTGAGAAGTATTTGCACTAACGAAATGATATAAGTATAGTTGTAATGATAATGGATAGACATGTATAGGCATGCTTCACATATACATCGTTTGTTTCCTTTTGTGTTCGTTTTAGTTTTTTAAGAAGATAAAATGCAATGTACCAGTTTATAATCTTGAATTATTGAATTTATTCACAATTTTCCTTGTCGAAAGAGTATCGAGCGATTTATTTTGTCTTTTTTCTGCAAACACTTCAATACCTGAAATCCAATTTGATCTCATCAATTCTTATGTCAGGAAAGTCTCTAGCAATCGTTTGGTTATCATATCGTTTGTTATCTAAAGGTATGCCTAAAACCATGACATTCCAATGTCAATTTCAGTTTTATTTTATATATCTCTGTTCTGCAACTTCTTTTTAAAGAATACAATGTACAAATGAAAACACATCAATGATATTGGTATTTTGATATTGGTAAATGGGATTTTCTAAGAATAAAAGTTTTAGAAACAATTTCAATGATTCACTTAAATGCATTTATAACAAATTGTTGCATTTTCTCTTCCATATGTTGCAGAGGCCGTCACCATAAACATATGTAATGGCGCTTGATGAGATGGTAGTCCTTTCCTCGTGACAAAATGACTAAACGACTAAACAAACAAACAAACAAACAAACAATGTCTCAAGGATTTACTCACAAAGAGAGAGGGAGAGAGAGAGAAAGGTGCACGTGCGGGGGTGGGGAAGGAATGAGTCACGAATGACCTGGTTTGATTTTACCTACAAAAATGTAATTATGCTTAAGGCGACCATAAATGAAAAAAAAATATATGCATTTCTGTTGTAGTTGTTAATGCTAGACTATATTTCAATTTATTTTAATGAATATGGTTATTCATTCAGAAAAACTATTTGTCTATATCATTAACTTAAATCTACTTTAAAAGGTTTTAAGAAGGATGTGTATTGCTTAAGATGCTTAGGGAAACCATTCCATACATCAGATCCATAGTGTTAAGGATTTGATTTTTTGTTCAACCAAGAGGATTCTTGGGTTATTAAAGGAATACGGCAGGTACGTGTTGGACAATCATTGAATAAATGTCTTTCTTATATGAAAAATAATTATTAAAAACTTGAGGTAAAAACATTTTCATTATACTTAAACACATTACATACACGTTGCTGTTTAAAAAGCATTGATATCATCTAACTTAAGAAAACAATTCTAGCAGCCTTTTTTTCAGTAAACTGAAAATACTATTCAATTTGGATTTGCCAGCATTTTCCCGCATGACATTGCATTATGGTAGGCATAGGTAAGAGTAGAGTGTTATAAAGCATTGAGAGGGCTTGTTAAGGCAAGAGATGCTTTATTCCTATTATTCCTATTCCTTTGGCTAACTGTGAAGATATAATCATGAACTATATGATTATTTCAGATAAAATTATCATCATTTGCTGATCCTAATATGTATTATAATCCTTTTTGTCTGAAAATAAAGCATCAATTTTTGTATCATAATAAACGTCCGTATCAATCTTTGTATCATAATAAACTCGTATTTACATTGGAGTGTGCAGTTTGAAACTGCCTGAAATTTGTTTTACGAATATTCAGAGATAATTCAAACTAAGATGATATTTTCTGCAATTCTAAATTTGATATCTGAACAACATTGTGATGTTTCTTATGAGATGCTAAAGCAACGGTGTCACCCGCGAACATAATAAAACTAAAAAATGACGATTTTATTATATCATTCATATCAGAACACAGAGACCAAACAAGGAGCCTTGGGGCTCCACATTGAAAATTTGTCATGGATGAATCGTGACCTGTGTACACATATTTTTGCCTATCAGATAACTTACTTTTGAACCAAGAATATAAGCTGGGCCTCTTATACCATAATTATTGAATTCATAAAGAGTTGCATGATCGAAGGCATCAAAGGCCTTATGGCAAAAAAGCTCTTTTGTGAAAGTTGCTGTAACTTTATCTATTAGCTGCACAAGGCAAAATCATTTGATTTTTTTCTCTAAAGCCAAACTGGAATTGATTAAGGGTGTTGTCAAAAATAGAAATGTATTTTTTTTAATACATAAAAGTCTTTTCTAAAACGTTTGAAATAGAGTGTAATAATGATATTGGGTGGAAATTAGTTAACTGCGGTGACTTTTCATCTGTTTTCTTTTGATAAATATTGATATAACTTTTGCAACCCTTAGCAAGTTCGGGCATATGCCATACAAAAAAAGACATGTTGAATACACATTCTGAATTAAATGAACTATCTATTTTAGTAATTTCGTACTAAATCCATCATATTCTATTAAAGGTTTATTGGCTGAAATTAATCAATCATATTGATAATTTCAATTGTGTTGTAGCATTAAAATAAAATTGTTTTGGTTAAAATAAAACTTCAGAAAAATGTATTATCAAAATACATCTTAGAAGCTAAATCAGGTCCAAGAGAGGCGAAATGTGTTAAATCTATTTGCAATATCAGAGGAATTTTTTAATTCTTTATCAAGGTTGGCTAATTAATTTTCAGTAAAGGGTAGAGCGGCCCAAAATAATCCAATATATCATAGTGCTGAGAGATTGAGGACCTTTTTTTCGTAATAACTTTTATGTCATTTAGAGTTCGTCTATAAAACATCGTAGGGATGCCATGAAAAAAGAAAGACATGCCTTAAAAATAATAAACTCCAATTAACATCCAAATTTACTCATATGTGCTGCGTTGTTGACAGTCAATATTATCTCTTTGAGGTATGTTTGACAGTCATAAGCACATCCGTGTGTGATCTAAGGTAGATTGTGGATTGAACAAAATTAGGATTGATTTCGATTTTAATCTCATTGCTACTGAATACTACGTTTGACATTGAGAGGTTGAAGCTTCATTCCGCCTTCAAGATTTTAATTAATTCTCCTTTTAAAAAAGAGCGACTTCATATAAACGGAAATCACGTAATCTGTATTTCATCTTAAAGCGATCGTGACAACCAACGCTATTACAAGAGAACGCAAGAAACTTCACTTTTATATTACTTCTACAAAAAGTATAAATTGTTCCGGTTCCATTTCATGATTCAAGGCACAACCACTGCATAATACTGGACAGAAACGAAATTGTATTAAATTCTGCATAATTTATACATATAAAAAAATATAAAAATTTCTCATGGAATATTCATAATTGAAAAACATACTTAATAAGGAAACATATACTTTTACGGTAATTCTTCAAGGAATTGGATGATTTACTTTTCTTTATATTTTATGTTGTTCGATAGGAAAGACCCGGCATGGGCGAAGGCTGTTTCTTCCCCGTGCGTGTTTACTTCGATTTTGGAATGGCAAAGGAGGAAGAACTTGATGGCCGTAATTTTCAAGCAGGTGCATTTAGGACTCACTTAAGATATCTATATCGAGGAGTTGAACCTCGATGCGATATAAAAGCAACAAAATTATAAAAACGGTACGATCTTTTATTGGTAGGCAGTGCAGAGATAGTGGGAAAAAGGAAGATTAAAAAAAAGACAGTAATAGACCCATACAGATGTGTCGCCAGAATCGCAATAACGATGGTACACGATGCAGGGCCTACATCTGCATGTCATGCTACATTTGATTCGGGAATCTTGAAGTCTATGCCATCACGCTAACTGTCAATGTACTCATATCCAGCGCAAATATGATCTTGCGATTGCTCATATAATGCGATATCAGCAACAACTTTCGTAAAATTACGTCAAATGCATAAATATATATGTATATATATATATATATATATATATATATACATACATACATATATATATCTTATTCATACGAGAATGCCAAAATTCGACCTTTCCTCTCGGCCTAGATGCACTGACCCTCAGTCCCTCATCGGGTTTTGCTTGTCATCCTATAGGCCTACATTCAGTTTTTCGTCACATTTCATCCATATACCCAGTTTGATGTCATTGCCTCAACCTTTTTAAGAATTATCCCATCATTATCTTGGAGTTCAGCGGAATCTTTCAAATCCTGGTGTTTCTGTACCGGGCTTATAATGCAATGAGACGTATAGATCCAGCATATTGAGAAAACAGAGATATTATCATATCAGACTTATATGCCTTCATTCTTCTTTGTCTCATGAAGATAGCACATCTACATCATTTCCCCTGTATATCTATCACAAACATGCAATTATTCCCCGTACTATTTCCAGCCGGTTCCTATAATTCCCCCTCAACACTATTTATGCTCATACATCATTCTCTCACGCACACATAATTATTATACACACTCACACATTTCTCTCTACTCGGGAGCTGAGAGGCCGCCCGCACTTCACCTGCCGCGGATTTTCATTACGAGCTCGTTAACGTCCCGTTCAACGAGCGCAATTTTGGTAACAAATCATATCAGCCCCGAATTTTTCTCCACTCTCCCTCATCACATCATTCCTTTACTGCTGGGTAAAAGCTACTGTAGCCCCATGGTAAGAAAAAGAAGCGTGACACCTCCTTAGTATAAAACGTACATGTGGGACTGCACAAATTGCACAAAAGAATACATCCCACGAAAGTGGTCAGAAGTGTCGTGGACATTCTGCTTCAGACATGAAGAGACAAATTTGTTTTCGGGATCTGAATGCTGAATTCAATTGGGTGTATGCTTCGATCAGGGAGGTGAGTTGTCTCACCTCCCTGCTTCGATTCAATTCATGCCTAAGAATGGTGACTCATATTGCGTGGCTCGCGCCATGCACGTTTTCATATTTCTCTTCAGGGGTTGTTTTTTTTTTTCCCAGTCTCTCTTATCTCCATCCATCTCTCTATATGGCTCTCTCACTTTCTCTCTTCCGCCTTCTTTTCTTTCCTTGTCCTCTCTGTCTGTTTGTCTCTTTCTCACTTTTGTAATGGATCGTATAATTTTGGATGAGTTATGGGGGATTCAGATTCTAACTTTTCACGAAATGATTAGAAGCCAGTTATGAAATATTAAAACGCATACAATTCTGAAAGGAATTCACAGTTCATTTGATGAAAAATTAGTTTGAAATGGCCGAGATATCAAGAAAAAGGGTGGGTCCCAAGTTTTATCAGGACCTCTTTGTTTGTGGATATTTGTTTCAAACCTAAGTTTCATCAAATAAACTTTGAATTCCTCTTAGAGTTGCAGGCTCTGTCAGATTCCATAAGAGGTTTTTCCATTACCAGTATCTCACAAATAGACGGAAACCTGAAATCCCATCTCAACCAAAACTATGTATCATCCCTTCAATGCAAAACACATACCTCCTGCAAATTTCTTTTCAGAATCCCCTCCAAAATGACCTCTCATATTTCATAAAGTATTTTTGTTTCATGAATATTTAAGTGCACTTTGCTTTTTTTTTTCATTTTGAGCAATTTGGATGTATTTTGCTTTTTATTCATCTGACGTCAGTCTGTCACAATTCGGCTGTTGGCTGCGACGACGTCGTTATCAATAAACCATTTCGATCAATCAATCAATCTATCAATACTTGGGGTTTTTGTTTTGTTTTGTTTTGTTTTTTGTTGTTAGTTCGTATGTTTGTGTTTTGGGGGTGTTAGACATTGACTATCCTTTCACGTCTGCTTTGTTACACGGCCATACTTGTTTGAAAAAAAAAAAAAGCTGTTCTTGGCGGTTCTTTGCATCGATAACATTTTCATTTGAAAAAAAATTGAATTTTTTCTGTGAGTGCGCTTATTCTGTGGAGACTTTCTCATTTCTTTATTATTTCTATATTTGTATTAAGATTTTAAGATTACCGAGAATTCAAATGCTTGAGAGATATATATTAGGTTTTATGCTTTATATGGTTGATGAGTACATTTAATACGCCAACTTGCAAAAGATTTCGCGAGTATAAATACCACGAGAGAGGAAATTTCGTGTCACATTCAAATATCGAAACAAGCACGCTTTGAGGCATCCGCTATTCTGTTTTTACTTTCGAGTGCAGAAAGCTGAAAAATATTGATATCCCAGGCATTGCATCGGATGTGATACGCGTCCAACGATCATTACTATGAGGTGTTCAAGTATCCAGCATAACTGATGTATGAACTCGGTACGCACGTTTTCATTGCATTTCATGGAAGAAATTCTGCACAATCACATTGAACTTCGCATTAAATCCATCCCCCTTTTCGGGGAGTGGCGAAAGTGTGGTTTTGCAGTTCTGCATAGTAGTTGAGTTGTAGGCCTACATTCCCACATAATACAACCGAAAAGCATACACAAATAGGTTAGACTACTCGCAAGTGCTCAGGAATTCTACATTGGCAATGGTTTCTGAAAACAAGGCATGCGTGGTTCGTACTATATCTGATCACGCACTGGCTCCCTTCACGCCAGAGACGCATGGCAGGCACTAAGTGCGCCAGCGCCCATGTGCGACGACCCGAACCTCGCCAATAGTACAGCACGGCGTTGCTATGGGGGAAAATGTATGGGGTGGGGCACTGGCGACTCGGAATGAATGAGCGTCGGCATACGACTTGAGCGCTGTTTCAGCAAATACAGCAACACGACAGAATAATAGTGTCCTAGTAGGATTTATTGATTGAGAATTTACCATCGCCGTTGGTTTTGTTCTGAAATCATTTCACATCGGTTGTTGTTGGTAGGGAAAGAATATTCATGGAGATAATGTGTCCTATTCTGAAGAGTGCTGTAACTAGAGTGTATAAAGCCAGCCCGGGATAGAAAATAGTAGTCAGTACTAATTTAAGTGAAGGGTTGTATAAGGAACGAGAATGATGGAGTTGTCTGCTACTAGTACGCCTTCCATTACTTGAATCGTCCCTATGCGAGGGGCATAATATAACATTCATCATATGACCTTCGTTTACCAACAATAGTAGATTGGAAGCGATGTGAAGTCTCTTTCTTTCAGTGCAGATCGATCGGTAAACAAAGACACCATGATACACACATGAAAACACACACATAGAATTATTCGGCTCTAAGAAATGTCTTTTATGTAGGCCTGCACTGGTACGTAAAGATACAACCAATGCACCAAGTACACTGATGTGCGAAGTAGGCCTACTTATCCTATACCTACACTAATGACTATTGACTCACAGAAACAGGCGTCAAAGTGTTCTGTATATTCATTGGGAAGTCCAGAGTCAGAAAGTCACCGAATACAGCCTTTTCCGAGACAAATCTTTGCGTTTACACTGGCCAACAGTACATCATGCGCTGTCTTCCTTATTAACACCATGGCTACCAACCAACACAAATAACGTAGGCCTATACAGTGTGAACAGACCATCATTATTCTATTATGCCGTGTGTTCGTCTCGAATTCAAAATAATTTTGTCACGAGATTGTTGGCAGAAATTCAAAGCTTTGAGATGTCAAGCTACAACGTAGCTCCGCGCTACAACTATCAACTTCAAAAGAAGTCCGCTGGAATCAGTAAATAGATTCCTCTTTCCTCTTTTCTCTATCTACTGGCCGACCATTTCCACGATGTTTCCATACACCAGCCTTTTTAACATCTACAAAAATACCTGTCTTGAATCATGGAGGTACACTGTTTGTAGTCGTACCTCCATACTTGAATATGATATGCGATGTACTGGCGAACAATGTGTACTAGCGAGCGTCATTATTATTGTATCATACACGATTGATTTTTTTGTTCCCTTCTCCTTTCTTCTTTTTCGCAACGGCCCGTAGCGACGGCTATTCAGCGGCGGATTTGTCACACTGCACTTCATTGTCAGAGCCTTGATTCTCCTCTTCAAACAGCTACATACAGCATTTTTACCTTGTTCTTCGTGAACCGTTGTTACGAGTCGATAGCTTTCATTTCTTTCTCTTCCTCCCTCTCTGTCCCCCCCCCCCTCTCTCTCTCTCTCTCTCTCTCTTCTGTCAGACAGTGGTGATATTCTCGAGACCCCCCCCCTCCCCACCAAAAAAAAAAGGCTTTAACGGGAATAGCATCTGCTGGAAAGATTGTTTTTTCGCGCCACGCGGGGTGTCAATGTCTATGCCATTTGCTAACGAGTGATCCATGAGTACACAGGAAAGCAGAACTCTTTCCGGCGGACCCAGTCCAGCGTATCGGAGCGTCTTCTTTATAGTGTGAGATGAGCCGCGATATGGCACCAAAATGCGCATAATATTTTGATCATTACAAGAATCTGAAAAATCACAACCATTTTTTTTTCAGCTGCAATAGGCACAAGCACATCTGCTTTGTTTAAGGCCTACGTCTAATCATGATCATTACTATGTTGTTTCTCACCATCGCTAATTGTATAAGAATTGCATTTCTTTCGAACCCGTGATAAATGAGTTCCCAATATTATACCAATACATCTTAAAAGGCGCCTCTTTTGTCACCGTTTCCTTTGTAAGAATTCATAATTATCTCGGTGGCGGAAAAAGAAAAAGCTCTACAAAATAATATAAGAGGTCAAACATTATCAATCATCATGTCATCAGCATCAACACATTACATAAACACCATAACGCACAAGTTAACATTGGACAGCTGCGTGGAATATTTCCGGCGAAGATGTGACATTCAGTCAAGATGCTACAATACCGGATACCACCAGGGCTTCATCACTCTGAATTATGATTGCGTTCACTAGCGACAAAAGTCAAGGAACCGGGGTCCATTTTTAAAAGCCATGCCTTCTACAACCCGCCCGCCTGACCGATATGATCTCGTGGCAAGTGAACTCCTAGAAATAACTCCTGCTACATTCGGATCTTGATTGTCACCAAGCATTTATAAAAGCAAAATCTTACAAATACTAGACTCTCCCTACATTATAATATGGCACGTTTAAAGTAGGCCCTATTTCCTTACCAACGCGCTCAACATCAGTTGGGCATAATATTCATAGCGCTTCACGTACACTGGGACCGGGAGGACATTACTCGGAGCGTACACCAAGGGAGCATTTTGTTTCTCTCTCTCTCTCTCACCCTCCCTCTCTCATCTTCAGTATCCCATCATGATCATTAACCATCAGCCGATTCCAACAATGTTGCATGTGGTATCGATATAACATGGTATAATAATCGCATAACCTCTGCGCGGAACGGCTGTGGTAAACACACGTGGTTATGATCGCGATCGAGTCAAGATAATATTTCAACCTCCCGCCAGATTGTTCTATTCTCCGGTGTCTAGCGATGAAAACATGCGTTGTTCCCTGTGCACCCGGCCAACGCAGTGAACAGAAGGAAGGCCGCGGTTCGGTTGTGTGGTTGTAAACGGCATCTATGAACTTACCTTGGCAAATGCAGCTGCAGAGACCAGATATTATGAAGTTGATGTACAAGAGGGTCCCTTCAAAGACAAAAATCCGGTTGAGATGTAGCGAATCGAACTTCAGCAGAGCAACCAGTATTATGGCGGATGAGATGACTTCGTACACGGAGCACGCGCTCAAACAGCGCGGGAAGTTCAGCTAGTTGTAGCGAGTATGGTACAGAACAGGCAGTGTGTGAAATTAAATATGAGCGGCGTTGAGATGGGCGACGCTGTTCTTTATTTTGCCTTGCGATAATACTGAGGGCGGAAAATAGAACGCCACCACCGACGAGTTGGGGTGGGATTGACATTGGCTCCTCGGGTTGTAAAATGCTATAATGAATACGAAGAAAGTTGTATGTTGTAGTTCGTGTTGTTGTCGGGTGCTTTTTTTTTTTGGGGGGGGGGGGGTGGGGCCGGGTTAAAAGTTGAACTGGAATCAAACAGCAGGGCAGATCAGTGTACGTTTGTAAAACTTCTCCCGACATGACCCTCATGACAACAAGGCCGTATCGATACATTTTTACATCTTTGGACACAATTTACTTTCGTGAAATAACAATACTCATACGGCATGAAGCGTTTAATCATAGAACGAATTAACTCCATTTTTGTCAATTTGAGATACTTACGTTTAAACCTGCTAGAAACAGAGAAAACACTAAGAAAATTTCGTACATGTTAAATCATAACTCTGTGAATAATCATTGTTAGCAACTTATCTTTAAAAAGGTGTTATTTTGCTCTATATCTGATGATGGACTTATTCAATTCATTTCATTTATTATTCATTTTTTCAGCAAAACATGACACAGAATAAATCAGGAATTATAACATGGGCATGTATTCAACTTTACATGATAGATAATGGTTAACAAATAAAATTATACATGCATTCAGTAAAATACAAAGTTATGTTTAGAGACAAAAAGAATTGAGAGGTCCACTGAAAAGCATGCTTGTATACTGTGGACCACTCAAAGGATTCTTATGAAACTATTTGTTTACAAAGACAGGATGGAACAAGACAGGACAGAACAAGACAGAAAAAAACACAACAACATGACATAACTTGACTGAAGGGTATACCATCAGAAAAATGGAAAGAAAGGAGAGAAAGGAAAAAGGAATTTATATGTATATTTATTGATAATGTATTATATTATATCATATTATATTATATTATAATATATCATATTATATCATATTATATTATGTTATATTATATTATATTTTATTTTATTTTATTATATCATATTACATTATATTGTATTATATCATATTATATTATATTATATTATGTTATGTTATATCATATTACATTATGTTATGTTATATTATATTATATTATATTATATTATATTATATTATATTATATCATATTGTATTATATTATATTATATCATATTATATTATACTATAAAAAAAGATGGCACTCAACCGTTTTTGCGTTCAATTTATGTTTTCGCCTCCAGGGAGGATGGAGGTTTTCTTCTTCAGCGTTGGGTATGAGTATGTCTGCCTGTCCATCTCTGTATGCGTGTGTGCGTGTGTGTATGTGTGGTATTTCCTAGTGCGGACTAAAGCATCGTCATCTTATGGCCTAAGAATTTCACACGCAGATATTTTTTTTCCTGAAAATGTCCTAGCTTTTCTTTATTTATTTTCTTTTCCTTTTCAGACGGTCTAAAACGAAACTTAAATGCGAGGCAGGTTGCCAAAATTCGACCAGCATGTGTTATTCCGTAATTGGAAGATACCAATGATATAGAAAGGAACAAAAACATGAATAGATATGTATGCACACACACACACACACACAAATATATATATGTATGTATATATATATATATATATATATATATATATATATATATATATTTCACATTAACTCACAGTATACCAACATATCAATACTAAAGTCTCATGCACTGTTACCCTCGCTGTTATTTGGATATAAAAGGCAGTCTCCTTTTTGTGATAGCTGTAGTAATATCACTTTCCTCGTTATGGAGGGTAATGCGGTTAGGGTTACGGCAAACACAATCTGATGTGAAAAACTGTGCATCATTATTCGAATCGAGAGTATATACTTCTTTTGCACTCGCTGTCTCCAATATCCTTTGCGCCTTCGAGCTGCAAATTTATTTATTGACAAAAATGATGATAGTGTAACGCATCTTCTCATGTTGTTTTTCTTTTTTGCCGTTTTTACAAAAACAGCTTAAAGGTTCTGTTTACCATTGGGAGCAGTGATTTAAAAAAATTCAAGATATGATATTTAATGCATATGTGTAGGTCTGTTCGCGATAAAGCGTAAAATACAAGGAGATTCTGTATTTTCCTCAATAAACCGTAACTGTAGACGATTTAGTCTGGAAGCATTTTTATTATAACTATCGTTCACATTTTGTATATTTAACAATACTTAACATCGATTTTAGCGATTCAAATTTGTACAGTGGTTGTTTCTATTCCTAACTCATATTTTAAAACTATTTTAAAGCACTAATGCTTCATCTGCAAATGGTAAATTATGCCTTTAAGACCTTTATCTTGCCAGCGTTAAATAGTCTTTATTGTATTCTCCCTTCATGATGATTAGCACTATACCACGTTATGCGAAGGATGAAAACAAAATATTTCTGTACTAATGGGACACGAACCATGTAAACTGATTGTGAATTTTTAGGGATTGACTTCTGTGGTCACTAGTTAAAGGAATGGCATAGTTTCAGTTGAGATGGGGATTCAGGTTTTAACTTTTATTGGGACCACTTTTTAATGTATATTCAACATAACATTGTCTTATATCTTAGCTTTCAACGTTTTCTCATAATATTTATGCGCTATAATAATGTAGGTGAATTTTGCATATTGCCGACACTTTGTGAGCTTTCAAACCACTGTACTTTTTCATTATAATGCAAAATTCAGGTTAAATTTAACAGAACTTGAATGAACACAATCCATCTTCATTTGAAATTCTATGGACTTTTATGAAAATGAGGTTGCTGTGATCAGATACAGGTAGGAAATATTTCTGATATAAAAGTGTGTGCGTATGAGGGTGTGTTTTGTATGTGTTTATTTGTAATATCACTTCATCTTTATGCTAGAATTTCTGAGGATTGTTATTTCGATTTGCTTCTCAGCTATTAAGAAGCTTGTGTTTCTTTCACTTGATCTGAGTAATTTGTGTAATTCCTTTAACAACTTTGCAGCTTGTATGAAAATTTTGAAATAATTTGCAGTCATTAGTTGTTGATACGTAGAAAAAGGGCTGGACAAGTTTTCTGGTTGTCAAGTGATAATACATGTTCTGTTCTTAGGATGTGCATGAAATCTGAATGCGTAACGAAACTCTCCAACCACGGTTTTCCAGGACTATAATGTGATGTAAGAAAATATGAGATCTGACATCCTTGTTCTGAGGAAATGTCTCCAACATGATACATGTTTGTCACGATGGCGTTAGCCAGATGTTATTCAAGCTTTATTTTCTTTCCTTCGGTTGTGTGTGTGTGTGTGTGTGTGTGTGTGTGTGTGTGTGTGTGTGTGTGTGTGTGTGTGTGTGTGTGTGTGTGTGTGTGTGTCTTTTAGGCAGTGCGGAAGTGAGCATGCGTGACTGCCGGTGCACTGTCTTATCCAATGTCAAGCGTGTGTTAATGACAGTGAGGAATGCATGCATGGTTTGAGACGCGACGCCTTCTCACACGGTAATAATCCGCGAGGAAGGATATGCCGGCCGAATTGTACGGATATCGTCCCGCGCTGATGAGAGGCGGGAACGTATTCAAAAGGAACGAGGAGGTCGTTCCTGGTAGTATACGAAAAAGGGAAAAGGCAACGTCACGTCTTCATTAATTTTGGCTTATGACAGTGACTGATTGCAGCTGAGTGCAGTCACATTTTTACTTCCTAAAATACCAACTCCGAAGACAAGTACTTTTATGTAAAGGGCACCCATGTGTGTTAGGATGCTGAACTTGATTCTTTCTCTCTTTTTGCAAATCAGTCTATGACAAGGACGTAGCATCTGTGCCTAAAAATTTGATGGGAAATCCGAGATGTCTAAACTAGATGAACATTAAATTTCATAGGAATAATAGGTTCTACTTGTGTGTATCATTCATAAGCTTCTTTGTCAAAGCCTGGATTTTATGCTCGGATTGAAATGAAATCTTTTTCTCTGAAAAACGATTTACTCGATCAAGTGCGTGAAAATCACACCTACACACACACACACACACACACACACACACACACACACACACACACACACGCACACACACTCAACGTATAGTTCAAAGATACAAGTCCGTTGCAGACATATCACCTATAAATAAGTATACACAGTGCAAAGTACACATCATCAAAATACCGAACTGGCGTACAATGGTGTACATGTTATGTTCAATTGGATTGCACTTTTTTTTGGGGGGGGGGGGTGTCTATCTGCTATAGCTGCGACGGTGTACATATCAAAACCTTTGAACGTGTAATATGAGTTAAACTACAAGTTGTACTTTAAAATGTCTTCTGATAGAGACTCTAAACGAAAAATCTCGATATGCCATTTCGTTTCGTATTCTGTTGTTTAGGAACCTTCACACTCCGTTAATGTAGAAAGATTTGGCAGCATAGTGTGGAGTGATTTCTACGATTACATTTTGTTTTCAGCGACTTCTAATTAGTTTTGTTATTGTCGCGGCTGTAAACAAAAGCATCATTGGGTAAGTTTAAAATAGGTAAAAGTTTGTGTTACAATCGAATACATTATACATTATGGTCTGTCATTAATTTCAGCGTTCACCATTTACTGGCCGGAAGTTGATAAAACGAGGTAATTCTTTCTGACAGTCAGTCACCATAATATTGTCACATATACTTTTCTTCCTAAAATATGACGTCTTTCATGATTAGACATGAATGCTTCCGTATTTGTAATCATTTTATGTGGAAAGGAAGAGAGTGCTCAGATTCTATTCTACTCATGTTCTTAGGCGCTCAAGGACGATCATTGTTCATGAATCAAAGAAAAAAAAAAGAGATTTTAAACATAAATTTAAAGTACAGTATATTACAATCTTCTTAGCCCCTTTCTCCTTGTCGTCTTCACTCTTTTCCTGTTATTCCTTTATTGTTTATCCTTTTTTTTGCAAGAGAGCTGCCTTGTGTTTGTGATTGTGTTTGTGTTTGTGTTTGTGTGTCTTTTTGTCTTTCTTTTATTTTATTTCATAGGCAAACTGCCTACTTCCGTTAATTCAGCAGTTTGCCATTGTTTTTGAGGATACTGCAAACTATAAGTCCTGCTTCTTAGCCTAGTCCCCTCCATTTTCAACAATTTTCACTCGGTATTTATCATAAAAGTCCCAATATTTACTGTATTTCAGTTCACTGCATTTCATTGAAATTTTTTTTTTTAATAATTATACAGGGTAGGGCCTATGATGCACTAATTCCACATGACTAATGTACTCAATGCGCAGTGAGAAAGAACGAATTATGAATTACAAAAATCATTACACACACACATGTACGGGTACATGAAAGTAAGTAATAGAATGGAACAATGAAAACTTTCCGCAATTACAATAGGCGTTTTCACATCAGCCCGATGTTTCGAAATAGCGCGCTATTTTCTGACTTGGGAAATTAAAAAATATCTCGAGCTTGGATTTCTATCGGGCTGATGTGAAAACGCCTAATGTTGTAAAATTTTCGTGTAATTTCGTGCATTCAAATGTCTTATTGCAATCGTTGGAAATGAAGTTCATGGAGTGAAATGAAAAAAAAAAAGAGAAAAGATTAGGCCATTATCGATGATTTGCTACTAAATTCTCTGGCCTCTCCATCCGCTTTGTCCTCTGCAACTTTTCTTCCTTCTCTCTCTCCTACCTTTCCTTCCTTCTCCCTGTTATCTGTCTGCTTTTCATGATGGTATGCCCTTCCCCGTTCACATCCCTGTACTTTCTTTGAAGGGTTTGACACTCGCTTTTGGAGGAAACACCGAGTTTCATTCTTTGTTACATCGTGAGTGCCGCCTTTTTGAAACTCCTAAAAAATCTTCTTCTTTTTTTCCAAGGGTATATGAGCTACGTTCAATGTATTCTTGCGGTCGGCTACACGTCACTTCCGGTTGACTGGAGTGAAAACAAACAGCTTGCAAGCGCTAAGCCTGCATAATGCGCGCATACTGACTGCATGCTGTGCATGTGCGACGTGTATAATTTATGTGCAACTCTACGCAGCTCAGACATGGGGACTGTTTTTCATTATTCATTTTGTCATTTGTGCCATCATTCATGAGATACATGCATCATGTCTTGCCAGCAATATTCTAAAAATCTGGATCCTGTCGATCGATCGGTCCCGGTATTTTGCCAAGTTTAAGGCGGCCGGACTGGACCTGTGCCCGTATGAAATCGCGGCAGGACTCTGGATCAACGACCCGACAAAATGGCCAGATGTGCAGTAGAACCTCTTTGAGTAGGCCCTACCCCGATATCTACGCTTACTTAGTACCTCATAGAAACTTCAGGTAGGTCTAACGTTAGTACTGTAGTACTTAGGGTAGGGCCTAATTTAGAGTAGGCCTAGGGCCTAATCCTGCCGCCCGCACAGCTACAGTACCAGCTTGCGCTAGCGCTATGCTCGCGGGGCGCCCCGGCAGAAAACACGTACAGCGTTCACTCCAGGCTCACGCGAGTGGTTTGTTTTCACTCCAACGCTATCCATGACCCCGTGACACGCAAAATACCCGGATGTCCGACCATGAGAATAGCGATCGCGGCTAGTCAACACATTATACTAGTACACGCTGGCATGCATTGTGTTTCATGCATTTGCTTTGCTCTCCGAAATAAGGGCACAATGGTCCTTAACATGTAAACAGCGTCACCCCTGAATCTCCGCACCTCGCATACCAAAGCACAATAATTTGTCAACAACTTCTCTTCGTAGCGGCAGAGTTATGACAGATTTGTTTTTGATCCGTTTGTTTGAGATTTTTCCGTTTACCGGAAGATCGGTTATGATGACCTGAACTAAAATTGCACTGAAATTCAATGCACCTAAAGCATTAATAGGTTATTTATTTAAATTTCTTTACTATCCCCTTGCCCCGGCCTCATGGAAGAATACCGCTGCAATATCTTTTGTCGTAAGCGTGAGCGTATTAGCTGCAAGATTGTATACAAATTTCCTGCGCTATATCTTTTTATTATACAAGTCAACATTTTAGCACATTTTTTTTTCTCAGCTAAGAATAATTATAATAATCATACGACATGTCATAAAAGGTGCACTTTTGGGGAGAGTAGTAACTATTTCGACGGTGCCGAATCCAAATGGATGATGCAACTCTTGCATCCTTGAGTGTTTTGAGATATTCAAGATGGCCGCCAAAATGGCCGCCAATTAGGAAATTACTATATAGTCTCCTTTTAAATAGTAAAAATTGAAAACAAAGTAAGGACTCACCTGATTTCGAGGGTGCAAAATCTAAATCTGGATGATGCAACTCTTACATCTTTGAGGGTTTGAAATATTTACGATGGTAGCCTGAATGAGTTGCACCAACCGAATCTAGATTCAGCACCTATGAAATAGGATAAGAGTATCAATTTATCTTCAAATTTTCACCATATATAGATAAGGATATATTTATATTGGAAATTCACTATTTTTCTTTTCTTTTTTTAGAGGCGATCTTTGATATTTCAAAATTCTAAAGGAGTCAAGAGTTGCATCATCCAGATTCAAATTTAGCATCCTCGGAATAGGTCTTAAACATTTCTTTTTCTTCAACTTTTCACCTTTTGTACGGAAACAATACCACAAAGGAATTTAAGTGGCTGCCGTACAGGCGGCCATCTTGAATATCTCAAAACCCTTAAGGATGCAAGAGTTGCATCATCCAGATTCGGATTTAGCACCTTCATAATAGGATAACACCATCCGAAAACATTGGGAGGACGGTGTAACAAGGTTAGACCCAATATCTGACTTTGGCACCCATAAGTAATGTGTGTGGGATATGACTTTAAGAGCATGTGTGTTTTAACTCTCATTGCTCACACCGCACATTATTACAGATGATGATTACGCGTCATTAATATTGTGTGTACAGTAGAGTATCACACTTACTTCGAGATGCATGCGTGGACTCCGTGTATATGTTGTTATTGACATTCATATATAGATGATGTTGCAGTATAATATGACTCGTAGTTTTTGCATCGAAGATGATTCAAGCGTAGCTCGATATCAAATCAGTCATGCAAGTTGCCCTGGATTTGAACTTATTCGCGCGCGCACACACACACACACACACACACACACACACTTTACACGCAATGTAAGTGCCCAATGGGTAACCCATATCTCACTTGTTTGTCTACAACCGCATGTGCATGATGGATTTCCTCGGTAGCAACATTGCCATATTAATGACAGTTAATTGGCGGTTAGATGCCGCTAATAAGCCCTCGGAGTGGATGGCCATGGCCAAATTAATAACGGAGTCATGGGTTACTGGAGCTGTGATGGGAAGAGAGAGAGAGAGAGAGAGAGAGAAGAAGAAGGGGGGGGGGGGGTGGTGCCGGGGTGGAGGAGGCGCGCATGATAGGATGAGTGTCCTGATGTTTTTGCCCTAAACTTTGAAGAGACACTTAGTAGGAAACTTAATGGCTCCTTAAGCACTAGGTACTTATGGCACTAATTTACTTGCATTAAAGGACAACTCCGGGACTGATAAAACTCGATCAGTCTGGAAAAGGAAGAGTTAAGTTTTTTAAATACAAAACAGTGAGAATTTGATGAAAATCAGACAAAAGTAAGAGAAGTTACATGATATTGTAAAGTACGTGTAGCTTAATTTGTACGAAACAACTCCTCAACAGTCATAATGGACGTGCAAATCAGTGAGTTCATGATGTCATCGCCTCAAAACCTAACCATTTAGTTTAAATACAAAATCTTGAAAATTCCAGTTTATGTTTGCTTTTGTTTGTTTGCTTGTTTGTTTTTTATGTTGTTTTTTCTGTGTGTGTGTGGGGGGGGGGGGGCTCTAGGTTGAACGCAATCATGCACAGGCTCAAATCCTGATATGAATGACATTACACTTGTTTACACTTCAGCAGAATAGAATTTTCGTCAACTTTTTACACACCATCAATGGAAACTTGTGAGGTGATGACATCATCAACTGAGCTCATTCATTTGCGTATTCATAATCATCTGTTCGAGAACTCTTTTGCAAAAACTAACTAATCTTTAACATTTCATAACTTCTTTACTTTCAAAACGATTTTATCAATAGTCTCATTCTTGTGCTCTTATTTTTTTTCTTTCTTTCATTATTTCTGGTCAAAAATGTCCCTTAAGATATAGAGAAGGCGCTTAAGCTATAGAAAAATTGATGGGTTTAGTTACATGAGTCAATACTTGATATCAATAATATAATTCCTAATTTTCCTAGGTAAAATATCTAATTGGTCGTTACTGCCAGTAAGAAGAGATATGTTTGATTTTCAAAAGCTTCTAATCTGACGAAATTCATGACCCATACGATCGAGGTCTACCTTCTACAAATAATGATACTAAGAACTATGCAGCCAAGTACTTGATGGTTGTAACAAGATAGCGGTGGTCATCCTTGAAGAGAAAATGTACAGCACGTTCCAGTTACCATGGCTACCTACCACCTTCTGTTTGTGCGTGAGGGGTACTCGAAGTAGCTATAATCATCATCCGCAAGGAATGGTTGAGAGGTCGCAGCAAAAATCGGCCCGTTTATGGATGATGCGTCTTGGGAGAAATTTAAACTTGGTTAAAATGGAGAAGACCGAGACAAGAATATATGATTGAAATGGATAAATACACATTGCGATTTGTCTGTCTAATCATCCTATAAAACAGTTCTTCAATTTTGTTCTTCTTCTTCCTCTTCAAGCATGGGCAACTTGCAATTATATTATTCACGTAGTTGTTATGTCAAATGGTTTACATTTCTGTTTATAAAGTGAGAAAAAAATATAGATTATACAAAAAGGAATTCATTTCAGCATCTTTTTTTTATCCAAAAGTTAAACAAAGCCAATGATTATTTTTATATCATGTTTATGTGTGCACAAGTACGTTTAAGTTATACACTGCCTCACTTCTCCTATTTCACAATGTTACTCTCTTACTTTGATTTATACAAAAATCATTAAAACATCATGGACTATAGATATGTGGAATGTTCTGCCTCTAGATTTAAAACAGTGTTTATGACTGAATATTTCAAAAGAGAATTAAGAGATATCCTTATATGTCAATGTTCTCCCTAAATTTCCATAAATTCATGTCATAAGTTTTGTTTTTATTCATTTTAAATAACGGGTTTAAGGTGGTAATATCATAATGTCTTACACATCATATGAGCTATATTATACAGTATTGTGTAGAGTACAGAACATATTATTTTTACAGACCAACATCATCACAGCGCAACGCACACCTCACAACACTATGCACCTTCTGCACTACTATTCACTATATCGTGAACTGCGATATAGAATTGTATTTTAAGATAGTTTCATTTATTTTATCTGGGGTCATCTTCCTAGTCAAGCTCTCCTTATGAAGATGGTAGCCTGCATTTCCAACTGCACGTATATAGGGCCTACATTCTTTACACCCAATTTGAACTGTTCCTTATCGTACAATTTACATTCAATTTGACATTGTTGCATGTTTTTTCCAATACTTTATTTTCATACAATCATACCCCACGATCCGAATTAATGAGTGGGAACAATTCATATGATTTATAACATATCGTCATTTTTCGTATACATTGCAGTGAAAACGGAATGCAGAAATAAACGGAACTGAACTGAACTAAATGCCTTATTGTTGTCTTGTTAACGTTCGGATTTCTTTCGGATTTATCTATACAGAGAAGCATATTTTTGTGCCTTTATACAACACATTCTCTCTCCAATAATGACTATTCATTCTTGCTGAAATGAGATCCCTTTTTAGGTTCCACCCCTTTTCTATTCTACCTTTGATATTGAGTCCGCATCACCAATCTCAGACAAATCCGCATTAATGTGATACTTAAGTAGAAATTCATACGTACAGACACCAAAGTTGCTGGCATGTTACTATTTCAGCTGTTTCATTCTCTGGTCCTGTCTCTGTCTCAAATAAAGTTTCAAATGAAAAGACAGAGAGAAAGAGAAAGAGAGATGGAAAGAGAGGGGTAGAGAGAGAGGGGGGAAAGAAAAGCACTGTACGATGTATTGGCTGCTCGCATAATAACCGATGAGTTTGGGGTATACCGTACATCTTTGCAACTATCATTCTGATCATGTTTCGAATACACGATTATGTTCTGGTTATTCAAGTACCGATGTCTACTTCTTCTTAGAAGATGAACCTTATTACTCTGTTTACTCATAATATCATCTCTCTGCGCTGCATTGAATAAAAATTGCCCTCATTGATCCGAGATTCTGAAATAAAATTAGGAGAGCGATTTTGTGAGATATTATTAAACACTGTTTAGGAAGTACATGGTTTATGTTTGCAGTCGTAACAGCATCCTGTTATCATCGAGTCAGATTACCGCAAGATCTAAGTGAAAAACGCTTATTTCTCATGAAGACGGAAGACAGAATGCTGCGTGTATGACGTACACAACAAGCTGTGGTTCACTGTTTACATTTTGATTTTTTTTTTTTTCGACTCGAGACCCGCGAGCCGCGAATGACAGGAATGAACGCACCAACTATCATCATGTCTTCATCTCCGCCAGTGCATTCGGCGTGGTATGAGCAGACGGACCGGCCCTTCTGCAGTCTGGGCCTGCAGGAGTATTATTGGGAGATTAGGACGTGGAAATGTCACGAGAGAAGCCTGATGCGACAGTATAAAGTGGGGTGGGGTGGGGGTGGGGGAGGGGAGGGGAGGCGCCAAGTGACGAAGACTGCACAAGAGCTCTAGAAATGCTATTGAGATATTTTGTTTAGATTGATGTGGATTTGCTGGTTGATAACGCAATGAAAGACACACCACACACATAGACAGCAGTATTAGAGTCGAAGCGAGTTATAAGAGAGGAAAGTGTATGAGAAGTTACATAACAAAGTAAAGAAAAGAAAGAATAATGTAGTCACCTGTAAAGATGGTAGAGGGGAGAAGGATGATCAACGAAGAGGAAGAGGAAAGAAGGAGGGGCGATTATGATATCACCCTAAAAGGACGCGTGGTGATTACACCTTTCGTGAATATGCATCCAGAGCTCGACGTAGGCGGGACTGCAACTATCTTAGCATGTATTGTAACAGTATAGCTAAAAGTCCTTTACCATCCAATCATTACTGAGAGAAATTCAATGAAGTTAGGAGGAAGCACTCACGCACAAACGGCAGTTGCTGTAGAAACGCGTTAGACTATTTAAAGTGATTTTCCAACTGAAAAGCGTGTGATGGGAGTGTAAGCAGTGTGAGGATGCCTTTTTTCGATCAGTAACACGCGGAAAGAGAAGCATTTACTTTAATGCATTCTCTGGCCATTGTCGCTCGTGGCTACTGAGCCAGATTTGAATACATTGATGAAATAATTATAATGATGAAAACAATCTATGCCTTTTTCAAATGAAAATCTGTTCTCCTTGCCCTGATATGTATGACCTCCATCAGAGAATGTATTAGTGTACTCGATTCTTTTCGTCAAACCATAGAATTTGGTCACACTGGATTCCTTTCTAACCGGTAAATAGTTTCTAGCTTGTCTTTAATCAGCTTCATTCGCTTCCTTTCTGCATACACGAGACGTTAACCTAACACTTCTGTTTGAAATTCTACTACTATGAAGGGGCCTACTGCTTTTTTCTTTCACTTACTCTTTTTTTTTTTGTCTACACTATAACCTACAAGCTTCATGACATAAGGAATACAGATATTCCTGTAAACGTTTGTAGGAGAACAGTTTCTCCATGCTGAAATAGTCCTGACCTGTTCTCAGTCCATCAGTATGACCACTAGAACTTTACCTTATGGAGTCTTTTTCGGACGCCTGAAGAGTTTGGTTAAAACAAAAGTCTTTGATGAAAGCTCACCATGCGAATGGAGTCACGATGTTGTAGCTCCATGATTGTGCATTGCTCAACTAAGGAGCGGTTTCTTTCAAAAGTATGATACACATTATTCAGATACATGTGCATTACCAACTACAGAAGACAATAATAGAAAATAAAAAACTTGATATCGATTTTTTTTTGAAAGAGGATGACTACTGCATGACCAAGACGCTAAAAAGCAGGATTTATCAAAATGATTATGCTTCAATGCCTTGATTTATTTTCTCCTCAATCTAACTCGTTCGCACCTCCTCGAAGTATATCTCAGCATCAACCAGAGCGTGGGTAATTCGCAGGAAATTGATTTTTCGGACGCCACGAAGATGCACCAGACCATCAGTGAAAAGCGCGATGGCTTGGACACGCCAATGTTTCCTTCCGAGGGGTTATTCAAGGCTAGATTTTTTTTTTTCTTCACATTTCCGAAAAAGAAAAAGAGCATGTATGACAACATCCTCAATACTCTCATGAAATTTTACAGGAACATGTAGATATGCGACACAAACATATGTTTTAATCTTTCAAAAATAGAGCACTGAAACACCCACCAAACTTAAGCAGTATTCTACCCACCAAAACACTTCTCACACTAAAACAAACCGCATCCCCCCCCCCCCCCTTCATGGTGCGAAACTGGGGCAAAATCACCAAGGAATAAAACTCAATCGATGATGTTCTAGCGGCAAGCGGAGGATGAGATGGCAGAGTTGGGTTATGAACGCAAAGCAAAGAAGCCAATATTCTGTCGATTTGATACTGCTTAGCGCGATGAAGTGTAAGAATTCCTTGTGGAGATACTGTCTAGAAAATGGCGCCTGAGACTGGTATATCGATTTAGATGGGTGTCGTGACAATTAGAGCAGTCATAACAGCCTAATTTTGGCGTTGACGAATTCGTTACCGAAATATTGTTTTCTCTTACGTCGCATTGATGGATTGATGGGGGATATATTATGATAATGTCCTCTACAATTTGCTCATAATTTGATGGCAGTGAGTGATCTGCAGTGACGTGAGAATTCGAAGGAAGAGAGGGGTCCGAGAAGACATCACGTGAAGCGAGAATGTTCACTTTGACAGGTGGTACTGGGTTCGGCGTTGCGTGCAGATAGACAGCGGGCCACCTGGCCCCTCCTGAGGTCATAATATCAGCTCGCTCGCCGTCTCTTCTCCCCCCCCCCCCCTTGTGTGTGTGTGTGTGTGTGTGTGTGTGTGTGTGTGTTAGTGTGTGTGTTATGCGCCGTTATATTACGTGATCTAGTTATCTAACACATAAACCCCCAAATTATGAATTATGAATTTCAAAGGCTGTGTTCTTTCTGTATAGGTTAAGTGTTTTTCTCATACAGTCGGCTGAGAATGATAAGGGCGTTAAGTTAAAGCCACAGTCTTCGAGGCACTCGCCCTTCTCATTCTATCGTTTGCATCTGATATGTTTCTTAAAGGCATAATTTACCATTTGCAGATGAAACAAAAATCGAGCATTAGTGCTATAAAATAGTTCTAAAATGTGAGTTACGGATAGAAACAACCACTGTAAAAATTTGAATCCGTATTATCGATGTTAAGTATTGTTAAATACACAAAATGTGAACTATAGTTATAATAAAAAAAAAATCCAGACTAAACCGTCTACAGTTATGGTTCATTAAGAAAAAATACTGATATTTCCTTATATTCTAGACTTTACTGTGAAAATTTTATATGGTAGGATGTTTTGTGATACAACATACCTACACATATGCATCAAATGTGATATCTTTATTTTTTTTTTAATCACTGCTCCCAAAGGTAAACTGGACCTTTAACTTATCGGCTCATCCAGCGCTTGGAGGACCGCAAAGCTTAGACTTAGAAAATGTCGATCTCTTTTCGACCATGCATGTTTCCATACACTCTTTCCTCTCTACCGCGGTAATGTGCATACACAATATATGTATGTTATTTTAATGCTTGTGTAAATGTATGTACACAACATGATCGAAAAGGGCAAATCAGCAGCCTTGTGTGAATCTCTGTCCCACGACACTTGGTATGAAGGGAGGAGATGCCATGTGCAAATAGATCGTGTGACGTACCCCGAATCTTGGTAGCGGCAATATAGGACAGTGGACGTTGGTAACTCGAAACTCGTGGTTCCCAGGGCGACAGAGAAAAGATTTCACAAGATTGGCGGGGGAAAAAGCAAACAAAAGCAGGTTGCATCCATCCGTTGTCTGTGGAAAAAAAAAATAAGATGGAAAAAGAACCTACAACGTCAGGTTGAAATATAAATCTTAGAGAAATTTGAAACTTCATTGACAACGCTGACATCTATCGACATGCACGTTCAAATGCTTTGTGGATATTTTTTAATTTTCGTGGAATTCAGTTGCCATTGCATGCAGCACGTCATTGTAAGCTTTTGTATGCCTGGGGTAGCTCGTGATTGTTGGTGTTGTCGTTTTAATGTTCAATCCTTAAAGTGAGTATTATCAAATCCGCTTCACCTAATACTCCAAAACAATGCAAATCGTAACTCGTAATGCCGCCAACCTTGCATGCTGACAATGTATTTCGTGACGATTTGATTGCATTACAACAGTATTCGTTGGTATTGAGAAAGTCTGTTCCTTCAGCATTATAAAGAACCTAAAAAAAAAGACGCGTGCATCAGATTTCTTGCTATGGATGAGCGATTCGGTTTCTAATTTTAGAGGAAAGAAAATCAATTACAATATGTGTTTATCCTTACATACAAGCATAATCAATTTTATTCTCACAAAAACATTGATATACGACTGTAAGCGATCAAGCGGACTTCCATCGCTTGCAAAACTCGAACTTTGCTTCGTCCTATTCTATACCTTTGGCGCCACAAGAGAACATGCTTCTAAGAAGAAGAAGAAAAAAAAAGAAGGAGAAAAAAGAAGGAGAAAAAGCATGCCACAGCTATGCCTAAAGACATCAGTATACTGCATAGTGTTTACCCCCAGCTCTGACAGTACATTCTCAAGTGGCACACACGTCCGGTTAAGGAGGGGGGGGGGGGGGCAAGAGAGAAGAACAGAAAATGAAGATGGAGGGTGAAAAAAGACGAGAAGAAAAGAGAAATGCAAAAACCACCTTCCATTTACTGATGGTTTCCGCATCGCACTATATCGCATTCTGCCTTGACTTTTATTTCTAGCTCATGTCCTGTCATAGGATGATACAGATGGAGTACCCCAACGGGGTAACAAGGCAGGCTGGTTGACAGGTCATACATCTTCTTGTGTGAGGGCATTAACGCCTTCTCCATACCGTCAAGAGGTATAGCTGGATGATGGGAAGAAGAATGAGATAAATGATGAGGAGGGAAAAATAAAAGAAGGAAAAAAATGACAAATCATCACATCACAGTCATTTCTGAAGTATCGTAGCGTAAATGTCAAACGAAATTTCTTGTCAGTATACGCACGAATGATGTAGCGTTATAAGCCTGAAATAAAGATCATTGAAATTCCAGGAGATTTGGTGAAATATTTCTACTACGATTTCCAACTGAGATATGCGACTCCGCCGATGGAACTTCATTCTATTCTTTGATTGCTGCATTAATAATATCATATGAAAATAAATCAACATATTGTCTGTTTGTTTGCTTGTGTGTTTGCTTGCTTGCTTTCTTTCGTTACTTCTGCATTTTGCCTCGAAAAAAACTGCAACCGAATCATGTATAACGATGAAAACACACAAACAGATGCTTATAAACACAATAAAAACAAAAAACAATGAATATCTGAAATTACACTTTGCAGATGTAGCTTCATTGACGTAAAGGTAAGATACACCTTGTATTTTATTCAACACCATGACCATGACAGAATTATTATATCTTGCCAAAACGAAAGCAGAGATAAGAGAAATACAGGAGACCGCCGCTTTAAGCAAAGCTTCATCAGGATGGCGGCCTCAAAACAAGTGAGGTGAAGTCATGGCATTATTTCAGAATTTTACGATTTTTTCTTGCATTGGATATAATTATGTAATATTATGAGGACATTTTAGCATATCACTTAAAATCAATTATCAGTAACATTGACTAAGATGACTGCTTTGGTGGGAGTTCTTTTCTTTGTATGTTGTTGTTTTTTAAAGAACTGTATTACCCGCAAGATATTGTGTCTTTTTAATACAGGAAAAAGAAGTTATTACTTTTTTTTATTCAAATCATCACCCATCTTCATTTTCTTATGAGAAAGAATTAAAGCAATTTATACGGTTGAAGGCACGAGTGTACAAGTTAGAGTTGGTATTGAGTATGTGAAGGGATACTTCAAAAGGAAAAACAAACGCGCCATTAGGGCCTACAATGCCATATCGGAAGGAACGTTTTCTAATGTAGTTTGTGCATAGACATCTAGGGCTGATGTGAAGTAATCTTACTGAGTGATGATATTACCATAACCTAGACAATTATCATGCCCTCAGATTGTTAATGTAACAAGCAAAATAAGATGCATCATCTCTTCGAAGTACAATGAATGCGTTTAACCCATCGAGTGAAAAGGTCTTTAACATGGATATTTATACGGATGCATCGACAACAGAAGAGGATGCAATCGGAAGATCTTACACACTGCTACATTGTCTGCCAAAATCTTTCCAATCTCTCCGCGGAGACTCAAAGGCGCCCAAGAACCCGGGAGTAGGAGGTCTTCATTAGTTCTTCTCCTCGCGTTCACCCTGGGCGTAACAGTCCCAGGTATTCAATTACACGCTGTGGTTTCTGCTCAAACGGTCCGTAAGATGTGCGATGCAGTTAGGCATGATGGGATTGACGATTACTTCTCGTGCATTAGCGCGCTATGGAGAGCTAAAAACCGAAGCACAGTGGAAGCACGGAGCCATTACGTCAACATGTCATCTCCTTGTTTTATCCACACACGAGAAACTTGGATGACAGGGGAGATAACAGCTGCGGCGAAGTCCAGTCGTTATTGTTTCTTTTTTTTATCCATGTTAACCAGGAATGCTATTATGAGAAGGAGGAACATTCAGTGCCTTTTGTGTTCAATATAATGATTGAAGCATTAAAAAATTCAAGGAATTGTATAAGAAATCTTCTTGATGACAAAGTACAGGGAGTCATCATAATCAGTGAAAAAACTTTCATATCGAGAGAAAGAAAGATGTTTTCATGCTTTGCGTGATTTTTTTTTTTCAAATTCAAGTATGGCTCATCCCTTGCATGGGACGCTACTCGGATGCTTTTATAATGCAACCCACTTCTTCAGACTGGACTCACGATCCTCACATCGATATCACGTTGCCTTTAATTTCCGGGAAGATGCTTGCCTTCGAGCTCGATTTCTTTGCAAATCCATCAACATTCAGCGTATACAGCATGAAGCGCAAACATTTCGAACGCATATTTGTGACGATTGCAATGATACAACTTTCTAATTTTGACTTTTCCCATTTCTCTTTTCGTTTCTCGTCGCTGATCAGCTCAATGTACTGATACGTATACTCTTCAAACACGTTCAAGTTTCATCCCGGTTGGCGTCACTTGAAATTGCTTATAAAGACGTTTTCATTTTTTATCTTTAATCTAAAGATTTCGCGAAAGTTGCTTCGAGCGATTTTGAAATCGATCTTCAAATAGAGTCTTTATTCATATTTGGTTTGTGACAGTATCGCGGGAGGTTTCAGGTTGACTTTTTTTTTAATTTTGCAGGAAAGGATACTCTCTTTTGATACTTTCTTCGAAAAGCAACGTATACAAGGAAAACTAGTTCTTTCAGATAGGATAGTGGAGTAGATCACTCGTAAACACACACAGGTATACACTAACATATTCACGTTAAATTTTTCCTTCATTTGAAGATGTCTTCTGGAAAGTTTTATTCCTTATGTATAAGTTTATTGGTTTGTCTCTGCATTGTGAGTGATTACTTTGTTATATTGAAATCGTATCTAGCATGGTATGCAATTATTTTCCTATTTTTGTATATGAATATGATAAATGTGTGTGTATGTGTGTGCGTGCGTGTGTGTGCATGTGTCTGTGTGTATGTCGGTGTTCACTTTCTTCTACAAAAAAAAAGTTATTACAGCTTTACAGCATACGTTAGTCATTAAGAGGGTTAAAAGATTTCTGTTTGATATATCGAAGTTTAAAAGTCCTGTTTACCTTCGGGAGCAGTGATTAAAAAAATGTTCAAGATATCACTTTTGATGCATATGTGTGGGTAAGTTGTATCACAATTTGCAATAAAGCCTAAAATATAAGGAGATATCACCATTTTTCTCATTAAACCGTAACTGTAGACGGTTTAGTCTGGAAACATTTTTATTATAACTATTGTTCACATTTTGTATATTTAACAATACTTAACATCGATTATACAGTTTCAAACGTTTATTTTGGTTGTTTCTATCCCTAACTCACATTTTACAACTATTCTGAAGCATATGAAAAAATCTTCCAAATATTTTGAAATGTAATTTAGACAATTTTTTCAAAAATGTAACTTTTTTTTATACGCCCTGTATATATATATATATATATATATACATAGAGAGAGAGGGGGGGAGAAGATTATACAGTATAGGTAGATAGAGAGGGACAGTGAAAGATACACATATTCACATATATAACATATTTATGTCAAAGAGCGTTTTATTCAAATCTACATTTCATTTCCTGGTATAGAGAAATAAAACTGCAGTTAAGGAATCGTTGGACATTAAAGACGTCTTTTTATTCATCTTTTTACATCCGTTTTTTTTTTTTTCGATTTTCTGATTTGTGTAATTCTAATGGATGGATTTCTATGACAAAATTTTGTGTTTCCGGTTGGTAAGATATTGTGGTAAGTGCAAGATGATAACGTATTGGTGGTCACAACAGAGGGTCATCTTACAATACCATGCTCTCGACGTGGATGTCTAAGATAGATTTCCCATTGAGGAGCGCGATCCCAAAGCGATGTTTTAATCCACATTAACCTCTTTTTTCGCGGAAGATGAGAAGTGATATAAGGTGGGTAATCTTATAAGCTTCACATTAGGCATACCCCGGATCTCTTCAACTCCGGGCGCAGGCAGAAATTTGAGACACGTGACTTGAATAGACAGGATAAAGTGCAGGGGTACCTGCGATCAACACAGTGTGTGGCGGGGACGAAAAAATATATACTCGGTCCATAAGCCAGCCTCCCTTTCTTTGACCCGCACCCCTCCCATTAAATCATACACGTAATGTACAACAGATTCATCTCATATAACTTGATTAAGAATATTGTCGTCGGCTATACCTTGAGGTTATTAGAAAATATTCTTGGAATATGAGAAGTACATGTACTTTATTTCGTTTTGGCAGATATTAAGTCCAACAAAGAGTTTGATATAGACGCAGCCAAATTGATTTAAGCTGTTCTCATAAGTTGCCGCTGTGCATTCGATATTCGGTGTTCCTGTCATATTGCTAGAGACATTCATCATGTTTCGACGATGTCTCTTCATCATAAGCATACCGACCAGGTGCAATGCTCTAAGCGACTTTTAAAAATTCATAGATGTGGGGGGGGGGGGGAGGAGGTTACTGATGACTTTTTATGAAGTGTCAAACCAACACTGGAGAATTTCAGGTTTCTATTTCAAAATTCCCCATTGCAAGTACAATCGATCAACTGCCGTCTAGTATAGTGTTGTCGCCTTATTAAGTATTGAGATGAACGCTGCACGTGGTGCATGATTGTCATAATACATATTATGGCGAAGCCTATGATACAGTTTGATGCCAAGGACAAATGAAGTATCGCAGCGGGAGGCTCTGTCATCTGAAGATGTGAAATCATTAGCCTGTGTGCACGTGTGTGTGTGTGTGTGTGTGTGTGTGTGTGTGTGTGTGTGTGTCTCCTTCCCTCTCTACCTTTCTTGATGTGCGTATCCATCCATATGTTTACAATATAGTAATCTCAGGCTGTATACACACATCATTGGTTAAGTGTCTATATTCATTTCTTTTTTTGGCAGCAAGACTTAGTGAAGAAATTCAGGTCTCAGTAATGAAGGTCATTGCTTTTTATACAACTCAAACTGAAAAGACTTATCAACGGACCCATCAGTGCTCTAACCTATAAGTTATGTCTAAAGACATAAGCTATGTTGGATGTTTGCGTGAAAGAGTCTTGTTCTAGATCACACACACACACACACACACACACACACACACACACACACATATATATATATATATATATATATATATATATATATATATATATATATATGTGTGTGTGTGTGTGTGTGTGTGTGTGTGTGTGTACATTGATGGACTATAATATGCAGAATTGTCAAACCCTGAACAGAAGCCCAAAAAGGTTATACCACATCGTATCCCTTCCAAAGAGAACAAGTTTGATTTAAAAAAAAAAAAAAAAAAAAAAAAACTTTACGATCCAGCAAAATAGTTTTCTGTTAACAGTATGTCGCATCAGCTTAGGTGCTGTAACAAATTAACGTTCCACTCCCCAACCCAACTTTATGCCCAAAGTGCTATCGGGAAGAGCTGACATCAAAATCTCATGGTAACCTCACATGTCCAGCATGCCTAAAGGTGATATATAAGATGGTAATGTTGTGGAATTATTTCATCGTATAACAAAGACAAACACAACGCGAAACAAAAAAAAAAGCAAAAAAGAATAAACCGCCGGCGGTCTGCAGAATCGACCTGCTCTACTCTTTCCATTTAAGTTATCTTTGACAAAGATGTCATAGTACTCGTTAAGGCGGCGGCACTGCTTCGTATAAATGCATCTGCGCACCTCACACTTCAAAGATGACTAGATTGAGAGAACCGGGGCTGACATTCTACAGAAATGAAAACAACAACATCATTTAATATTGACTCTACGTGATGAGTGTGCTCCGAGCCAGGTATTCTGAGACGCACGACGAATCAATCATTAAAATCTCCTAAAAATTCGGCAGTCCATCGAGAGCGGAGGAGGGTAAAGAACTAGAGAGAGGGGGGTGGGGGTTGCTTGGGCACACAAAGAGAGGAGATGGAGGGAGAGAGGAAGGGAGGGGTGTGAGAGATTAGTGGTGTTGATGGAGGCAAATCAATTGGCACTGAAAGAAAATAATATTCGCCGCAAACTGACATTGTTTAGACCCGGCTCATCTTTGCGAAAACATGGCGTTATTATTACTCGTCAGGGCATACCTCTATACGCCGCCATTGAGTGTTTAAACACGAGGGAATGGTGCCGCTGGAGGAATCCAGAAAAGCAAGGGTGAGAAAGGAAATAGAATGAATTGAAAAAGGAAGGACAGAGAGAGTTCTATGAAGAGAGAGAGAGAGAATAAAAAAAACAAAAGTGACCTTATGTTATTATCTTAGCAAAAGAGGGAGAAAGGGGATGTCAAGTAGGCACATAGATGTCTGAAGAGTAGTCCGCTTTTATTTCTGCATTTTTTTCATGAAACTCATACACGAATTAACGGTATATATATATATATATATATATATATATATATATATATATATATCATTTTGAGCAAAAATCTACACAATAAATTCACAATGTAATGATCACGATGACCTTTAAAGTATTTGAACAAATACTTGGAATGAAAGAGAAGTCAATAATAAATTCCAATTTGAGAAAGAAAAAAATGCAGGAGTCTGCCATCTTAAACAGGAGCTTGATAGTGATGACAGCCTTAGGAAAAATAAATCAACGAAAAGCATTCGCAGAAATAGGCAAGTTACCATGAAAACTTGTCATGTGCTAACTTAATGTGTATTCCTATACCTTTTCAGGGGAAAAGATGCATAGGAGAAGATTAAACAAAAGATTAGGTTAGATAGATGAGAAAATGTATAAATATATGTGCATAATGTGTAAATGTATAAATGTATACATAATTATGCGTGAATGCCATTATGCATATTAACACATTCACCGAACTGAGATATTATAATACTTTTTTTTCAATTCAATTTAATTCATTTCTCATTTCTAAACAGAACGCTATGTAGTGCGTAATGTACGTGTATGAACATAATGACCATTATAGTATGCGTGTTTGTGCATGAGCTTGTGTGTGCATGTGTGCATGTTTATACTTTGTGTGCATGTGTGTATGATGCGTCTGTAATGTGTAAATCTCGGTTGTAATGAATCACCATTGCTTAAAGCAGAATCCTAAAGGAAACGCATATTTTGTTGGATTATTCCCCCATTCAAGCTTACAAGAGCATGTTAAACACAGCGGCCTTTAATTCATCCATTTAGAAAATAGGATTGCGTTTTGGAGAACGGCTGCTTAGAAAAATTGTTCCCTGAATCATGGTCAATTGGAAGATCCGTGGTTATTTTGGGGGCGCGTCCATGACGTCATGGGTTGAAGGGCAAACCCGGAAGTATCACACAACAGCCTAAGCTTACCTATGTATGCTCTCGATGAGAGCGAGATGTCGAGGCTCGTACCCCGAAATCCCAAGACATTTTTTTATCAGAATGTCATAAAAAATGAAATAAAATTGTTTTCTGTGAAAGTCTCCTGTGAAATCACACATTTCTTCGTTTAAATAGAGTCTGTTACGTGTTATTTAGGCTACGAATACAGAAGTTGTCAGGCCTAGTGCCTGTAGTGGTGCTTCGTAGTCGATCAGTCACATGCATGCGCCCATCACCGGCCGCGTAGGCCTATGTCGCAGTGCAGTAGTCTCCGTGTATCAAAGAGCGGAGAAGTCTGGGCTTCGTACCTCTTTGGTACGTACAATGTACTATATCAGCAGTTCCTCTGTAGTACTACAGCTGTGTACGCCATATATTTAGCGAGTCTTTTTTTTCGCGAATCGGGACTTGCCAATAATTTCGCGAGTGCTTAAATTCGTGGTTGTGGAGTACTGGGAGTACACTACGGAAGGAGGAAATATATACGGAAAGAGAGTTCATATTTTCTCGTGTTTTTAAATTCGCAAAAAACACCAGGTTCGCGAAAATGATTAAAAAAAAAAACCTCGCGAAACATTCGGCGTACGTGGATCGCTGATACTAGATACCACGCAATGCGCGGGCATCGGCTAAGTCGAAGTCTTGACTAGGCCGGCCGGCCTATCTGGTGATAAAATAAATGATACAGAGCACTGCGATTTTCATCGATAGTGATAAAACTTTGATGGACTCGGTGAAGTAATGAATGAATCGTGCAGTGAATTTGTGAGGGTACCTAGCTGGATAGAATGCTGATGAGCTGTGAACGGGAGTACGGAGTGAGTGTGATGTGATAAAATATGATAATAGTAATACGTAGCCCGACCAGACGTTGCGCTACCTATAGGGCTAGCGACTGGGCTGTGTTCAGTTAGGCCTACTGCTGCTCTGAAGTACGAGTTCAGGTCAGCACTAAGCTCGATTCATTTTCAGTTCAGAATAAAAACAACTCTTACCAATCTAAATTTTGAAGCCTATCTGGCATTGGTCCTGCGTCACCAACATTGTCCCCTGGCCTGCCGTGTGGCAAGGGCTCGTATTGCCAACCTCCACTAAGTCCGTCCGCTTCAACCGGACCACCCTGGGCCTTCCCCACTATAGCTCGCCCGCAGCGTCTCCCTCCTGCGCACCGCCGTGCGGCTCGTCATCAACATCTATCTCTCCAACTTCACCAGGGTCATCATCACTAGTTCCTCATCGCTATCATCACTCGTGTGTACTGTATCACTCAGTTCATCACCGCTTCCACATTCAAATTCCACCAAGAAATCATCCTGATCATCACTGGCCTTAACGTACGATGTCGCGCATTATCGAAAAACAAACTTTCAAAACTTATGCAAATACTATCTACAACAACTTGTATAATACAATGCATGCACTATGCGCGCGGGGGCCTGCGGCGCTCGAGACCTTGCGCGATTTCCTTCAACCCATGACGTCATCGGCAAAGCCTCGAAATTTACGTTGTGACCTAGATTTCAGGGGGGTGACAGGTGTAAATCTTCAATATCATCTAACTCCACTTCAAAAAGGCCATTTTAAACGATGTAAACGACAAATTGTTCTATGTGTCCCACTCTTTGACTTCATATATAATTTTATTTCTTCAGTATTCCCCTTTAAAGTGGAACACGTAACTGCAGCTGTATAATGAGACTTGAGAACTGGAGAAATGATTCGTATGATATTGAAACCTGTCAAAATAGGAAGAAAAGGAAGTGATAAATAAAGGAAAAGAAAGACAAAATAATGTGTGCGCATGTGTGTGTTTTTTTTTTTTTTGCATGCATGTATTTTGGAGTTTGTTAGTGTTAGTATAGGTGAAGTAAAGAGGAAGAGAGGGAAGAGAGAGAGAAGGAAAGAACGAAAGAAAGAAATAGAATAGTCACCAGGGACACCCAATGTTTTCTAAAGTCTCCTTAAATTGATGACATTAACCTGTGCGACTTGAAAGGCGCTCCCTAAAATCCATACACGAGCAATCAGTCTGATTGGAAGTGCCCCGGGCCATACCGAGTCCCTCAATAGTTTAATGACATTACGCATCATGCGCCACGCGAGCACTCTCCGCGTCTTGCAATGTGTTCCCCAGCCATGTTCCCCTCATTATACACCGGACTCACTCGGGGGGGGGGGGGGGGGGTGGTGGATGAGAAATATCAAGACCTCTCCCTCCAGCCTTTTATGAAAAACAATATCATTATTTCATGTTTAAATTTGAATTCTTTTCTGACTACTGGGAGTAAACATTCACACGTCCCACATTTCTAGGGTGTTTTTTTTTTTACTTTTCTTGTTATTTGTACGGTGCTCGTCCTAAAACAGATTTAGAGAAATATGATTTATCTTTGCTAGAATTTGACTGGTATATGGTCCAGTGTGTATTCAAGTGCAATTTTTAGAAAGTTTTGTGAATACATTGTAGTTAGATAAGCTATGCGAAAGACTGTCTTTTAATGCCTGTGTGCGAGCTCAAATCAAATCATAGCAATTCAGATGGCAACAAGATTAAAATTGCGTGTGCAATGAAAACAGTGTTGCATTCCTTACGATCAGTAAAGTTAGGAACTTATATTTGATGCTCTACGTTATAAAAGAAATTATTCATCATAAAAATTTTCACATTTAACTCTCGATTTAAAGGCTTTACTTAGATTAAGACCATGTCGAAAGATTGCAACCGCAATGAATCATTAATACTTTGTCGATGAAATTATAAAGTAATAGCGCAATGCCTTAACACAAATGTGTATGTGTGTGTGGATATGCATGTGTATAAAATCTGTGTCTTAATTCTCAATGTGAGGTGACTTTTTTTTCAGTTAGTTAGTTAGGTTTCGTCTTGTTTTATGCGGGTGTGTGTTTTGTTTTGTTTTGTTTTCTCCAGTTCTGCTGATGAAAGAAAAGAAAAATGCCAGAAAGCCCATCGCTATTGGACAATGTGTCTTCAGACTATTCTGACATCCAAAGGCAGCCCGAAATACTCATCTTCAGTGTGTTGCTTGTACACATGTTTACTCGAAATGCACTCGGTGAACACTCAGGATAGATTTGGCATCATTGAAACTTAAATCTTCATATCTTTACCATGTTGACGATCAGCTCAAAGGCAAAGGAATGCAGAAGTAATTGGAATGAAGTAAATAAGTAAACAAGAAAACTTAATTGCATTCATAGCATTCTGTGGATATGAATATGCACCCTCTTCACTACATAGAAATTGTAAAGCAATGCCTCCTCTATCATTTCCATTACATTTCATGAATGTAATAGTGACTTTGCGATACATACATACTAGAATAGTTATTAGATTATGCGTTCACAATGTATCCACGTATGAACATAAAAATTGCAAAACGATAAAGCTATATCATGTTGGAATGAGGACGACTCCAATTTCAGTCCAATCACTCGCCGAACTTTTTCCGTCCCCCTAAAAAGTCGTTCCCTTCCACCAGCTCTGACATTGTATCCCCGGCCAGACCCTCTAAATTCTAATCTCTTCCCTTCAATTACACTTGATCGAGGGAAAAGCAATTACATACCTCCGCTCTTCTACTGTGGTATTGTCGTAGAGGAATGAATTCGATATCCCTCGAATATACGACAAGCGGGCATCGGGGCTCTCAAGGAATTTAGCTCATTTCACGAGCATGCGCGCAATGGTGATCAGATTGGACTTTATTGTGTACTGCAGAGCGAGTGCGCCACTTTTAACATTTACCTTCCGACCATATACAGACGAGGAACCTATACATTATGACAAAAAGAAATATGAGAGAGTGTGATTGTGCGTTATTGCCATCTTTTCATGTAGAAGAAGAACAACAAAGATAAGTCTCGAACAGTCGAAACGGCGGAAAACACAGTTTTACCTTTTTTTCTTGCTTGATCCAGCAGCTCATAACCTAAGCGCGCCAGCACGCTCCATGAAATATTATGTACACTTTGTACTAGTGCAAATAGGTGAACAATGTGCACACTGCTTCGTAATACTGTTATGACGTGGTGGTTCCATGTCTACGTGCTGTTACGTGTTCACGATACACGCATGCGAATATTATATCTAGGTCAAAAACATAAATGCGTGTTTATGCATCCGAAGAAGCTGTCTCTTCGCTTGAAAACAAGAGCGGTCAGCAAGCTGTCCACTTGACCCTTAATTGTGACGTATGTCTCCAGCCGCTTTTATTGCTACTATTTTGTTTCTGTAAAAGAAGCCGATCTGAACGCCATATTAAAAATGATTTGTCATTTTTAAACTGTCGCGCGTATTGCTTGAAGAAATTCAACAAGTTCTATGATATTCGTTACTCTTTAACGTTTGGCATAAATCTAATAGGTATATCTTGACATAATTATCATTGCTAACACCAGTTCCTTTAAAAGAGACCTCCGGATGATTTTCAGATTTTTACATTCGAACAATTATAAATTAGTTATACTGAGGACAGAGTTTCAGAATTAGTGATAATTGGGATGAAGAATAAGAACATTTTCAAAATTTAGAACTAATTGCAATGAACAAAGATGATGACATGGCAGAGTCACCATAAGAATGTATGAGTTGGGGCTCAAGGAAGCAGAACAAAAGAAGAAGGCATGCATAGATCACACACAGGTGAACTCGCAGGCAAGCGGTATTGCAATGGAATTACACTGCTACATTTCTGAAATATGTGAACCTCTATGTCATCATCCTTGTTCAGTGTAATTTGTTTAAGGTTTTTCAAAGTATTGTTTCTCTGCTCAAGAACCACAATACATTTCACAAATCTATACATGGCGTTGTCGATTTATGCACTACATGTACATGATGTGAAATTATGGAAATCGTCTGGAATGTCCCTCTAAGGATATACTGTATAGATAAGGACCAAAAATTGAGATAATTATCTTGCACACATATACAAACATAAACATACATATATGTATATGTATATGTGTGTGCATGTGTGTGTGTGTGTGTGTGTGTGTGTGTGTGTGTATAACATACAAGAAGGGTATATATATATATATATATATATATATATATATATACACTATATACACATTGCAGCTTCCGTTACACCGTGTTTACAATAGGCCATACGACCGAGTATGAGGAAAGGTCGAAGTGTGAAATATTGCCCCCCCCCCCCCAAAAAAAAAAAGTATCATGTTAAACAGTATAATCCTCATTTGTTTAACTTTTCAGGGAAGGCATGTGCTTGAAAAGAATGCATTGTGAGATGATCATTATACAGATTCCAGGCTTCATCCATGAGTTAAAAACTGCAGTATAGTATCTGCAGATTAAAACTGAACATGAAGGCTGACCAACCATCTAATGTTTAGGAAAAGGGAGTTTTTGAAAGAGCTCACATTTCAGCATTGTTTATGTCAGTGGTCTTTTTTGTTTCCTCGAAACAGTACATAATATAGCAGAATTGTTGCGACTTTTCACTTTTTATCTGTCCCCATACGCAGCTGTTTTGCACATTCCAGGAACACCCATTCATAGCAAGTGAGGTGTTATTTTAAAGATGATTAATCATCTTTTCTTATGATGCCACATTTATTGCCGATATAGGAGAAATGAGATATAAAATTGCACAACTTTATTTTGAGGGGATTATATAACCTTGCGTGTGGGTATGTTTAATGAATACATCTTGATTTCATTTTTTTTCTACTTATTGACTATTTAAAAAGTTTTAAACAATTTTATATTTCTCATTGCTAAATTAAAGACTCACAATTTTCGTCAAAATTAATAGGTGATACAAAATATGACACAGATTTTCCATCAAACAAGTTGGACAGTTTGCCCAAGAACACCAAAGAAAGTTATGTGCAAATCGTACAAGTATTTACTCATAATCACTAAACGAATTAAGATTTTTTTAAAGACGCTCCTTTTCCTTCCCCTCCCTCTGCTAAAATAATGATAATGATAAAAAATCTTCCTTCACATTTACTCTCACCTCCCAAATCCTCAGTTCTCTATACCCCCCCCCCCCAGAAAAAAAAAGAGAAAGAAATATAGAATGATCACACGAAACAGAAGAACGGACGGCTCTATTAGTGGTTATATTTTATTTGTACACACAAGTATAAATCACGAGGGGATAAATTTACACCAGAAAGAAAAGAACTGCTGCTCGTCTCCTATATTGACAGGACAACACCATTAATATGGCTAATATGATTTAATCTCAGTTATCATCGATCATTTTTTTTTCATAAACCCATACGAAACACTCAACACCTAATCGATATTTTACAAGGGAAGCTCGCTCCCTTCCCATGTCTGTTATCACGTGGTTCTAATGGCGCCTTCACCGAGGCCTCGTAGGGCTACATGCTCTTAGCGACGAGTAGTTCGGTGTGTCGTCTGGCCTTCATCCGCCTGTCTTGGTAGAGTTGGCGCGGTATTAGGGGAGGGGAAAAACAGGCAGGGGAAACAGATGGGAGAACGGAACGAGAGTCTAGGGCTTTGCCAGACACAGCTATAGGGATACAACCAATAATGCATCGACATTGGGGGAAATGTAGTGCGTGCTCCCCTCGGTTTAAGTTAATACCACTAAGTGGTAGAGACCATGCACAATTTTTGAAGCAGTGATGAAGGTCTCCTGACCTTTGCATAATCAAATGGCGGGCTAATATCCTTTGTGGCTTGGTCTAGTGATGGCCGTGATACCCATTTTGCGGTTTCCACGACGAAAACAACATTTTCTATAATAAGTTCCTTAGTATCAAAGGTTTCCTTTTGCATCTGTCAGAGACATGTATGTATTTAGAAACAATTCCAGGAGAGGATGAATGCATGCATCCTTAGTAAAAACTTGACTCTGTAAATTTCAAAATGTTCAACCCCCTTTCCCTTCATTGCTTTCTTTTATTCGTCTGAAACAAAAATATATCATTGCCTTTAAAGAAAATGTAATCTTCTCATCTATTTAAATAAATTCTGTTTAATGTGTAATGCCTTGTTTGATTGTGCCAAAATTATAATGCATGTATTACTTTGTTCTTTGTTTGTATGTGACTTTTTGTTTTTGTTTGTATGCTATGCATTCTAAAAACATTGAAAAAAAACTCACGTCATGAAAGACTACAAGACGCAATGTTGATCCTTTCCCTATATGACGCAGAACAAATTTAGCAGTTACTACATATTACTATCTACCTACAAACTGGCGAATCTGATGTATGCTACAAAAGTAAAACATACGTACTTGCAAGCACGATAGAAGAGGAAAATGACAATTATTACATTCTTGGAAAATTGAGCAGCGTCCCCTTTTAACATTACAGCTAAACTCTGGGGGGGGGGGGGAGGGGGATGTTTCACACGGAATCTCAGTCGATCTTACGATATGGTAAGCCACTGTACTGGTTTCCCTGTTCAGTTTTATCAGCATGTCAGCATCCGAGTTCAAGTTGTTATTGATATCTACAGAAATTCCTTTTTCACTCAATATTATCTTGTATATAATGGCTGCATGAAAAGGTTTCCAAATATATGTCGTCATTGGGAAGTTAGAACATCAATGAAAGCACACACATGTTTTTAAGTTAATCTTAACGTTTATGATCTACTTAGATTCTTTGTGAAACACCCTAGTCAGCATTTCGTAAACGGCGAAAAGGGATGGGGAAAAAAACATTGCAAATTAATATTTTGTCCTACAGGTCAGCTGCGCAGAAGGTTGTAATGGTATATTAATAATGATAGCAATAACCAAGGAAGCATTTCCTCAATTGAAAATCTGATCGGCTGTTGCCATGGTAATCAGGACGTCGTGAGTTTCGGAAGTAAACGGTAAAGCAGTTTCCATATTCAACATGGTCACGAAAATCCTCATTTACGCGCTGAACGGGCCATCTTGTCAGAACATTGGAAACAATCACAATGAATGAACAAGAAAATAGCTCCGCGAAGCAGCTCATTTCCACCCTAATTGTGATTTATATACCTAACTGTGATTTATATTACATCATTTGCGTCATCAGATTCTTTGACGATCAAAACATACCTTTAGATGATTGGAATCTCATTGAAATCATTGTTAGTTTTATTACCTTTTATAGATTTTCACAAATTATTCACTGATATAGCTGTTAAAATCACCGTATTTCACAGTGATGAGGAATCCTTTAAAATGTCCCAGTTATTTTGCAAACAGCCAGACAAACACACAAACACACAAATCAATGCCATAACCATAAACAAAACAAAACAAAACAAAACAGAAACATAACCTCCTAATACTTGAAGTAAAACGTCGAGCAACGTCGCACCAACATAATAATATTTATAGGATATATTCCATATTAGAGCCGACATCACTCAACTTCGGACATTTAAAAATGAGTTTCAGGCAGTCATCTGATCTGTGTCTTGTTTGTTTGTTTGTTTGTTTGTTTGTTTGTTTGTTTGTTTGTTTGTTGTTGTTGGGTTGTTTTTTTTTGGGGGGGGGGGAGAGACAAATATCTACTGTCGTCTTTATACTCCAATTCATTTTGAGTTGTGCGTGACAATGAAATCTTCATCAATGGCAAAGTCAATTGTTTTTTTAGGTTTGTAGACTGTAATTTTCGCGCGTTTCGCTCGTCTTTGTTTTCGTCCTTCTGCACCTGACCAAAACAATTATTCTGAGCAGAGCCGGCATGTAAATGTTCCATTTTTTGTCTTTGCACATGGAGAGACTATACAATATCTGCATGCTCCGATGCGCAAGAGAGTTTGTTTGGATAAACAGCTTCTCTATTTCAATTGTTCATACGTCAATGGCCATTATAAAGTGATTACCCTTGGACGATGTGTTAATACGTAATGTGATATGGCAGCTTTATAATGCGGTGATGAAATGGCTAATTCGAACTTATTGCGTAGTGATTTACTAACCGCTATGATTATATAGGATTGTGTTTTAAAACTAATCACCCGCACATTGTGGATGTAAAACTAATGCTTCAGAACAGCCGTGCTCAACTTGATATACCTAATTAAATTCAAATGCATGTTGATTTGTGTTGATCCATATTCATATTATACATTGATCATCACTTCTGTGGTCAAAAGAAAAGCAAATTATGTGTCATGTATATTCAGTTTTATTTTTTTTTCTTGTACGATGTCTTTTTGTTCATCATAATTAGTGTATTATGGAAATATGAAAATCATGCTCAGTTTAGGGGAAGGTGCATTTATATGTCTTTCATCAATCACAACAGAAATTTGCCAGAATCCGTGATTTGGAAGTTGTTATTCTTTTTTTTTTTGTGGATCAAGATTCAATCAAGATATCTGAAGAAAAATTGCTGAAAAATATCATGAAATAATATGGCACATATTTAGATACACAATGGGACACATAAGTTTGATCAGAGTCTTATAAATCAACACAAGTCAATATGCATTTTCATTGCATAGGTCCTTTAACCCCACTTTGGTTGCCGATTGGCACAGAAAATGGTTAACTGGATTAGAACGCAGCTGATTGCAATTGTATATGATATCCCAAATGACTAGAATTGACTTGTACCATTTTGATTGTTTTGCATTTCTAGCTTGCAAGTTTGCTATTGATAACTATTAGAGCTGCCAACACTGGAAACTAGTTGAGTTGAGAGTGAGACTCCCATAGGCCAATGCTATAACTTAGGAGTCAAAATGAGTGAGATCAATAGAAATGCATGCAAATGAAATAAAGTTTTAGAGTGAGAAAGGACCAAAATGCGTGAGAGTTGGCAGTCCTTAATGCCGTTGTCTGTTTCTGCTTTTTATCAAAGCATCTGTTCAGTTACTCTGCATATCTGCCGGTGGGGGGGGGGGGGATAAGCAAGGTTCCACATTACGTCGCTTTTGACCTCATTATTGAAGATTTTCAGTCCTTATCATTGAAAAAAAAAGAACAAGTATATAGCTACCCCCCCCCCCCCCCATTTCTGTAAACGAAAGAGAGGTGATGTTTTTTTTTCCTGCTCTTTCTTACTTCAAGTTATTCTAAATGGAGATGTCAAAAGGCCAGCGAGGTTTGCCGTTCCGACAAAAGTGCATTTTGAGAAGCGGTCCCAATATGCTGCTTTATCGTCGTTCCCTCACACTTCAGAGCGATATTTGATGGGCCCTGTCTTCAGACTGACACACTTCTAACAATCACGTCTGTGTGTATGTGGGGGGGGGGGGGGGCTCAGGAGAACCACGAATGATGCAGATACGACATAGTTGCTGTTGTTACTGTTTTTAAAGTTTTTTATCCTTCTCATGAAACATATAGTGACGGTTAGTGTCGTAAGTCGCATCAATTTAATGTTTGACAGCGCTCAATTACGCTGAGACCGTCACTTATCTTCAAAGAGCATAGGAACACGGAAAAGGGGAAAGAAAAATAAAGTGGGAGAGAAATAGATAGATAGATAGAGATATATAGAATAGAGTGAGAGAGAGAGAGAGAGAGAGAGAGAGAGAAGGAGAGAGAGAAGGAGAGATGAAAGTCCGTCTGAGCGTTTAGCGGCGAATTGCCACATTCATTACGGGAATTAGCGATGCACCTGTGTGCTGATGGAAGGAGTGAGCTCAGAGACGTGAATCTCGGCGGCTGAATGTTCTGCTATTACACTTCACAGGAGACCTTTTGTGAAGTTTAAAAATGCATGCGCTGGAGTCCATTAGGCAGAATCAACCCCGCATGAAACACTCTGTAAACGTATCTTCCTTTTTCTCTCTCTCCATCTTCACTCTCTCACCCCCCCCCCCTTTCTCTCTAGCATGTACCAATAAATGTAATGTAGGTGTACACAAGAAGATAAAGGTTATGCCATGATTATTTTCAATCGTGAAGTAATATGGAAAAAATATGTCTTTTGTATGAAAAATACCAGCGAGATACAGAAAGTGGATAAAAAGAGATAGAATATAGATATATATAATCTCTATCGTCTGATAGATATAGATTCAATTCAATCCAATTCAATTCAGTATAATACAAGTATACAGATATACATTGTATATCATCTGTCCTCACACAGTTTATCACTGTTTCTATTATAACACATACCAATAATAATTAGCATAAAAATTTAATGCAGGAGATTTCACGAAATACAATGAAATGACTACTACATAGATAGGACAAAACTAAACGCGTGTGGAAAACGATTGATGTCCAAGAGGTTTCTTAATGTTTATTGCAAGCCAAGCTACCTACATCGATTAAAGCTGAATAAGCATTAAACTGATGCATAAAACATTTCTAGTGTACTGCAACTGATTGATTCTTGGAAGCGCAAAATTCTCTCTTCCCCTGGAGTTATTCATGTACGAGTGGATTTACGTCACGTATATGCCACTTTCGAGCGCCACATCGGTAACAAACGCACTTGTCAAAACCCTGTGCACCATCTTAAGATTCTGCATGTACCTTTAGATTCCTGCGTAAATGTAATCTGTGGATGAAATACGTTCCCATCATACCCATACTGAAGAAGGATCAAACGCAGGTTTTTGTAGGGACAGAAATGTAAACATATAAATGTATACATTATAGTATTACAAGTATACATATATGGATAGATACTTATAGATAGATAGATAGATAGATAGATAGATAGATAGACAGATAGATAGATAGATAGATAGATAGATAGACGGATTGAGATAGATTGATAGATAGACGGATTGAGATAGATAGATAGATAGACGGATTGAGATAGATAGATAGATAGATAGATAGATAGATAGATAGATAGATAGATAGATATAGATAGATAGATAGATAGATAGATAGATAGATAGATAGATAGATAGACGGATTGAGATAGATAGATAGATAGATAGATAGATAGATAGATAGATAGATAGACAGATAGATAGATAGATAGATAGATAGATAGGTACGCAGGTAGACATATATAGCATTAATAAATATAATATATACACGACTAACGGTATATTCAGTTGAGTCACGTTGCCTTCTTTATACGTTTTGACAGTTTATATATATATATATATATTTTCACTATGATATCTCTCTCTCTCTCTTTTTAATGACGCCAGAGAGAGTTTCCAAACGTTTCAAACTTGAAGACCATGATGTCATCTGACAGGTGTTTGTTAGTCTTTGTTTTGTCTATTTGTTCTTCTTCTGCTCTGCAGCCAAGAGAGAAAAAAAAAAGATTAAAGACATTACAGGCCTTTTCACCATCTTCTGATCCTGCCATTCTCATCTTGATACGCAATGCTATTAAAGGATGATCTCCAAAGACACTCCGCTGTCGTCGATATGGGAACGAGGACAGAGTCGATGACGGTGTATGCACTCGGTGAAAATAAAAAGAAAGAAAAATGCCTTGGGCAGGATTCGGGGCACTTAGAATGTTGATGGATTGGCTACCAAACTCACTTGGTCTGGTCTCGCAAACTTTTATCGTAAGAGACTGTTAAAGACATTTTGTTTGAGTATTGTCGTTCGGTTGTTGTGCTCTTTCTTTTGGGGAGAGGGGGGCAGAGAGGCGGATATAGTATAGTGTTATGTTTTGAAGGAGAATTTCTACAGAGCTATATAACACGATTATCGCATCATTTTCCATTTCTTGATTGTAGGTTTTTGTCGTTGCTTTTTTTTTTTTAGGTGAGAGGACTTCTGCAATACACCTGTTTAACTTTTGATCGCCAGAGCGCCGAGGAAATTCATATCAAGAAAAACAAATTACGAAAGCCAAATATCAAAATCTTTCAAGCAGTACGCACTTACATTGAATAGTAAAATAGTATATAGTAAAGTTTATATTATATCAAAACGTTATATTCAATGAAACAAGAAGTTTAGCCAGTATGTTTCTGACTTACACTGTATGCTTACTTTTGGTGCTTGTCATAACAATAATATTATCTACTCGAATGAGATTTTCAACTGATGCCCAAGCATTGGCAAAATTACTTTCCCCACATTAAACACACCAGCACACAGACACAGGCACATACACACACGCACTCAAACACACACATCTGATTTTTTTCCCCCTGGTAAAACCACATTATCATACATAATTCTAAACAACTGATTTATACCCTCTATCTGTTCCAAATGTTTGTTCAGCATTTCGCACTCTATGAAGATGTTATGTAGATAATTATATTTTTATATTCTTATTTTTATATTCTTATATTTTTATATTCTTATATTCTTATTGATATACATGATGTATACAATTACATTAACACGTGCGTGTATGTGTGAATGTCTATGAAAGCATCTGAAAAGAAAGAGACGGAGAGCAACAAAATTGAAGAACAAAATTTCGCACTCTATGAAGATGTTATGTAAATAATTATATTTTTATATTCTTATTTTTATATTCTTATATTTTTATATTCTTATATTCTTATTGATATACATGATGTATACAATTACATGAACACGTGCGTGTATGTGTGAATGTCTATGAAAGCATCTGAAAAGAAAGAGACGGAGAGCAACAAAATTGAAAAAAAAAAATGTAAATGAGGACTGCAGCATTTATATTAGAGAAAAATTATCCTCACAGCCCCCTATTATTACAGACCCTAATCAGTCTGATCATGAAAATCAGGATACATGGAGGTACAAATTAAAATTCGGAAAAGTTAAATCGACGCATTACCTGTTTCAATTACACACGAGCTAGTGGGTATTTGATTGGTTTTGTGCTTTGTCTGTGTGGTGTGTTTTTTTTTTTTTTTAATCTAACTGGGACGATTTGGCTGGCAACATATAAGCGTCTCCAATTACCATATGATTCTTCTTTTGAGAGGTTTGCCTGTATCATATGTCACATCAAGCATTTTCTCTGATGGAATATCAAAACCTTAATGCATGCTTCTCCGCTAAGTTGAAAACTCACCAGCAGGCCTAGACACCCCGTTACAACGTGTGTATAATATAGTGCTATTAATCAGCATGTTGGAGTGGAATTATTGGCCGCGCACTTTTATGTAGACATCATCATGATCAATAGATAATTTCCTCTCTCAGAGAGGGATACGTTAGAAGTGTCGCATCTTTGCACCTGCCCCAAACACGAGCGGGTATCGCTTGGCGAGGAAAGATGAGACATGTCGACGTGTTTCTGGCTCGGAATTGTACACGACGGAAGGGGCGCAACGCGGGTCTGCAGAAAACTCGTCTTCTTCACGTTTCAGGCCTATACGAAGCGCCACGAGACAGTGGTTTAACAGCGCCATCATGTGATTACACCAGCTTGTCATTGCACTGGCACAGTGTTTCTTATAGCCCCATTATTGTATCAAGTAGCCACTTTACCAGTCGAGAGACACAAAGTAATTGTATTCTCACGAATTTCAAAGGAAAAAGGAGCTTAAGCCTTACAATAATATGTGCCAAACAAATTTCTGTCTCAAAAACTTTACAATCGTCGATCGATACGCAATGAAGTTTTGAGCAACAGTCTTAATGTTTAAATCCTTATTCTCTCACTGAAATCCATGATGGATGCCAAGTCAAACCAAGTCAAAATAAATGAATGAGTTGGGTGTCCTCAAATATTGCTATAAAAATAATCCTCGTCGTAGAAACTACGTGATGAATAAAGAAACAAACAGAAAGCAACCACTAACAGTCACATTTGATCGAAACATGAAAGAGGCAGAGAAATATGATGCGTATTACACACTAAAGATATCAGATATAAACAACGTTACCTTGTTAAAAACAGGTGTCATGTACAGCCTTCGTCAGTGGACTGACTGATCTTCACTTTGATCACGTGACTGTCGATAAGTAGATCATAGACTTTCGGGAGTTTATATTAAAGGTTATAGTAGAGGCCCTGATGTACATTGCTTCCATGACACCCTATTTCGAGGCAAGCTTCAAGCGTCGAGGTTCCCGGTCGTTGCCTTTATATTTGTAATGCAATGTTGTTTCATTCTTGCTATCAATATTATGTGTTTGAGCAACGGAAAGTAATGCTGATATTACGGCTGTTGGTGTTTTGGACTCAGTCACGGGTTACATACCAGATAGAAAAACTTCAGAGATAAAGGGGCTATGGGAGAGAGAGAGAGAGAGGGGGGGGGGGGAGAAAAAAAACCCCCAGATGTATCATCACGTAGAGCATTCAGTTCGATTCAATTCAATTCATTTCATAGCATAGCCCATCGAAGTAAAGTGATTTTCCCATATACTAGTACATTGTATCTGCTTGTGGGCCCACTCATAACGTCCTATATAATATGAAGATCATACATGATAAAGTGCAATTTGCTATACTAAGATAGAAGCTTCATTCACTTTCCAAATAGCGTCGGAAAAAATTTAATTTCAGTTTCACATGTTTTTTTAAGGACCAGTGACAATGGTCGCAATCACATGATTATGCACACTTAGATGAGATGATATGGACATCACTTCATAGTTCCACCAAAGTGGTTTGTAAACAGAAATATAATGCAACTTTTGTTTCCAATCGATATTAATAACTATTATTAAACAACCCCTCCCGCCCCCATCCCTGAAGTTATGGGTTATTTCAACGAAACAACTATTTGTGATGGGGTGGATAAATGTCTTTGTGTTTTGTTCTTTCTTTTTTCAAGTCAAGGAAGGATATAAAGTATAAGGAGTTGTAGAGTTGTGTGCAGGTCAATTGGTTATTCATGAGACCAAGACCTTACTATACTGTGTAGCTCATTGTATACTAGTACTTTACACATTATTATCTCGTTGCTATGAGTCTCACTGTTGCGTGGAAAACATGCGAAAATTTCTTGTATGTCCGCTTCCACAAGTCTCCTCATTTGATTTTATTCCGTATCAATCACTGCCATTATACAGTGAACTGGGAGTGGATTGCACCTCAAGCATATTATTAAGTATAGGAAAAATATATGAAATCTTCATTTATACAAGAAAACAACGCACCGACGAAGAAGGCTTTTACCATTGTGACATTCAAATGGCTATACCTGAGACGCAAACAGAGGCAATCAACAGAAATGTCTGTTACTGAAAGGAATTTGGGCAGGTGTACTATAGAATCTGAAATAAAACATATCAAGGCGATCAAAATTAAATCTGCATTTCATACTGGGAGTGTTACATAGTAATCTCTTTTATGAACCACCCTTATTACTTAATATGATTAATTGATGCACTTTGAAGTTTACTAAGCTATTGCGCTTGAAGAAGCTTTATCTCAATTGATTGCGAATTCATTGGTTTTCGATAAGATTATTAGCCCGTTAATAATTGATATAAAATTATGACCATTACACCATGAGAATGCGTTTTTGGTCGTTATTTTTGAAGTATAATTTGTTGTTTTGTCATGTCACGTGACCCGATGAAGAACGTGACACCATGAGTGTTTGTTCGTATGAACGATACTTAGATTAATCACAATGCTATCAATCTAATTTGATATGAGGCAAGAAAACGTGCAGTACTGATAAAAGAATTCTACAGTATTCCAATTATAAGTGTGAAGTGCTCACTGTGAGGTATCGTTCAGACTTGAGTCCTTTGATAAGGCACGGAAAATTTTCAGACAATGATGGCATATTCTTTTGCGTATAAAAACCAGGTTGGAATTATTTCCGTTTAGCACCGCCAGCAGACAAGCTGAAGAAGACTACTACTACACGGACAATGCAGTATACTGGTACTCCCTAAAGAAATGTTCAAGATGCAAGAAGCAGCACGTGGACACGATATCACTCTAGCCCTAAAAATAACTCTGACGTCACAGATGAGGAAACGAGCAATTTGTCTGTTTGACATGGGAAATATAATACAGTAGGAAATACAATACAACTACGCAAAACACTGGAGTCTATGAAGAAAACCGGTAAAATCTGCGGGTGTATGCCGGTGGTGAAGCAATCTCATGAATGAAGGTCTCCGTTTTTGTTTTTGTTTGTGTTGGTGTTCTTTTTTTAGGGGGGGAGATATGTATTTCTTGTATTTGAGGAAAAGAAAAAGGTGTAAATGTCGTGCCATATGTCATGAATAGCCACATGAGAAGACAGACTCAGGCTTATCAGTATGTACACATTCACACACGTAAGACCAGTAAAAGACCGAGATAAAAGACTTAAACTGATGAACGGGTACACTGATAATACGAAGGGCTAGATGAATTCATATATATATATATATATATATATATATATATAGAGAGAGAGAGAGAGAGAGAGAGAGAGAGAGAGAGAGACGAATAAAGATTTGCTAATTGATGGACTGATTGTTTTATTGCTCGACTGCATGATTGATTGATGGGTTGTTTGCAAAGACGCACGAAGAGACACTGATGATTTAATTGTTTAACGCTTATTCAGAAAACAAACACACGATCCTTTCAATATAAGTGTTGCTCGAGACATAGCTATATATTTTCCATCATGTGATATTATAGCCATATCATATGAGACAAACCCATGAAACTCAAACCTCTGAATTTCACGATTATTTCTCTCTACGTGAATGAGACTTTTTAAGTTTGTTTGTTTGTTGTTGTTGTTGTTGTTTTTTTTTTGCTGTCTTTTTTTTCCGTAAAACATTATACAATATGACTGAATCATAATTCGTTGATGTGAAACAAATTTATATCGCTATCAAATGGGCAAATTGTTTCTGGCATTATATCCATGCATTCATACATTTAGTTTTTAAGGAATTTTAAGGAATTTTCCATAGTATGAACAAGTCCTGATTGATGATATCCGAAATGTAAAGATATTATACTGTATTCTATAGTTCTGTAAGAATAATCATATGATATGTTATCATTTTGTATCATAACTTGTATAATACATGACTGTTCTTATCATTTAAAAACCTAGTATATTTGACAGGCCTCCTGAGATAACAACCTAGGTATAACATGACACACATATTTAACGCTCCATAATAATAGATATGCTGATGAGGAAAAAAAGTTTGGCAGTTCAGTACTTTATATATCTGAAAATGAGATTTAAAAACACATATGATGATTCAGTCATGTCGCTTTTGCCAGCAGATGGCTACCATGGTATCACATTACTTTTATTCACAATGAGATCGTGGGAATGTTATAATTCGGATCACCCCGTTTTTGTTTTTGCTTTGTTTGTTTGTTTCTTCTTCTTCTTCTTTAAACTTGAGGGAAGAGGTGATTCACCAGACCCGGGTATGTTATGTCTTGGCTCATCAGGCGATACTCAAAATGATAACTCTCTCTCTTTCTGAATTTGTGCGTTTCTTCGTCAACATGAGTTGTGCGTATTACTGTCGGAGCTGAGGTTTTACACGTCTGGAATATACAATCAATATCACGCCGTCGGGGAATGTCGTTCTGAATTCCACGCTCTCGACTCATTGCTCTGAAGTGCGGCGTCATTTTGCTGTCGATGTCGCCCGTTTACTACAAGCAATTTCAATAATGCATCGATGTACATAATTCGATACTGAAGCACTGGCGGAAGCTTGGTAATCATATTATGCCCCGTACAAAGCTTTAAGTGACATATGGATGGGTTACCATGGCGACAATTCTAATGATGATGCCGCTTGTGCTTTGTCCCGAAACGCCCTTCTCCAGCATTGCTCCTACAATTTGTCGAAGTGACGTGGGTGTTCCTTTCAACGGCTGACAGGCTGTAGCGTTTGGGTATTTACGAACTGTTCCCACGATACTCGCGCACTTTCATAAAGTTTCTTTTCATCATGTTTTCGGGCGAAGAATAAGATGAATATAAAGCCATCTACTTTGATGTGGAATTAATAACTACAGGAGCATTCCCGGGCTTTTTTTTTCTGAAGTAGTATAGTTTCTCTCCTCCGTGAATAACGAATGAGAGAACACTATAAAATTCAATGCAATTTTTATTTTCAATTTCCCACGGTATCTATGAAAATGAAAAAGAAAAACTTGCGATAGTACTATCATTATGTTCAGCACACTGTAAGAATAATTGTAAAATTAAATTTCATACAATAGAAAACATTGTTTGTCTTTTCACTCTGTTGCATCGACATAATTTGGAAATACAATTGAAACCGCTTTAAAGCAATTCCTGTAATTTGTGAGTCCCTTAAGAAGATCGTATATTTAGAAATAAATTTAGAAAAAAAAATCAAAGAATAAAATACAGGAAAAAAACAGCCCCCAAAGTACAACACAGATAGCTAAAAGGCAACAATATAAGCCCCAAACACCGTACATTACAGTCCTTACAAGAAGAATAGGCGTATAGGGATGACTTTGATGCTCACAGGTTATCAATATCTATCAAAAACCCTGCTCTCCTCAGCGCGAGAACATTTTTTTTTTTCAGATCTGTTCTTGGTATACAATAAAAGTAACACATTTTTGCATGTCCTCCTTAGTGAACACGTTCTGTCTGTGCCAAAATATATGAGAAAAACGAAAATTAGTGAAATTTTGTGTACAAAACAAATGGAGAGCTGCTCAAAGTCTACGTCACACAGAGTTGCCAATTTGTGTTACTCTCTAAACTTTTTCCGATATTTTTTTTATTTGATTTGATTTATTCATCCTCCGTATGACATCATATACAAATTTTTTATCAATATAATCAAACATAATAATATACAAATAATAAATGATAATCACTACAGCTAGTTTCTGCAATTTCAACAATTCTGATTACACATACATCTGTGACATAACTACAGTACATGTGTTTTGAATTTTGGTGTGTGTGTGTGTGTGTGTGTGTGTCTAACATAATAACTGTCACCCAAACTTTTATTAATCTGTCTCTCTAATTTGTCTGTTTTCATACAAAACAACAAAGTATCAGGATAGAATTCCCCTTTAACTTCAATTCCTTTTTTTTTTTGAAGGGTACAATTTTACTTCCTATTGGTAAAGATTTTTAATTGAATAAAAATAAACAACAAAAAGTGATCCGTTGTAAGATGTTTCTCAGTAATTAATCCTGGAAAGGCAATGTGAGCTATACAGCAAAAGTTTATTACACGCTTTAAACATGCAGATCTATGAATCATTACCAGGGCGTGGTTGAGAGACGGAAAATAGAGGACAGTAACGTTTTGAGATGGGTATAGTATTTTTGGTGAAACTGTGTGAGGAATTTTTGCTGCTTATATCGCATTTTGTCCCGCAGGGTCCACACTGCTATCAATCGTCTCCGACAAAACGACAAACATGATTCGTAATAGGTATATATATATATATATATATATATATATATATATATATATATATATATATATATACAGTGAACAACAGAATTATTCATACCCCTGGGAAAATTTTAGTTTTGAGCAGATTTCTTACAAGTAAAGGATGGAGTGACAGTGATTGGGTGTTATTTCTTAACATTTTTATTGTTATGCAAATGAGGTGAAACTGGAATTAATGTCAATTTATAGAGGAGAAATAAGAGTAAAAAGTTAACACCCAATCACCATCACTCCATCCTTCACTTGTATGAAATCTGCTCAAAACTATGATCTCAGGGGTATGAATAATTTCATTGTTAACTGTATATATATATATATATATATATATATATATATATATATATATATATATGTATATATATAGGCCTATATGATATTGTATATATATATATACATATATATATATATATATATATATATATATATATATATATATATGTATATATAATTGAATACAGTATATGTGTGTGTACTTGTGTGTGCGTTTACAAAAGTCTACAAACAAGCGTAGTGCAAGGCAATGAATAAAAACCCCGATAGTGTTGCCAGGATCATTTAAAAAAAAGGAACTAAGGGATTAAAAAGAGTAGAATACGTGCTTCCTCCCCTAAAGAAAGAGCACTGATAAAAAGGCTGCGTCCGGCTCATACGCACAGTCAACAGAGTAGCTATTCATTCCATTGTATATTGGTCTAAATCGTGTGACAATAACATTATATGGTTTTCGGGTGCTTGCTAACTTAACGCATCAACAGCTTTTTGACCTGCGGAGGCATTTCTACTTGGCTGGTTTGGGCAAGAAGGGCGATGACTCAAAAGCTGTGGAGTAAACCTGCGTCGTTCAGTCCTTGTGCGCAGTCAAGTATTTCGTGAGATAGCCGATGGAATTCCTGCGTTATCATGGCCTGCGAGAAAGAAAACTGTAAGGGGACAGTCAAGTGGGCTAAGGATAGTCCCGTATCAACGGTGGGGCTAAGCCCCCCCCCCCCCCCCCCTAGCCCCACCGTTGGTACGGGACTATTAAAGCAAAAATTTACAAGTGTAAAAAGCCCTTATAGAGATGTGCACTCGTAACTAAATAACACGCCAATTCGATAAATTTCCAGAACGTAATGCCCAAAGTGCAATAGCTTTGAAACATATGGGACAAAGGCCTAAACTAGCGTCTGAAACTTATCATCTGCTGTCACAGAACTTTAAATCCATCGTGTATCCATTCGAGAAACTGTAACAGAACCCAAACAACGACACAAAACATAAACAAACTCACGCTGAATGTTCTGTAAAGACTGATACAGCAGGCCTAAGATATACATCATCTCTTGTTTCGGTGTCAAAGCTCCAAAGCCTTGTGTGTGCGCGTGTGTGTGAGATTGTTTGTGTATGATATTGAATGAAATTCACATAAAGAGCATCATTAAAGAAAAAGTGTGTGTGTGACATGCAATTATTTATGTAAAATGTGCAGATGTAACCTGTCTCAATCGGGCGTCAATGCAGTGCTTGGGTTAAGAGCAAGGGGGAAAAAACCCGCATATCATGACCTTAATGTTTAATGCAAGGGCGATGAATACCAACTTCCCTTTATCCTATCCCTACACTCAACAAAAGCAGCTCACCTTCCCTTTTCTCGCTTCCGTTGCTTCTCCTCTCGAAGCAAGCCGTTGCGAAACTCTAAACTCGTAATCTATATTTCATGAGGGCCTGCAAACGCATTAAACCTGGTTTTACTCTGTGGATCATCATTCTGTTTGCCAAATGTATCGCTTCGCTTTCATTTGCATTATCATTACACACAAGAGACATTGGACATGCCCTACCATCACATGGTATAGTAATTCGTATTTGGGGGTAACAAATCAAACCAAATCAAAGAGTGAAAATATTATGTCTGAGATCGACAGAAAGGTGTATTTTGAATGTGAAACGGGAAAGGAATTGTGGACTCAATTAAGGAGATACCTATATCTCCTTGATTTGGTAGAATATATCTTCAGAAAGAAATTTCACTGTATACTTCATACATAGCGTATGAAAATAAGACAGAGACAGGGTTCATTTTATGTTTACATAAAACCTGTATAAAACTAAATCTTGTAACACGATATTACAAGGGAAACCATGATAATACAGAGAAAATAGCCACAAACGTTCATCGGCACATTGCACTGAATACTGAGATTACACACTTTTTATGATTCTTTATTGGAATTTCGTTCAGTGCTATACACACACACACAAATACAGGGAAGACGATCTTATAACATTTTTCTGATCACTATGATAAGATTCACAACTTTCCAATACTAAACATAATTCATGCAGTATATACATGCACATATTATATTCTATACTTTTTGTATTCACCATTGTTAAACATTATCCAAGCCGTACGCTTTTAAATCATTTGATAACAACATCAACAATAGTAGGTGATTTGCGATATATATACCTGAACTGAGTATGTCAAAACGGTTTAGCCCCTCTCATACTCTTTTCAATTGGTATTTACGATAATTATCGTAATTGTCATACTATCAATCTAGTCTGGATAATGTTGAAACCGTGAAGTACTCACTACAAAAAGTCACAACATTTGCGACTCTCAGGTCCCTCCCTCCCTCCCTCTCTCTCTCTCTCTCTTTCATGTTATAATGATATGTTTATCGTGCATCCTGGACGCCACCCAAAACCACCACAGACATGGCATCTATTATTTTGCCAAGTGGAACTTTCCATCATGCTCTGCCGCTGGAATCGCTCGTGTCTATCAATGGACTGACTGACTGCAGATCATGAAAACTTCGGGGTGGTATGTGTGCTTCCTGAAAACATCTACTAGTATGCGGCAATGTATTTTTTTCTAAGCAGTTACACCTAAGTCACTATGTGGTAGCACACGCTTGCACGCTCATACACAATAATAATTTAAGTATTACACACACACGCCCGCGACTTCTGTTAATTTGGATTTCCACGACGAATAATTTCATTGTATTGCAGTTCCAGTGGTTGACATATAGACTGTTGTTCCATAACGATTCAATTCAATTCAACTTCTAAAGAGGGAGACGATTTGTACAGTCAATTTGTACAGTATCACTGAAAGTACCATTCATCTATAGATTTTGTTTTTTGTTGTTGTTGTTTGTTTGTTACTGCAGTCTGTAGAATTGTGGTGTGCAGATGTAAACGTGCTTTGTGTGAAGGCCTATAGATGGGGATTCCTGTCACTTGTCATAATCACGAATTTTACAGAACAGTGTCTACAGTCAGTACAAAACATCTTGGGTCGTACTTATTAGAAATTAGAAGAAAATACTTTTCAAAAGAACAATCCTGATATGAATAAATACCAAAATAGCAACGATAAGTGAAATTACAGTAATGGTTAAAAAAAAAAGATGATCGTCATCTGAAGTGATATGAAAGTGGCTTGTCGGGAACAGGTAAAAAAATATCGAAGGTTACCTAGACACTCCATCAGAGGTGCAACGTTATAGTGGAAAATATCAGTTCTAAAACATTGTAGTCAAATAGCATCTCATAATAGAGATTTTCATTCCTGCTCTACAGATACCTCCAACATACTTAACTCTGAAATATTGACCTTTGACCTTGCCCTATACAAATACCTCTGACATATACTTAACTCTGAAATATTGACCTTTGACATTGCCCTGCAGATATCTCTGACATACTTAACTCTGAAATATTGACCTTTGACGTTGCCCTACAGATACCTCTGACATACATATCTCTGAAATATTGACCTTTGACATTGCCCCATCAGATATCTCTGACAAACTGAACTCTGAAATATTGACCTTTGACGTTGCTCTACATAAACCTCTGACATACATAACTCTGAAATATTGACCTTTGACGTTGCCTTCCAGATACCTCTGACATACTTAACTCTGAAATATTGACCTTTGACGTTGCCCTATACAGATACCTCTGACATATTCAACTCAATATTGACCTTTGACGTTGCTTTCCAGATACCTCCAACATACTTAACTCTGAAATATTGACCTTTGACCTTGCCCTATACAAATACCTCTGACATATACTTAACTCTGAAATATTGACCTTTGACATTGCCCTGCAGATATCTCTGACATACTTAACTCTGAAATATTGACCTTTGACGTTGCCCTACAGATACCTCTGACATACATATCTCTGAAATATTGACCTTTGACATTGCCCCATCAGATATCTCTGACAAACTGAACTCTGAAATATTGACCTTTGACGTTGCTCTACATAAACCTCTGACATACATAACTCTGAAATATTGACCTTTGACCTTGCCCTATACAAATACCTCTGACATATACTTAACTCTGAAATATTGACCTTTGACATTGCCCTGCAGATATCTCTGACATACTTAACTCTGAAATATTGACCTTTGACGTTGCCCTACAGATACCTCTGACATACATATCTCTGAAATATTGACCTTTGACATTGCCCCATCAGATATCTCTGACAAACTGAACTCTGAAATATTGACCTTTGACGTTGCTCTACATAAACCTCTGACATACATAACTCTGAAATATTGACCTTTGACGTTGCCTTCCAGATACCTCTGACATACTTAACTCTGAAATATTGACCTTTGACGTTGCCCTATACAGATACCTCTGACATATTCAACTCAATATTGACCTTTGACGTTGCTTTCCAGATACCTCTGACATACTTAACTCTGAAACAGTGACCTTCGACGTTGCTCTACAGATACCTCTGACATACTTAACTCTGAAATATTGACCTTTGACGTTGCTCTACAGATACCTCTGACATACGTAACTCTGAAATATTGACTTTTGACGTTGCCCTACAGATATCTCTGACAAACTTAACTCTGAAATATTGACCTTTGACGTTGCCTTACAGATACCTCTGACATACTTAACTCTAAAATATTGAACTTTGACGTTGCCTTCCAGATACCTCTGACATACCTAACTCTGAAATATTGACCTTTGACGTTGCCCTACAGATACCTCTGACATACTTAACTCTGAAATATTGACCTTTGACGTTGCCCTACCGATACCTCTGACATACTTAACTCTAAGATATTGACCTTTGACCTCACCTTCCAGATACCTTTGACATACTTAACTCTGAAATATTGACCTTTGACACCTGCCTGTGTGTGTATGTGTGTGTGTGTTTTAATATCTAACCGTTGTGTGCTGAAACTCCTTATCTGAACTGGTAAAACGCAAAAGAATCAATTGAATCTGAATTTTTTATTTAGACGCCCATGAATGAGCGTTGATACTGAGTAAAGAAGGATATGAAAGGATACTACATGTAAGTGTATATATTTATTATGTAGGCATTCATTGAATCATAATCAGTTTGTAAATCAAATTGACTGCCTTGCAATATATTACAGACCAGAAAATAGATACATTTGTCAAGGGATACCTATTGACTCCAATCATTTATTCACCCATTAGTAAAATGGAGGATCTTTGTGTTATAGAAGCCAAAAAAGATAGGCAAATAGCCAAATAGTGCATATCTGCGATGTATGAAAAGTGTAGTCCATTTTAGATTTGTTGAACATATTGCATTAGGCCCACTTGATTGTGTTCATACCCAATGACTCATGCACAACGTGAGGAGAAAAAAAAAATCATTTTCATTGTCATCACAATATTGCAATAAGAAGTAGGAGTACGACAACAAAAACCAAAAATATGCCATATTCAAAAGAGCTATACGCTCGAAAGTGTTAAAATGAATACTAGTAACCTATAATTCTGTTCTCCCGCGCGTATGGAAAACTCATCCGTGGCATCTTTATGACGTATAGATACGCACACCACACATCCACATTTTCAACACTCTGCAAAGACCCATGCACGCTATGCCCCTGCAGCCACTAATCCCCGTCCCACCTCCATGTATATACACCACACACACATACACACACATTATAAATGCAGCATATCTACCTCCACATACTCGAACTGAAGTAATGCATGCAATGACAATGACAATGAAATTATGAATGCTTTGTTACCTTACATGGCATTATCGGAGCGAACAAGAACAGTAACACAAACATTTTAACTGTTCTATAATTTACACTATTTACACTTTGAAAAGAGAGTATGCAACACAACAACAATCTTCTGAGAATCAAAATGATACATGTTAATATTCATCATTACTTAGAATAAATGTAAATTCATTGAATATATACAGTAATATAAGCAAAAGTAGAAAAAAATTAAAAAATGAAAACAATCAAATAAAGTAACAACAACAACAACAACAGAGCAGCAACCTGCTCTGGAGAAAATTTCAAACAATGCAATTGAATGGGAAAGTAACACATTTGTGTCAGTACAGAATTTATGAATAATAATTGGTAAGCAATCCCTTCCTATAATTTTCAAAAACTGGACATTCAAATAACTAAATGAAACTCATCGCTTAGCTTTTGAAGATTGCACAAAGCAATATGAATATGTGTGACTTCCCAATGCAACGATAGGAAAACGAGGAATACCACACCTTTATCTACACAAAACTATGTTCTCTTTTTAAGAATATCAGTGAAATATTTCTTAAAATGTATGTCCTATTTGACTATCCAGATATGCCTGAGAATATTCAAATACGTGTTGCATTGTATGTCGGATATGTGCGTCTTGGAGACAGTGCGGCGTTCCGCTACATACATCACAAGTCATACAGGGTGGCCCAAAAAGAACGGAACGCCTAAGATTCTTAATTTTGGCAATATTGTTCCTAATATGTCATTATTTTGTATACTATTGAAAAGGCCATTCTTTTTCCAAAAGAAAGACACCAAGTTCTTTAATTTTGGTTAATGCATCATGGTTTTAGGACCATTTTTGTCAACCCTTGCAATTTTCAAAATATGATCATTTTGCACTCTCAGAGACACCGAAATCAGCGAGAATTCGGCTTGCCATAGAAGCAGTAACGTTCCTCTCCTCTCCCCTCCTCCCCCCCCCCCCCTTGTCCACCTCGGACTTACTACCTTCTTCACTACTATATCTTCATATCTTTCTATCCTCTCATCAATTTTTTCCTTACAAGAGAGCCGCCATGTGTTTGTTAATGTGCGTCCGTATGTGTGCATGTATGTGTGTATTACTTGTCTGTCTTTTTTTGTTTGTTTTTTGCTACCGCTTAGGGAAATTTGTTGTTGTTGTTGTTGCTTTGCAATTTTTTTTCTCTATGAGGGGACTGCATTCTACAAGGTCTGCTTTTTAGCAGTCCCCTCCATTTCCAGCAATATCGTTTATGCATTTACCACAGTGACGTAACAGTTATTTGTATCTCTGTTGATAATTTACCTATATTTTTCTTATAATGTTATTCTGTTCATCGCATTGTGGTACTGATTTCATGACGTCTGTGTATATGAGCGTTTCTTTGTATTTCTTATTTGTTTGTTGGAAGTGAAATAAATCAACTTGAACTTGAACTTGAATCAAACGCTTCTTTTTTAGTTCAATAATGCACATGTTATGTACACCTTTTTCGAGAGATAAAGATTGATTAGTGTGTGAAGTAGAAAAGGCCTATAATGACCTGTGCGGAGTGGCCAACGAAACCTCAGTATGTTCGTCAACCAACACATTATTTCCTTAGAGATAAGAATATTGAGTCTCTCGTTTAATGAGCAGGAAACAACTCCCCAAAACTATTACCGTGTAAATAAAGGTAATCCACTGTTAATATTGGGATCGCTTGAATCACCTTGTTGGCAAACCAAGCCTATCGTCCACTTTTGTGGAAGTATTTCATTTTCGTATATTACCTATCTAAATGTTTTAACAATTAGGCCTACATAAAAGAGAAATGCGTTTTGGATCATATTTTTTTTTTCAGTAGAATGAGCTTTGCCATCTTTAGGCGCTTTCTCTGTCTGACAACTTCTTTAAAAGTTATACTACTCTTTAAAGATTGATTATTGAACAGAACTCAACACTGGTTGTTTAAACATTCATTATGAATTATAATTTGAGATCTCCAACCAAAGTGTTTCTGAAGACATTTTTAAGTAGTACCTTATTTCAATTAAACATTTAAATACGCTTGAAGAATTAATGATCCCCCCCCCCCCAAAAAAAAAAAAAAGTTTGGGTTGATATTTTTTGAAACGTCTCAACAACATGTGAAGATTTTTCATAAAATTTCTTATAGAAACATACGATTCTTGCTTGTATACAGTTTCCTTGTCATACGATCTTTACCAATAGCAGACAAGCCTACTCAGAATGTTATGAATCTATATTTCAAGCAACACACATCGGTCTGATATTTCTAACCACTTGGACATACGGAAACTAAAATGCACTCACATGTACACACACTTTTTCTCCTGTAAATTTATTTTGTATCATCCAGTTTACATAATGCAATTTCAATGATATGATTGAGCCTTTTTTTCCCTCTCAATTTGATTGTTCAGAACAGAAAATGAAGCAGACATGTCATGTCCATCGTTACACAGAAATCAAATGAAAATTTCAAATTAGCACACACACAGTCACACAGACACACCCTATTTTCCTATGATGTAAACAACGTTGATGAAATGCTGACGGCACCCTCACACAAGTCTCCCATCGTTGTCCTCTTATAAGACGTTAAGAAATGTCAGTTATGCTTGTTAGATTTAACTTCACATTCGAAAATGGGGTGGTACTTCACCTTAACACCACGAACTTAATATAATATTCAATACATAATATGTAGGCCTATATGTAAATACATATACGCAATATATACATATGATAATACATTGTATACAGATATACCCTTGCTCTCGATGCACAACGCCGTACATAATTATACATTTTCTTGATATATATATATATAAAATATCATATATATATGTATATATATATATAACATATGTATACATATATATATATATATATATATATATATATATATATATATATAACGTATTTACATAGTGCACAAAAGGGCATGCATGTCCCCTGCAATATACAAACGCAATGTTGCTTCTTCATCATATAGGTATACAGTGAGAGGATTTCAACAGAGCTGCATTGACAAACAGGAGCAAATGATTCCTACCTGCATGATGTTTATATAGCAACCAATGATAGGCTTATCATCAGTGCCCCTCACGCGGATCATAATCACAAACACACCCAGACGTGCCCCCACGAACACCCTCAGGCTAGAAGCAACATCATCTGAAGGTAAATAAGACAAATCGCTTATTATTGTGTATTCTCCATGCTTTGCCGATTACTCACCCACAAAAAAAAGATGTAGGGTATTGCACATGCTGTCAATTTTTCCTTAATACAATAGCAAAACTTATGCTTTCTCCGTCCTATGCATCATGTATTACTATGTTTTTTTTCTTGCAATACTCAAACATCACGTTGTTCTCTAATATTAACTCAAGTGTAAAAATTCTAAGGGTGCTATTATTACAGTCTTCCTTCACGTAACCACTGCTTTAAGCAGTTGTTGCTGTTGGGAATCAATTCTCTTATCTGTCAGTGCAGCCCCATTAAATGGACCAAAAGCTTGAACAATAATGTACCTGTTAAATATACACTATGTTTACACACACATACACACACACACACACATGTATATATATATATATATATATATATATATATATATATATATACATATAATATATAAAACAGGAGAGCTCACGAGCTTTCGATGTGCGAAGGTGAACATCACACGTGATTCACAGAGATAATGCTCACTAATTGATTATATAAGTGTTATATAAGTTTAAATATTCCTTTTCACTTACTACCTCTTCCATTTTCGTTACATTTAATAATTGTCACTTGCCATTCACTATGCCTTATTTAATTTTTGCTTCAATTTTGTTTTCTATACTATTATGCTTATGATATATTTCCTGATTTACTCTGTGTTATGTTTTGGTGGAAGAAAGATGATAATGAAAATAAATGAATTGAATTAAATTGAATTGCATTGAATTGCGTTGTTTTGTTTAATTTTCTTATAGGGGATCTAAACTTTCTATGCATTATTTGATTTGGAATTGGGTTCCACAAGGAGGTCACAAAGATACCTTCTTAGGTTCCACGAAATTTTGTTCTTTTTTTTAGTATTGCTATTATTGTACAAGATATTCAGCAGATTTTATTATCGAGATGTAAACACTTTGCTGTTTTATTCCATATCAGAAACCAAAGTTCTGCATTTCATTTACATCCGTGACACAATTATTACATTGATTATGCATTTTCTTCTAAAAAAGCATCGAATCAAGATCGAAGCAAGAATACAAAGTGTCTTAAAACATACACTGCGCAAGGTTGCCTTAATTAATTCTTTGATAAAATATGTTCAACAATCGACGGTTGGTGACAATGGCCCAATGGAATAGTATGAGTGAGGGCGTTTTCAAAACACAAGTCACTTTTCTTGATGGTGTAGACGGAGTGATTTTAAATTTCCAAATGATTATGCGGAACTGAAATCGAAACTTGATGATTCTTTATCTTTCTCTCTTTTGTTTTCTCTCATCGATCAAGCACGTGTGTCAGATTCGAAAGCTTCGTATCGGCTCTGAGGTCAAGAAAAGTACAAGCTTCTCGATGTTCGATGCGACTAATGCCTTTGTGTGCATTGAGGGCTGATTGGCAGAGAAAAACACTGTAGCGCGCAATACTCGCATTGCCAAAAATCAGCATCAACAGAGAGGACAGCACACAGTATATACCGTGACTGTAAAAACATACGAAACGTGAAAATTCCGTGATTTTTGTGCTTTGTCTTAGACATTTTCTGTTGTATCAGACTTCCGCGATTCGAGTTGTTTAACTTGACTTTTTTTTTTAATTGAAAGTCTACTTGAGCGGCATTGCACTTTACGGTTCATGAATCAACCTAGTATCGAGTTGCACTGTGCGTTGATGAGAGTATGTTATGAATACCAGTATATCGTTAAGTTAATTGCTTATCTGGCTGGGTCACCACTAAGCTATCTATATTATAATTCTCGGCACTATCTCCTCTCGTGACTATTACGGGTATACAAAGGATTCCTCAAGGTGACAGAAATTTTCCATAAAATTTCCACTCGAGTTTTTCTACCCCCCCCCCCCCAGCTCATGATTGTTTAGCATCGCTTTGAATAAAAAGCATCTGGTATCGAAATGTTAGCTCTCGACCTGTACAATAGGCCCTATGTGAATACGTGAAATGTATGCCTTTTGCCTTCGATACTTTAAGAATAATTATGATAGAAAAAAAATAATATTCAAGGAAATTATGATCTTCGATATGTGCAGTCCTATCTAGTCGTTTACAGTTTGTAAACTTATTTCCAGCTCTCTTAAGGTGAAAATTATAAGTGAATTACTGGTTTCTTTGATGTCATCATATTTTATGTTCAATACTTTTGATATTATCCTGATTATTACACGGGGATTCATTATGTACATCTTTAAGTGTATCTTCAATATGCATGATTACCATGGAAAATGGAGAAATAAGATCAAACTGAACTGAACTGAACTGAAAGAAATGTCATCTGCGCATTGACGATTCGTCATGATTATGATATTATGTTATGTTTCCTTAGTTTTTGTTTAGTCTTTTTGATCCATAGCCAAAGAACAAGTACATTGTTAGTAATATATCTCATGTTTTTGTTTGTTTGTTTGCTTGTTTGTTTGTTTATTTTACAATCTGTAATGTATAATTGTTATGCCTGTATTGCAGAAACCAAATCAAATCCAAATTTTGGCAGAGACGTTGGGCTGAGGAAAGGCGTTTACGCTTTCAATGGGCACGAAATTTTTGGTTGGTAGGTTGAAATATCAGACACTTATATGCTGAGCACTGTCCTTCAAGAGAACCTAAGCTGTACAAGCTTTGCTATTAAATTAGTGTTTCTGTACTTTTGTTCCTTCCTAGTCGTTTTATAGAAATTGTTTGTACGCTTACATTCAAGAGATTTGTGATAATGATGTACTGTATAATGTTAAGCACTTATAGATATGTAATTTTGTTATATTTTCTTTACAAATGTAAAGTATTATTTTCATTTTGGAATCTGAAAAAAAAAACATGGCAGGGGAATTAAAAGTTAAGTCGATCACCTTAACTCTGCTTACTTATTACATAAGATGTGCAAGAATATTGTAAAATAAGTGAAATTTCCGGGCAGTTTAAGTAAATATGTTGATACTTTTACTTTTAAATCAGTATGACATTTACTCTTCCGTTATCTATTTGTGCAGACATCATTTATGGTGTTGTCTTTTTACATATAGAAGCAGGCTACCCTCTTAACTTAACTTTATTTGTGTATGTGTCTTTTTTATATTTTTAAGGCTTAGATTCTACAGACTTGTTGAATTTGAATTTTGGTTTTATCATAATATTTCCATGCAAAATTTATGAATAATACGTTTATTCATACAAAATGTTATAATATCTGGTAATCTTTATGCAAAATGCCATAAGAACGTACTGCATAATGACTACATGAATTCAAGCTTAAAGTGAACATCAGTCATAACGATTATTGTCATAATCTATACAAATGTTTGCTTTAAGCTTGTATACACGTATTTACGTTGATGCTATATATACCGAGTATTTTTTCTAGTGGACTCCTCCGCTGAACGGCTCCTCCATGAAGGCGGAACTGAGTAAGGCCGGCCACCCAGCCTCATCTTAATGACTCTTTGTATTAATTTCTTTAAATTATTCAGTGTTAGGTAATTTACATATTTCTAACTGATAAAAATAAGATTAATCAATCAATCAATAGTTATCAAATTAACCGAGCTTTTTCCGGTGACCTAGAATTACAACAGAAGAAGATGAAGAGGGGGAGAAGAAGGAGGATAATGAAGGAGAAAAAGAGAGGAAGCGAGATGTTGGAGACATTATCAAGAAGAACAGATCTGCTTTTACTGGATGACTTTTAAGGTCTTTCCTTTTCCAAATACCCCAAAGATAATAACAAGGAGTTGAAGCTCCTTTGTATTAAGATCTTTTTCACCTCTGTTCAAGCACGATGTTTATACACACATGCACACGCACACACATATGTAGGCGTACTCTATAATATAGAAGGAATATATATATATATATATATATATACTCATGTAGGCCTATTCATATATACTTGGTATAAACTCACTACTTCCTGCTGACCTTTCCATATGCCTTTTAATACAGGGAGCAAAGCAAGGCAGTGTAAAATTCTTTACAAGCCTATCACTTAAGCCTCTGGCATTTTATACATGATTTAGGGGTTTTCAATCAGTATTAGTAATTTGGCATTGTGCTCGTCAGCGTGGTCGCTATTCCTGTTGAGATTCAAGCGCTTTCAGGCACCAGGGACTTCTTCATTTATTATTTGTTGTTGTTGTTGTTGTTTTTTACTCATGGTTTCATTCATTCATTCATTCATTCATTCATTCATTTCTTCCCCATGAACATTTTCATTAGACTGGTTGCTCTTTCTCTTTTTACGCGTTACAACATTTTTGCCTTCCCTTCCGCATTGTCGTCCAGCCAAGCTGCTCTCGATGTAACATAACCGATATGAAACATGCTGCGTGTATAAATAGCATTGATTGTGGACGGACAGTCATTTTCATTTGGCCCGTTGCCAGTTTCAAGCACCACAGCGTCAGCAATATTATAATGAAACTACGCAAGTATGACAATTTAGTGAGACATTTTGATTGTCCTACACGCATGGTCAAAGACAAATGCTACTCCATTCCTCCATAAGTGGGTTTAGTTTTTATTGGCGTGTGTGTGTGTGATGAAACAACATTTATATATGAATAGCGCCATTCATCTGTAAAAACATTCAACAAAGGTGCCCATATGTGCGTGACTGCTTGCCTGTCCAATCTCAAATTTCAAAACACCAAGCATTCAATGCGACATGCAATTAAACAATCTTGTTTTTATATAAACCTCATCACATCTCTACATTTTTCTTTTGGTAGTACCAACACTGATGTGTCATTTCTTGACCATTTTGTTCATTGCATCTATGCCAAGTAAGAGAGTTCAGTTGTTTTGTATTTGTTTTATACTGCAGCATCGTTTGAAAAAAAAAGTATTCAAATGAAATTTAAAAAAAAACACACACAAGACTAGTTTTCCCAACTGTATCAACAAGGAAAGAAAGGAAGCTGTTTATCTAGCCATTCTGCAGTTGTGATCATTTTGAAAACATGATGTTTAAAGATGAATATTATATAGTTGGTAATTCTTTTAGGAGAATCATTGAAAACTATGCCCGAACCAAAGGGACGTTTCGCCATCATTCTCCATCGATCTCCTATCCGTGGGCACTGTGGTGTAGTAGATAAGGTTCTGGACTCCATAACATAACTGCGAATCATATACCAAGCGCTCCTCAGTCACGAGCGATATCACAGTCTTTGCCGATAACGGCACAGATGCTTTGAACACTATGGTGAGGGGTAAATCGATGTCATCGCGCTGGAAATGACAAACATTACACTTATTGACAAATTCTGTAAGATCATGGTTCCTTGTCAGATTATTGGACCCGGGCCAGAATTCGGAGATCGGACTGAAATTGATAGCATTGTATTCTAAATGATATGACAAATATGATGCTATGTCAATATACAGAAGTTGCTCTTAAAGCGAGAAGTATATATGGATAGATAATGTTAGGAGAAGTCAACAAAGCAATCGCTGAAGGTAAAGTACACCAAAGAGCAACGGAAGCAAAATATAGAGTATTATCATAATAAATGGTGAGATGTAAGTACACTGACCCATGCACTGGCCATGCACATTTGGCTTTCATGCTACATTGATTAGAAGTAATCGACATTGTTATCCTAATCCAGTCATTATGAAAAGAATATGACATGAATAACGACACGATGGACCGACTGGTAAAGGGTAAAATCCAGTCCCAAACATAAGTTATTCTCATAAAAAAGAGTAAAATCTTACGAGTTCAACAGTAAAAATTTGACTGAAATCGGATGAAATGTGAGGAAGTTATGACATTTTAAAGTTTTGCTAATTTCTGCAAAACAGTTCTTGTACAGTGGATATGAATATACAAATGAGTGAGCTAACCATGTCCTAACCTCACAATTTCCCTTGATCGTGTACAAAAAAAGAAGAAAATTCAATGTTTCTGTTGTTGAGTCTGAAACATGATGTTATTCCTGGTTGAATAACTTCAGAATAGTGATCAGTTATATATACCAGGAATTGAGCCTCAGGCATAATTACGTTTGAATGAAAAAATGGAAATTTCAAAACTTTATGTACAAACTATATGGCAAGTTGTGAGGGGATGACATGCTCACTTTGCCATTTGCATATTCATATTGACCGATCAAGAACTGTTTTCTGAAAAATTAGTGAAACTTCAAAATGTCATAACTTCCTTATTTTCACCCAATTTCGATAAAAATTTCACCATTGAACTCGTAGTATTTTACTCCTTCTTATCAGACTAACTTATATTTGGACTCGATTTCCCCTTTAAAGTTAAACTGACGTTAGTATATAATGGGCCAGCGCATAGTCAAAATTTAAGAAAGAGCATTAATTTTTAACTTACTCCACTTAAGAAATATGGGGGGAAGAGTGTTGTTCTCCCACCCACCCCTCTCCCCCAAAAATTATACATATATTTTTGATATGAAAATATGTGACGTATGTCACTTTTAGAAGTTATTGATACTGTTATCCTAATCCAGCCATCATGAAAAGAGGGGGAATAATATACTATGAATTGAATACACAATGGACCGACTGTAAATCTTAAACTGACCTAACATGATGGACCAGCGCAAAGGCAGGTGTAAGAAACAGCATTAATTTTGAACTTATTCAACTTGAGAAATATGTGGGAGAGAGTGCTCCTCCACCCCCAGCAAAAGATTTTTTGGTATGAAAACATAACTCGAAACACACACACAAAAAAAGAAATACGACATATTTACATATTTATGCTCTCTACTGAAGAGGGCTGTTTGTAACCCCCAACAATCATTAATCAATTATCGACGTTTATGCTCTTTCAGTCTTTCAGTTCATACATGAATGTATATATATATATATATATATATATATATATATATATGTTATGTATATATACATTTACATTGTCTACCTGTAGAAAAAAGGATTATTTTCAAGATTCTGTTACTGGCACATCATTCATTTCATTCTTTTTCCCCGCACACCTACGTGACTGTATTCCCAAATAAAGTCCGAAACAAAGTCTACGTTAAGTGAAAGAAAGATATTATTCAGAGGGAGACAAGCTGAAGAAACTCAAATCAAAGTCTACGTCATACGTACGTTCATCATCAGATGCATTTTTACGAAAAGTGGATCTGTGCGCTATACAATATATATATATATTATGTATGGCATTTCATTGTCGCCTTCATGAGCACTTTTAGATCTGCATTTGTTAGGTCTTTCATAAGCGTGAGCTGATGAATCAATTTTAGTAATCAGCACTTTTCTGATAGCTGCACTAAGCCCTCTTAAATCCATTTTCTAATCATCGTATGAAACCGTCAATTGCAGTAATCAAAAATTTAAAACTGTCCAAATTCCGTGTGTCATTGGTGTGTTTTTTTCTTGCCTTCTGATTTATGATTTTTCTCATAAGAATTTTCTCAGTGCTACGTATATCAACTTGTTTGTCTGTTCCCCCCCCCCCCCCCCACTCCCGAGTGTGCCACTTGCACGTTGAGATAGCGAAGGTCGAGGAGTTAGCACCAGCACAAACTGGTCAAACTGGTTTTGGCGAATTGTTTAAAGCGTCGATTAATTTGTCCGATTGGTCACGACTGCCTCTTCAAAATGGGAGTCATAAAATCAGATAAACAGGTAAGAAATATAAGTACGTATAATGACATGAAATTGTTTTACGACCGAATGTTCAGTAAACTATTATCTTTAAGAGGACACCTTTGTTAGCTCTATCGTTTGTCACGGTATTTGCCTACTCCTTAAATTGGTTGCTATTAGCCAACGATAAGAATTTCATCTTTAGTGTAAAGTTAGGAGTCTTTCTGAAGGATTTCTGGAGAATTACAGGTCATAACAATTTTTTGGAGAATATAAAAAAATGAAAATAAAACGATTACGCCAACATTCTCCACGTGGTTAATGTCAGCACATGATAACTGAATATTACTGCTACTAATACATTGCAAAAATGAAATAAAATGAAATAGATAACCGCATACATTAGATTTTTGTTGTCGTCTTTGTACCATTCCAAACCTTTGCGATTTGTTTCGTATAATAGATATATATATCCGACTTTCGGTAAAATGCCATTAAAGTCGTACATCCTGACAAATAGTCCACGATTTCAGTAATACAGACCGGCATGTGCTAATTTGAAAAGGAGAGCTATTTTCTTACCTATGCAACTGATTGACAAATTGCCCTACTTCGACGTAAACAAGCAATAAGTAATAATTTCATGAATTTGAATAATCACGCAGTACCCGCTGCATTCTATAAGGATTAGAACCAATACTTCATGTCCGGAGATCAGGAGGTCGTAGGTTCGAATCCTGCTCAAGTACGTAAGCCCATGATTTCTTTTATCATGGCTACTACTGAAACACTGATCAATTTAATGCTTATTTACGTCGATGTAGGGAAATTTGTTAATCAGTTGCATAAAAACCTCTCGACGGAAGAATTTCATGAATTTGAAACCGTCTTTTACCCGTTGGTATAACAGAAGAACATAGTTTATATCGTTCAGAAACAATGAAATATTTAAGGAATTTAATGGATTTTTGTCTCACAGAAATCATCTCTAGGGCCCTATATTATGTAGACATTCGGTTGGTAATGTATCGAGTATCAAAAAAAAAATCGGATCAGATGATCTAAAGGAGAATTCTTGACCGCGATCAGATGATCTAAAGGAGAATATCGACCGCTGACGTACTACGTATCACCAGCGATGTATACAGAACTTTGCGTCGAGATTCCATTATCGTCTACGTTATCACTATCATTGAGCGTTTTCGGAAGGAACCAATATGATAAGTATGTATAATCATGAGTGTAAATTTCAGCGATAAGTTTTAGGAGAACAATTCTGCCGAGTAAGCAGCTGCCATGTTGATTGCGTTTGATAAAGTGTGTTGGTTTATCATTGGATGACTTTTTTTCAGTAAGGTTTGACGGTCAGGTTAGGGTGACGAGTTAGGAACTTTGGACATCGACAAAAAAAAAATGAATTAAATAAAAATAAAAACACTAAAGAAAATGTATTCCCATGATGCAGTCTTTTTCTTGCCGAGAGCCCTCCCCAAACCAACTCTTTCGTTGTAAGTCCAGCTTGTATTCATTTTTATAGAAGAGTTTTGCAAGAAATATCCCGAATGGCTTTGTTATGAAAAAATATGGAAAATTATTGTGTTGATTTAGTTGTTATTGTTGTGTCTTACATTTAGACGGAGCTTCATTTGGAACCCTTGTTTTCATGTATTGTATTAATGTTATTTATTATTGGTTGTCAAACAGTCAAGCGTTGTGCTTATTCTGGCATTCATTCTGTATGAAAGTTTAGATGTAACATATGTGATTATATATATTTCAGATGTATATTCTTACGGAAATTGTTGAAAATAGTTTAATATATTACTGTGTAATGCCATATCTGTTCAATGTTAAATGAAATTACTGGGAATTGATGTACCATGTAGATACCAATGAATCAAATGAAATAAAATCAAAGTTTTTAACACCACGTCAATATTTCATACGTACTTATCAGCACTTTTACAGAGTCATTTACTGATCTATCAGTTGCTAGAGGTATTGATACTTTCCCCAAGATATGGGGACTTCAGTTTACTTGACGAGGTCACCGGCAAAAGTAACTTTAATTCATTTTTTCGACTTTCTTGCATCTTAAACAGATAAACCGGTGTGATGCCACGTTGAATTGACTCCTCGAAAAATCAGATCCGATCAGTCTGGTGTCCAAATAGGACTTCAGTCAGGCCTGCCTAATAATCTCCGGTGAGTATAGTGCCCGAATTTTCCCTCCAGTCTTTAAGCGCCACCATCACATACAGATAGAGGTTTCAATTTCTATGTTTTGTGCCGTAATAAATGATAATTGATAGACTAACAAAAGAATGATGTCGTGAAAATAAAATTCCAGGGAATAGTTGACACAACACTTCTAATACGTTGAACAGGTGAAGAGTACGGACGATATTGCTCTGTAATTTTTTTTCTGGTAAATTCAAGTAGTACCTTCATGAAAAGAAAAATGCCCAGGTTAGCACTTGACAATCCTTAGCATGGGACAAAAAACAACAACAAAGAACAAAAACAAAACAAAGCGAGACCCTTGTAGGGGGCTTATCAACCAAACTGTTCGAAGGTTACAAGAGTGATAGTTTCCACTCTTGATTTGTGAATGTATACACCATTGTATTTGCACTTGAATATAATCTAGTAAGCGCTTGGAAACCAGCGTTGTTGTTCAAGTTGACGAAGAACTATGAAAGCATCAGTCGCCCAGCACTATAAGTCCAATACATTTTGGTAGACATTTTGTAAAAGCAAATGAATAGGAACTTTGGCTATAGATGTTATAAGATATCAAAGAAAAATAGTGAATGAATTGATGCATGAAATATCTGATATTCACAGATAAATTAAATGGTTAGAATAATCGAGGCTTCTCCTGTTCAAATCTGTTGTAGGTTCTCAAAGGTTCTTGCTCCTTAAAGAAAGCACGGACGTTCTTTCTTCTTACTTGAATATACTAGTAAATAGTTTCCAAGGCAACTGAATTTTCTCGGATTTTCTCGAACAACAACAACAAGCTAAAACCCACGAACAAATCAGATGATAATGTTTCCAACAAGTTTACCATTTTTGATCTTTAAGATGATTTTTCGATCATTCATATTTGGCAAGTATAGTGAGATAGGGTCCGGAAAAGATCACGTAGCTGGTGTGAGATCTGCGCATATTGGCTCTCCCTTCTTTCTAGTTGGTTCTCTACACTTTGTACTGATCGTCTGAGCAAGTGCAGTATAATATAAATACGTATCTGTTTGCTGATACGTGTTGTCCCACGAAGCCCGTAAAGTGGCTTTGTAAACAGTATAAACAATATCTGGATCGGATTGCAGATATATCTCTGGTCTCATCACGTCATTCACATCGCATTGCACAATGGGAGCTCTCTGGAACTCGACTGACATTTTCTGACTCTCCAAGAATCCAAAAAATCTTATCGCCACCAAGTCGCCAACGGAGTATAATCGAGCATCGAACCGACAACCTTCATATTCGCCCCCAAATCGCTTTGTGTTCGGTGATAACTTAATGCTGAATAGCCTGCTTTTTCTGAAGGCCTATCTTGAAAAATTTACGTTCAACAGTGGTTCGTTGCTACGTCGTTAGATCAGATGCGCTTACTCATCAAAGCGATTCGGATGGTATCTACTTGTGTGTTGATGAGTGCAGATAGATGCTAACTTCTCACCTACGAGGTAATATCAGAGCGATGATGTAGTTCATTTGCGGAAATTGCTTGTTGAGATCAGAAACTGTTTCATTTGACGAGCGTCTTTCAGTCTTCGCGCGGTGCCCTTTCTGGCATGTCTGGACTATTGCCGAATGATAGGCTCATTCATCAACATTTTTTTGTGCTTTTGTTATCCACCTTTTATTTATATTTATTCATTTTTCCCTTTTTGACTTCCCTTTTTTTAGGGTGATAGCGGCTCTCAACAAGTACAAATTATGTCAGTGAATAGCCTTTGTTGTACTATGGTTTCGGTCTATAGCGCTCACATTAACGTTTTGACTGTCGTGGTATACGTCTAACTTTGTTTCCATGAGTTCTCCACCTCCTTGGTCTCCACACTGACGAAAAAGGATGAAAATCCTGCAACCGGGTAGCTAGGACAGCACGTACAGCGCAAAACTGCCGTATTACAATACCATGCATGCGACTTCATTGCCAGTATAGGAAGCGTTTACTGGGTGATGCCAAAGTACTTCATTGCTATTCTCACAGTATGCTGCGAATTGGACCAAACTTTACAGTCGCTCAACCCTTGTTGTTTAGTTTGTCGCGCAACATCACATGTTTTTTTTATCCCTTCGAAATTTGGTGCACTGATCATCTTTTAAAGCAAAGAAATCACCCTGATTGGTATTTTATATGTCAGTTTTTGTTTTAATTGAGGACAAGTCTATACTCTATGTATATTTTGACGTGATGAATGCTGGATATAAGCGTTTATTGCAGAAACTGATGTTGATGTTGTGTCTACAGCGACAGACATTGCACTTGTTTTCTCTCTCGCATCCCCTCCCTTCTCTTGTCGTGTCTTCTTTTTTGTTCTTCCCCTTTCTCTCTCTCCAGTTTTTCTCACTTTGATTTCTCATAGAGCTTTTTAGGTTTGCGTAGAAATCAACATCATTTTGTGAAGGAACTCTCAACACGAAGACGGAACATTATCGCGCAGGATAGTTGCATTGAATTTATCGACGAACGCACTCACACACAAAAAAAAGTCATTTACTGACTGCACCTTTGGCAAGTTCCAGAGTGGCACGGTTCACACCAGCAGCACGAAACATCCGGTAAGTACAAACTGTGTTCTGTTATTAGTAACCAAGGAGAGTAATCAAGCAGTCATTATTCGAACAATATATTATATGATAATGCTGATATTTCTCCCCAGCAGCTTTAAGGTGGAGGTGAACAAACACCATTTCCTGTTTCTGCTGAATTTGAATTGGCAGGCTATCTCGGTGCAGTGAATAAGGAGACAATAACTAAACGAATGAATGAAGAAATAAATACACTGACAAAGTAATCATTTAATTGATTAATTAAAGAGTAATAGGAAATCAAGCAGACATACTGCTACTCGAGGCCCAAGTCAGCGCGCTCAAACTTTATGCCACTCTCCAGTGGCGGATCCAGGGAGGACCGCAACCGGCGCACGCCCCCCTTTATTTTTTTGTTGAAACAAAAGAAATAAAAAGAAAAAAATGGGGGGAGGAGTGCGTGCGCCCCCCTTTAAATTTGTAAACGCGCCCCCTTTTTATGGAATTCCTGGATCCGCCCCTGCTCTCGCGTCTGTCGTGGTTTCGGCTGCGGCACTGCGTTTTCAAGAGACAATATTCAAACTTGTTATATTTCACCTTCGTTCAACATGACAATCGTGCATCGTTGCACTTATTTTTCAGCGTGTTTAAATTAGCTGCATGCAAACATGCGCAAAGACGTTAACAAGTTAACATGACTGTTTTCGATCGGTTTACCATTGTTTACTGTCGAGTTTACACTGGCTAGCTTTCCCCTTCAGGTCGCTTATCCGTAATTACTGTTTGTTTGTGTTTTTCGTTTGATGCATCTTTTACTTTATCTGTCGCTCTGAAAATGTAATGAAGGAACATTAAATTTAAGACAATTAAGGGTATCTTCACACTCTCTATATCCTCTACAGTCCAAATTTCTCATAGTTATGCTAAAATGACAGTCGATAGAAGATGAAATGCAGGTTCACTAAATATTACCCACAAGATCTTTCACAAAAATGTCTTGTGAGGTCAAAAGTCACAGGGCAGGAATATCGTAAAATTATTCTGTAAAAGCGACGCCTGCAACGATGTTGATTCTGAGCCTGAATTGACCTGTGTGCTTGTGTGTGCGCGGTAATGAAATAACTGTTGTTTAATCTACTGTGGGAGGATGCAAAAATTGAATTCCATTATCATAACGACAATCAAACGGATTTGACACGTCATGTAAATACGCCGCCACTATACAGTATTTCAGTGTCAATTAATTGTTTCATGGAGGCGTGTAATTGAACAGACATGTAGATGTTCTGTAGCAACAAGTCTTCCGTGCTTTTGTTTATTCGTTTTGAAGTAGAGCCATTGTTTTGTACGTCACATCCCTTTTGTAAACCCCAAATAATGGTCGTAATTACTAAGTACTGACCCCTCCCCACCCCCTCAATTTCCACGCGTGACATTACATGCACTCCACCTACGAATTGTTGGTTTACTCTTGGTTCTTTGCTATTGTTATCCGTTCATGCGGACGAAGTCACCGTGTGCATGAATTTTAAACATTTTTGTTTGTTTCATTTTCCATCCGAGAATATGGCTGGATAGCCCATATTCAGCTGCACTAGCTGGTCTTCCATGGGTCCCATTTTGAATTTGAGGCGGGACCACTTCTCTGGGTTTTGTACCCTGCTCTTTGCGATGAACGAATGAAGCGGGATCTAATACGTGCATGAGCTGTGACTTTCTCACACACGGGGTCTCCATTTTATGTCTTATCCGAGGGACAGAATGTTTTGCCTCTTATACGAGAAGGAACAGTATGATTACACACAGCATTTCTCAGCTAGACCAAGGAGCCCTTGGTTAGATTCGGGAATCGAACGCGGGTCCTTTGGATCTGGAGGCACAGATTGAGCCAAATTACAGCCCTAAAATTTCGTTAGTGTGCTTTCCAATGGGGAGAAGAATGTCTTAGGGGTTTTGAGACCACGTTTACATGCACTCTCGAAAATGGCATATATCAATGTAACTATAAGCTAGCAAGTACACATCTGATGTCTTGTATGTGAAAAGTTTTTTTTTTAGGATGGAGCACGCTTTAGATCTTAAAGTGTAATGACCTAGACTGTCGTTGAGCAGGGCGCCACAGGAAACATTACGCTGCATTTCTTCCACTCCATTAATAAAGCAAAATAGCCCTCCTGATTAATAGATATCCTGTATGTGCATGCTTGCTTGTGGTGACTCGTTTTCAGTGAAGTCATCGCAATGAAGTCATTACATATCGAAGGTCACATTAGCTACTGAGACTGAGTTGATGGGCTCTAATGTTTTTTTTTTTCTCATTTAGATGTTCATTAACGTATACTTTAAAGGATGCTTGAACTTTGCCAACCAAGGGCTACTGGTACGAACATGCACCTCTTGATCCCTCCTCTCCACAACACCCCTCGACCCCGGACCTACCCCTTGACATTCAGCTCATATATCTATGTTCTCTGTTGACTTTCTCGACATCTTAAGATTGAATATCACAAAAGAAGCACGATAGAATAGTGAATAACCAACCCCGGTTTCCAGCCAGGATATCATGGGTTCGAAACTTTGGACGAGTCAATTTACCCGCAATTCCGTCTTGACTCAGGTGTACAAATTGTCATGCACTTAGTAATGGTAGGTGGGACTAATGATAGGAAGGCCTTGTGGCGGAACCATGTTTTAACTGCAGAGGGTTTTGTTGTTGTTGTTGTTGTTGTTGTTGTTGTTACAACCACATCATTTCGTTCACTATCATTAATGCATCTCTTCTGGCGAGTGAACTGAGTGGCGCAAAAAGATTTAAGGACAAGTTCACCTTTGTATGTGGATTGAGTGAATCCAGCAATATTATTAGTAGAACGCAGCAGTGAAAGTTAGAGGAAAATCGGACAATCAAAAATCATGGGGGGGGGGGGGTTTAAGGCTTCTCTGCAGTCCTGCACTGCTGGATGAGTAGACTACTAATGTTTATGAGGTCATTCGAGTAGAGGAGGATATAAAAGAAAATAATATAGAGAGAACTTCTCAAAATCACATTTGTGAAAAAAAAAGTACACACTCCCTCAACTTGTTACTGTCGTATGTTAAGGATAATATCATTCTTCTGGGGGCGCTGTGGCATAGCGGATAAGACTCCCGACTCCCGAACGGAGGACCGTGAGTTCAAATCCCGCCCAGTGCTTACATCCTTGGACAAGATGTGTTTACCCACAATGTCCCTCTCGACCCAGGTGTATAAATGGGTACCTGGCAACGCTGGGGTAATAATAATAGCAGGGCCCTCTGGTAGAGCAGCGGCAACACTGAAGAGGCTACCCTGGGTAAATAAGACCTTATTATTATTATTCTCCCTGCTTTTTGAAAGAGGCTAGTCAAGTTAGTGTTCTTTCATTATGCGAGGAAAGTGAAAATATGTTGAATTTTCTTAAAGGGATCATATAGTTTTGGTTGAGACTTAACTTCAGGTTTTTATCATTTTTTGGTGAGATTGTGAGAAACCTCTTATGAAATATGAAAGAGCATGTAATTCCATGAGGATTTCAACGTTTATTTGATGAAAATTGATTTTGAAATGGCTGAGATATCCATTGTTTTACTTTGTTTTTGGATGCTTCAGCTATTCCAAACCCGATTTTCATCAAAGAAACTTTGAATTCCTCTTAAAATGGTATGCTCTGTATTATTTCATAAGTGTTTTCTTGGTATCTCGCAAAAAAGTTAAAGCCCAATTTTCATCTCCACCAGTACTGTACCATTCCTCTAATATTTACTGTATATTGTTCTACACATGAGACATCACAAGCTTTATAGTATTCTTCTTGTCCAGCGATAGCTGTACTGAAACTTAAAAAATTCATAACTTTTGAACGATTTGTCCGATTTACCTCTAACTTTCGTTGATGTGTTCTACTAGTATTGCTAAATGTGTCCTGTAATGAGTCACTGCTGCTGCCGCTCAATTTGTTTTGCGAGAAACTCAAGATTAACAGCTGGAAATCGCAGTTACCTATATATACATTTTATTTTAAGGGGCGTGATTCGTGATACACATATAATCACCGTTGCTACAGATAAGGAACTCAAGTAGGAATTTTAAAAGATTGATGACGGTGTTTATTATGAAAATTCTCTGAGTCGAATATTAAATGTTATCGATGGTGACATTGTAAGTCTAATAAGCAATATTTTTTTTTTATTTTTTTTTTCCATGAAAAGGAAAAAAAAAAGAGATGTCTAGTGAGATCCCTCTATTGTCTCATTCATTCACGTTCAAATCGTACTTTTCAAGTTTAGCTGCCATCAACAACTAAATACGTCCTCTCATACCAATATTGCACTATATGATACTGAATGAGTACCTCAGAAGTTCACTTGTGGGTACGTGTGTGTGTTTTTTTAATCACGCATAGATTACAATGCACGAGAAAAACTACCCTCAAGGTTCATGGCAGAAATTTGAAATGAAGTTTAATTGCATTTTTAATTGCAATTGAGGTTATAAACAACATGAAACTCAAGAGCGTCTTTTTTACGGGTATGCCTTACATAAAACATTTTGAGCACGAGTACTTAATAGAAAAGCATATAATACGTACAAACACTAAAAGCTTTAAATTTGAAATTTTGGTGGCTCAAAAAAAAAATATCAGAGAAATCGACTAGGCCTACTATTACAACTAACATAGTATTATTGTAAATAATCTAAATCTGATTTGTCTCTTCGTATTTCGTTTTAAATCACAATAAGTTCCAGCCCAATAAACTTCAACAAATCATTCTGAAATTATCAACCCTGATCTTGTTACCACTTCCCTTTTATAATCATCTCGATTGATATTGATTTGATACAAAACTGACTTATCATATCCTGCATGTGGCTCGAATTTCCAGGGCTACCGAATTCCCCTCTATAAAAGGTAACACAAAAAAGACCTTAAAAATGATAACCTTATCATTGTCCAAAAACTGGTTAATAAACCTCTGATTGTTATTTGTGGTTTTATTCATTGGAACTTTCAGTTGCCCAATTATGCCACCAAAAGTTACCTTTTTTTAAGTTTGGTGGCCCGACTTAAAGTTGGTCCGAGACCACTGGACCACTGGTAATGTCGAGCACTGAATATGTGTGTGTGTGTGTGTGTGTGTGTGTGTGTGTGTGTGCGTGTGTGTGTGTGTGTGTGTGTTTGTGTCTGTGTGTATGCGAGCGCGCGTGTGCGTGTGTGTGTGATCTTTGTACACACAAGTCAGTAACTCAGGAGAACTTGTGGAAGCGGGCGAGACTACGGTGTGCACTCTTAGAAAAAAAGGTTCTTTCGAGCACCATTAAATGGTTCTCAGCACTGTCACAATAGCGACACCCTTTTAGGTGCTCGTGAGAACCTTTTTTAAATGGTGCTTGTCGGCACCTTTTGCAAAAGGTGCCCATTAGAACCTTTTTCCCGATGAAATGGTGCTCGTGAGTACCATTTATAAGGTGCCCATGGGCACCTTTTTGACTAAAGATGGGCACCTTTTTGACTCTTTTCAAAAGGTGCTTATGGGAACCATTTCATTGGAAAAGGTTCTAATGGGCACCAATGTTAAAAGGTGCTGACAGGCACCATTTAAAAAAGGTTCTGACAGGCTCCAAAAAAGGTGTCGCTATTGTGACAGTGCTGAGAACCATTTAATGGTGCTCAAAAGAACCTTTTTTCTTTTTTCTTAGAATGTAGTATGTGAATTGATGTCTGTGTATTTTTGGTGTGTTTCACATTGCAGTGCTAGTAAGGTGCTTCACTGGCACCATTCTTAAAGGTACATTACCTATCTGCATTGAAAATGTGCATCACAAACTCATTTGAAATTAAATGAATTCATCTGAATTTCATCTCATCAGTCAAACATACGTTCAAAACATGTATATTAGCAATACATTAGAAATGGGCGCCACTTCGGACCACCGCAGAGCATTTCACTGCTTGTGTACATCAGCTGCACTGCCTGCAGCTACATACAGAATGCATGCGGAGAGTGACCATTCTAATCATACAACAGACTTGTTTGACGGTGGCTTAGCTCAGTCGGTATCCTAAGGACCCCGGTTCGATTCCCGGGTCTCACTGGGCAATGTTGTGTGTGATCATATACCGTCCCTTCTAGTAAGACATTGTAAGAGGCAAAATACTCTGTCGCTCTGATAGGACATAAAATGGAGGTCCCGTGTGTGAGAGTCACAACTAAAAGATCCTGTTTCATTTATTCATCGCGAAGAGCACGGTGTTTAACCCGGTGAAGTGATCCCGCCTTAGCCGACATCCAAATGGACCCCATGGAAGACCAGCTATTGCAGCTGAATATGGGCTATCCAGTCATCTTGCCAGATGGAAAATGAAACAAACAAACAAACAAACAAACAAACAAACACACAAACCAAAAAAAAAAAAGACTGATCATAATCTCGCATTAATATTCGACTACGTTAGTATATCTTATTAGTTGTGCAATTTTGTGTGGTTCCTCACACACACACACATGCACGCAGTGAAAACCTCATTACAGTGAAGTGGTCACGGCCTTTTTAATGGCTACGAATCATTGACTCCCAAATGAGGGGGAAAATACACAAAAACAAGATGGTTATCAACATTGAACTCCAAACCGAGGACAAAAGAGTACAATAAAAATCGAGCAGTATTTCTGATTCAGTGCTTTGGACCACGGTCTCTCAATCTCCAGGTCTCTTATTTTTGGGCAAATGTAAATGGCTGCTACCAGATTGTTACCGAACTTTTATACCCCCCCCCCCCCGCCTTTTTCCATTCAAGCACCACCGCCACCATGGAATTAGAACTTACCTGAAAATGTACTAGTATATGAAATTGTTTTAAACTTCCTACAAAGCGATACTGACCACTTCTGGATTTTACGGTGGGCGTATCCATCAAAACTGACCCCTATGTATTATAATATATACAAATAATGGTTATCCATTTCTACTATAGCCAGCACCCATTAACATTCCTCCTCCCCTCCCCCCCCCCTTTTTCCCCTCTCCTCTCCCTTCCCCTCCTCATTATCATCATTGGCCCGTTATCATTCTAAATATACATTAATGATATAAGATATTCTTCACGAAAGCTTTTTTTGTGTGTTTTGTTTTGTTTTGTTTTGTCTTGTCTTGCTGATGCCCTTAATCATGTTCATCTCATTCAGATCTTCATTAACTATCTCACAATAATAATGAATAATGAATTTCAAAATGTTGTGATTTGAATGAAAACCAAAAGACTATCTTTGGATGTGCAAAATAACCCCTACTAAATACATGTTATTTAGTAACATTATCATCACTCTTCCAGACAATATTTGTTTTAACAATATTATTTTTATCAAGTGAACTCCGTTAAATTTCTAGATCTGATAATTAATGATAAATAATAATGGAAAGATAAGGAAAATTAGTAAAGATTATGTCTAGAAATTCTGGAATCTTAAATAAACTAAAAGGTATTTTTCCTCGTTTGTTCTTTTCAAACTTTATTCTACTTTGATTCTTCCTCATTTACATTATGGACATTTGGCCAGAGATAACTCGGGTAAACTCTGGATTCATAGAATTTATTCATGACAAAAGAAAGTTCTCCGTATTATTTGTAAACTGGTTCTTATTCATACTCCAATCTTTTTGTTTCACGAACAGAAAATTCTCAACAGTCATGATTTATATGATTTAATTTAGGACAGCTCATGCATAAATTCAGATATAATTATTTTTTCCGTAATATTATCTGCATTGTTTATCAAAATAGTTCTGTTTACAATTACCCAACAAGACAGTCAGACTCACTGCATTTCTCCTTAGAATGAACGTTGTCTGCTAACAAAATCTTTACATTCACCAAACCTAAAACTCTGGAATTTATTCGTCTCAAGTTTACAAGAAATGCCTAGCTTGATAAACTTTAAGAGATAATTCAGGAATAAACTATTATAAAGATATTTCAATTCAATTCAATTCGGTTTTATTTCAAATCAAAAGAAGCATAACAGTAAGTCCGCAGACTAATAGCGCCATGCGTACAGAATAAAAGTACATGCATGATTACGGAACATTCACAATTAAAAAAAATCAAAAAGTTAAAAAACCTATTGAACTATTCAGTCATACCAATATCATATTCCTTACAGTCCTATAATTACGCATTACATTTACACAAGATTAAAACTGGATACACATGTGGAGATATTGCTGTAAACATACATATAGATGCAGACATTCAAAAACAGACAATGTCATGTACTATAGATAGAGAAGAATAAATTTCCGTATGCAGCATAACGAATAAAAAACAACAACATTAAATCAGCGGATGTATAGTACCATATATGGAAAGAACGAAAATACAACAGTTCATATCCTTCAAAAAACAAACAAACAGACATTCCACTAAACTGATATCAAATCACCTTTCAGCTCTATATACCATTGGTATCATATTACTATTGCACTGCACTTCATAAAAAAAAAACATATATCACATGGTGGTAGTTTGCAATTGGACATACCATGTAAATAAACTGTGCACATACACGCACAACAGTGAGAAACTGGAAATACATGTGTGTATATCATATATAAAATATATCAAATATGAAATTACCACGAATCCAGAAAAAACCAAATCAATAAAACATACCCCTTTTACTAAAATATTACCTTCATCAACATAACCATTCACAGATATACACTCATAACTATATATAATAAACAGCGTAAAGTTAGAAACGCCAGATTCAATCTATTTGTACATTATATCCTTATTACTAACAGATATAATTTCAACAATATATAATATTAAAATCAGATTTCATTCAATTAATAAAATTGCAATTCAAATTTTCAAAAATTAATTCTACATAACTATCTATTTCAGGGTTTATCAAATTACAAAATGCATTGGGCACAATGAGGCTTTATTTCTGTTATATTTTATTTGAAATTATCAATCTTCCTGCTAGGTATCCTCTCTTCCCTCAAACTCTTCTTTCCATTTAATTTCAACTTGTCTTATCTATTCCCTCTATTTCTTATCTTCTCTTCCCATCTCTTTCTCATAATACGGAGTTCTTTTTAGTTATTGGTTCTTTATGTCATTTTGTTATATACTACTATTCGGATGTTATTACTCGGATTACGGTATCATTTTGTGAAAACAAAATGGGAAATTTATATATTCAGCTCAAATCAAATCAATCAAATCAGGATAAACCATGAATGACATACGTAGTACAAATTCGCAAGAGGCCACTTAAAATCCAAAGAGCCACACGCTGATGTACCAACAGTTAAAAGCAAAGAAAAGAAAGTATGAATAAAGAATACGTTCAACAACAGATCTCCACATAGTGCTTCTTTTTATCGAACTTCTTTTTTTCTGTTGTTCGAAACAACAAACCTTACACAATTTTAGGATTAACTAACTTCAATTTCATTCATTTTGAGATTAAAAAACCCCCACCCACTTCATTTCATTTTTGGCAAAAAACAAACAAACAAAAAACAACCAAGCTTTCGGTATAACGACCCTTTAGATTTATGCAACAAACACTCCGGTTAAAAAAAAAAATCGAGTAATAGTTATCTGAAGCCCTTTTTACACTTGTGTTTCTTAACCCCGGACTTTCTCTGACCCAGGACTATCGTTAGTCCCGTACCAATTTTTTCAGCTTTTTACACTCGCCAATTAGTCCCGTACTAAGCTCTTGTCCGGGGCTAAGGAGAAAATTGACCTTTTTACACTCGTATTTCTTAGTCCGGTACTTTCCAAACCACATGAATATTCATGATTACGCTGTGTACTGTACACGTACACGCACGCACCGGCAGCCCTTGATTACCTCGTTTCTGATTGGTCAGTGAGGGTCGGACTTCGTCTCCATCGCTTAGCCCAGGATTATTTTTTTCGTTCTGTTTACACTCACTTGCTTGGCACCGCAATTGCGGTTCTAACCCTGCTATTTTGCAGGGCTATTTTGCAGTACGGGATTATCGGTGGGGCTAGCCCACTTTGGCAAAAACGAGTGTAAACAGAAAGTGGGCTAAGGATAGTCCCGTACCAACGGTGGGGCTAAGCCCCCCCCCCCTAGCCCCACCGTTGGTACGGGACTAAGCAATAATTTACAAGTGTAAAAAGCCCTTAAGTAACAGGTGGTGGAAATATTTCCAATTTTCATTTAAACATAAGGATTCGCGAAGTTAATTCGCGATATTGTTTTACCTTTGCGACATCATAGGTACAATGTAGTTGAAGAGTTACAAGCAAGCATGCCCAGAGCAGGGAGGTGTTACAGAGATGGAGTGGCAACTCTTCGTAGTTCATGTAAACACATGTTTGGGTTCAAGGCGTTACAATGGGATGTCTAGCATTCCACTACGCTTTGAAGTCATGCTCGGCACCGCTCTAGTTGCAAGACGAAGTTCGGAGACGAAGAGCGCATTTCACTTTTCGTTGAATTACAAGCTTTATTTCACCGTAAGATTTTAAATTAAATACTCTAATTGATTTAGAATAGATTAGGAAAGAATTCAATATTATAAACATGTATTTCTAATTATACCTATCTGTTTGCACACATGGGTCAAGAAGAACATAATATACGGGTATAAATCTTGTCTAAGAACGTATACCTACTGGACCAATATTCGAACCCCGTACCCCCTCGGATGAGAGTCCAAAGTGCCATACAATGATTAACCGCAGTGAGATAATCGTAGTGTCTCATATGAGCTGGCTTGAATTAAAAAACAAACTTTCTTCTAAGATTTGGTATATACGACCACAAAATATATGCAGTTGCACTTTACTGTAAAAGCCGCATGTAAAATACTGGTAGACGGGCACTCTTGTCATCAATGTGTACATAGACCTTATACAATATCAAGAATACGACCCTTATTTGCTTTGAAGATAAGTCGTTTATTTTACTCATCAGGAAATATGATTAAGAATTCACACAGCTGCCATCAAGGACCTATATAATGAGCGAAACCATACCATGAGGATATTTTCAAGAAAGTGTGAAATTGTAAACATTCTTCTTGTTTCAAGTACGTTGATACATACAAGCTTCTTCTGGACCTGTTTAATTCTATCGTGCTATTAGAACTGATTTACTCATCGGAATAAATTTTTGATGGAATCTTAGAACACTGATTGGCATTGCATAGCCAGGGTGCGATTTCTTTCTTTTTTATTTTCCTTTTTTTGTCAAGTTAGGACCAATGAGCCATTTCACAGTTACAATCATACGACAATAGGACCACGTCAAAAAGAAATAACACAAACAAAACGAAACAAAAACAAAATAACTTGTACCTGAACTTTTAACTTACTTGGCCTTCATAAAAGCTATATAGGTGAGATAGAATAATGTTTGAACTAGGTACATATCGACATGTAGGCCTATGTACAGGTAAATATGCATTCTTTCCCACTAAATTAATAGAAGCCATTCATGTCGAACTATCAAAACAGCTAGGTATAATGATCACTTTCTGTACGCTTGGCTGCTTTCAACTGCTCTTCTAATTAAATTCTTAATCCATGCTTTGAAAAGTCTGTGGATCAAAAGTCATTGCAGACAAGTGCTAACTGTGCACTGGCTTATTACAAAGTTGAAAAGCTTAAGGATTTTTTTTTTTTTGGGGGGGGGGGGTGGCAAGGGTGTAAAACCGCCCCTTACACCCCTACTATCGATCTACATTGATTGCGCTGCAAATGACCTTACCGCCTTACCATTCGCGCTTTCTCTTAGGGAATGAGTGTCTTTGTAACTCAGGCCTTCTTCGTTACCACCTGGTAGTACCTGTCTAAAGTCCCACACTGTTTATAGTTACGTCACATTTTTAGGCTCTTTTTGGTCGATGAGCTTTCGACACCACCACCAAAAAAAAAAAAACTCTACAAAAAGGCAAAATAAAGTATTTACGTATGGCAGGGAATGATATTGCAGTTTACAGATGGATTCACTATATTCCTACATGTATAACCACATCCAAATTCTATGCATACCTTGGCATTAAAATGCTGCTCTTGACAGTAGACCGTGGTTTCGGTAATGTATTGAAATCCTATGTGTGCTTTGTTCATTAAAGTTGCCCTTAACCTTGCCCGAGGCTTGCCAAACTAGCAACAACTATAAAGTGAATTCCTGCCGGTATACAATGGAACTTCGTGCGAGGAAGCGTGGTAAATGAAATACTTCGTTACCATGCAGGCTGTAGGATACGAAGCATCTATGAATTGTAATGCAATATACAGAAACGGTCCCCTATATGAAGCTTACTCGAGGCTTGCCCGACATGGTTCCCTTTTTTGACATGTTTGTCAAAATCATAGATCGGCAGTTGCGATCTTCTTCACTAGAGAGATACAGAGGACACCGAGGGTGACATTTGATAAAGATCTGTCATAACATAATTATTATGCACCTGTTATGAAGACGGATAGAATGGGAATGAAGGAACGTACAATCAGATAGCATTATCATGCTGTCAGATTCCCTCTGTGTGTTTAGCTTCTCTGCATGTTGCACGCATGTGTGTGTGATGATGCTGCGAACCCTTCGTCACCATTCGCCGAGGAAATCGACAAAAGCAAAGCTGAACCAACAATAGACCTTTTTTTTTTCTATCTGCGCCAGGCGAGAGTAGTGCTACCATATACCGACCCTCTTGAACAGTGTTCCCCAGTAAAATTCGATGTCAAACATTATACGCGTTTAATAGCTTCCCTGAGCCCTGTCTGATGGCGGACACAATGAGAACAACAACCACAGACAATAGATCTGTTTACTAATGCATTCAAATTTATGAATAATTGATTGATGCGCACTGCCAACAAGCTATCCCATCGACCTGTACATACTGCATTTAATAAGCCAATTCATGTGCACATGGGTACAAAAGACCTTTCTTCTATCTCAGTTGATTAGGCACACCACTAGTTTTCAAGGCGACAGAATGTATAAGCTTGCCCGACGTAACAATTTATGGAATTCATCAGTCATGTTCAAACAAAGGATGAACGTGCGTAGACCATGTGACCAGAACGATTCATCAATTAGCACTTTGGAAAGCATCCATTTCATTATTTTTACATTGAATATATTAACAATCTTTTTCTATTGATATTGCCAAATGGCGATTTTGCTGTCAGGTGGATGTGCTGGCAAGCACCACTTATAAGTATTACCCCTCCCCCCCCCCCCCCCCCGAGAGTTCTCATATGGCTGTACGGCGTATGGATGTAGCACGTTTTTACCTGTCTGAATGCTCGTATCTCGATGCATATGTCGTATGGATCATGTATCGAAACAATGGTTTTGAACAGCATTTTGATATACAACATACAGTATATCCATACGACGTTTTTTCATGTCTGAATAATGTCTCATGGCCATACGCCGTATATCCGGCGTAAATATGCAATGTAGCTATACTATGACTTGGTGTGTCTGAAAACGTCCTAAGTTATTGCTATGATCGGCAGGATCGTGCAAGCTCTCTGTATATGTGGGAAACCTTATAAAAGGCATGCATAAAAGAATTATATTGGTGTCTTAATTAAAGCAGGCATTTTGAAAACCTCATCGCTATAGTATTTTCTTTTTTTAAAAGAAGAAAACAAGGACTGTTGAAAAAGTCGCTATAAACAGATCGATTTGCCAGACATTGCCATAAGCTTATGAGTGCAGAAGCATTCGAGCAATCTACATGAAAATAGAAAGTAGTGGGTAAGTTTCCGACATACAGCTATCCAGCAACTTCTTTGTTTGTTTGTTTGTTTGTTTGTTTGGTTGGTTGTTTTAAAAGACATTCTATTCTCCATCAGTGAAACAACATTTTACAAAACAATATACAACATTTTCCACATTGATTTCCATGATTATTATTACAATTTGATAAGTTATTCCACAGTATACAAATAATGACTGCTATGAGGGGCACAGTTAAAATTATGGGCCCAAGGTGATGTGAAAACCATTTCTATGCCCAAAGCGAAGCTGAGGACATAGCTATGGTTTTCACATCACCGAGGGCCTACATAATTTTAAGTGTGCCCCGAATATCAAGCTGTCATTATTTGTTTTATATACCGAAAATATAGATTCCGAAATATAGATACCGAAAATATAGATTATAGTCTCTTTTACAGCACTCGTAATCAACGCTGATCGACAGCGCGGCGGTCGTATCAGTGGTGCGTGCATAATTATGAGTGATCTATGTTTACGGGGTTGCGACTGTCTCCCAACCTATTTACAGGGCACAGTTGATTCTATGCCCCGGGCACAGTAAATCATGACGTCATTTTGATCAAAAATGGGGCACAGCTATTTTCATGACTCCACTTTTAGCCAATCAGATGAGAGCAATCTATATATGAGGTATATAATAATAACTGTGTTACCTAAAGGTCAACGTCATGCAGAACAATATACATTTTTAGCTCACCTGAGCCGAAGGCTCAAGTGAGCTATTGCGATCGCTCTTCGTCCGGCGTCCGTCGTGCGTCGTGCGTCGTGCGTCGTGCGTCGTGCGTAAACTTTTTACATTTTCATCTTCTTCTTGAGTACCCCTTGACCGATTTTCACCAAACTTGGCAGGTAGCATCCCTAGGGGGATATGATCTCAATATGTACAAGTGGGCACCATACCCCACCTGGGGGGGGGGGGGGGGGCAGAGGGGCCCCAAACCTCCAAAATTAAGGAATCTTAAAAAAATCTTCTTCTCTAGAACCAGAAGTGATAGAGCTAAGTTAATACTATGAGTTAGTATATTGATGAATATAGTTTCAAGTTTGTTCGTGGCGGAATCAGGGGTGCCCCCTTAGGACCCAGGGGAGAGGGGTGGGGAGGGGTCCTAATGGGACCCAAATTGTACATTTTCATCTCTTTCTTGAAAATGCCATGATGAATTTTCACCATACTTGGCAGGTAGCATCCCTAGGGGGAAAGAATCTCATTCCCATCAAATGGGCACTATGCCCCACCTGGGGGCCCCAGGGGACCTAAATAGTTGCCTAAATTATAAATTTTATCTTTTTCTTGAAAACCCCAAGATGAATTTTCCCCAAAATTGGCAGGTAGCATCCCTAGGGGGATAGAATCTCAATTCCATCAAATGGGCACCATGCCCCACCTGGGGGCCCCCAGGGGTTCCATTCCACCCCCCTCCAGTAAGGACTTTTAAAAGATTTCTCTAGAACCAGAAGTGATTGAGCTAAGTTAATACAATGAGTCAGTATATTGATGACTGTTGTTTCAAGTTTGTTCATGGCAGGATCAGGGATACCCTCCCCCCCCCCCCCCCCCCCGGACCCAAGGATGGGATGTGTCCAATTGGTGATGTAAATTGTGCATGTTCGCAATCATTGAAAACCCCTTGATGAATATTCACCAAACTTTACAGGTAGCATGCTAGGGGGTGAGGATCTCAGTTTGTTCAACAGGGCACCATGCTCCCGCTTGGGGATTCGAGGGGGTCTTATCTCCCACCACCCCAACATTAAGGAATATTTACAATTCTTCTCTAGAACCAAAAGTGATAAAGCAAAGTTAAGGCCGTGTCACACCTTTCCGGGCAAGCTACGCGGGCTTGTGTCGAGGAGGTAGTTTCCAGCACGTAGAAGATTTTCCGCGGGCGAACAAGAATGTTTGTAATTTTCGCATTTGTTTCTTACCTACTAGACGCGTGCTACTTAGCTTCTACTTGCGTGCATTCCGTGTGACCTGCGTGAGAGCCAACTCCTGCGAGGTGCTGCCGGTAAGAGTCTCCTACTGGTGTTCTGCGTGTACCTCTGCGAGCGAACCCCACGACTCACTCGGAACAAGGTTTGAGCATGCTCAAGGCCTTTTTATACCGTATCTGGGGAAGTTTTGCGGCTTGACTTGCGGGGAAACAAATTTGCTCCCTGGAGCTCCCCGCAGTTGGTCCGCACCTGACAGTACCTAGCGCGTATCTCGTCTGTACTTGCCCGGAGGTGCTCACGCAAGTCCGATTTAACCGCCGCCAAGTTTTGAGCATGACCAAAACTTTTTCCGGGTGAGTCGCGGGGATGCCCGGAGAGGTCCACGCAGAACGCCTGTAGGAGGCCCTTAGCGGTAGCACTTCGCAGGCAACTCCCACGCAGGTACTTCGCAGCCCCCGTATGCAGCCAAGATAATGACATTCCTTGGGACTTCGGTCATTCCTTCAGAGGAATTCCTTCACTGAGTTGTCAGCCCCCACGCGACTGGTACAAAGGTCACACAGTATACCCGCAAGTAAAATTTAAGTAGAACGCGTCCAGCAAGTAAGACACACGCACTGCCTCGCCCAAATCCTTGTTTGCCCTCAGAAATTCCCGGTACGCTGGAAAATCCCTACACGCAACAGAATGCATAGCTTGCCCGGAAATGTGTGACAGGGCCTAAACATGGTTGCGGGTAAAAAGATTTGCGTGCACACTTCCGGGTGACTACGGGTGAGATACGTGCTAGGTACTGTCATGTGCGGCTCATTCCGGGGACCTCCGGGTAGTTAAAATTCTTCTTTGCAAGTCGCACGCAAGGCTTGCCCGGAAAGGTGTGACACGGCCTTTACTTTGAGTTTGTACACTGATGACAATAAGCCAGTTCGGAGTTAGCTCATGGGCACATTGGTACGAATGACCTTTCTTTTTTCTCAGTTGGTTAGGGGCACTTCACTCGTTTTCAGAGCGACATAATGCATAAGCTTTACGTAACAATTTATGGGATTCATCAATCCCGCTCAAACAAAGAATAAACTTGCGTAGACCAGATGAGCAGAATGATCTGTCAATTCACACTTTAGAAAGCATCCATTTCATTATTTTGCATTGGATGTATTGACAATCTCTTTCTATTGATATTGCCAAATACCACTTTTGCTGTCAGGTGGATGTGCTGGCAAGCGGCATTTATAAGGATTAAATGAATATTCATTACATGACAGATGCTTATCCCAGTAAATTAAAAAACCAACATGCCTGTTGGTCCGAATGACCTTGTTTCTACTCATGCGCAAAGTGGAACTCCGAACTGGCTTATAGTTCTAAGTTTGTTCATTGGAGATTCAGGGCTGTCCCCCTAACTCGAGGGGGGGGGGGGGGGGATCTCAAAGTGTTTGAATGGGCACCATGCTTTCCTTGGGGGCCCCAAACTGCATAATCCAACATTCTATATAGTGCAGTGTACTTGGCAGGTATTTTTACCAGAGTGATGGAATATGCAAATTGACACTATGCCCCAGCTCTCAAAGCTACCCCTCACCACAAGTTTCCAATGTTCTCAGGTAAAAATCTGCAAGAATGCCAGGAAGGTGAACTTGCGATACTCAGGTGAACTTGCCATACTCAGGTGAGCGCGAGACCCATAGGTCTCTCGTTATTTCTTCCCCGGAATTTCGCTGACGTTTATAAGGGGGTATCTCACCGGGCTTGAAACTAGTTCGCGACTAGTTCGCGACTCTAGCTTTTGCTAGTTGCAGAGACGTCTCCAAAAAAATTACAGAGTCTCCGATTAGTCGCCAGTTAGTCGCAAGAAATTTGAACATGTTCGATTTTTCACGAAGTCTCCGCGACGTCTCCGAGACGTCTCCATCAGTCGCGGAGACATCGCGGAGACTAATCATATCCGCGACCGCTGAGACGTCTCTGCGACGTCTCCGCGATGTCTCAGAGACGTCTCAGAGACGTCGCCGAGACCTGCTGGAGACCAGAAAAACTGGTGAGAGGTCGCGGAGACGTCTCCGCGACGTCTCCACAACTCTATTTGACGATGTTTGACCTATCTGCGTGCTGACATCCTGCCTAGATCAAGTCAGGTGATCCTGCAACGGCGGCTCCCTCATATTTGAAATTTTTGGCACCTTCCATAACTCGTCTCAGAGACGTCTCCTTGGTGAGACCGCAAAACATTTTTATGTTGGAGACGTCTCCGCGACTGCTGCGACTGATAAGTTGGAGACGTCGCGGAGACGTCTCCGTTGGTGAGATACTAGCTTACCAGCTAGTTGTTTGTTTGCTTTTGTTTTTGCTGTTTTTATTCCAGGCCAGATTTTACAAATCGTTTGACCTATAAGTGGTGAGAAAAAAAAAATATGCTGCATAATTTCGGAATGTCAATGTTCATTGAATGAGGCGTATTAAAAAAAAAATCTAGCAACAATCAGGAACATCAATCATACCGAATCGGAGCTCACACACACACACACGCACAAATATACACCCACACAGAGAAAAAACAACAACAGCAGCAACAACAAAGACACCTTGGCTACAAAAAAAGACAGAAGAAATACAACTTAACTGGGAGAGAAAAAAAAAACGTAAAACTTCCCAACTCATCACAAACAACATCAAGAATTTTCTTGGAGGGGTCGATCCGCACGGAATAGGCGAGAAAAAAACAACAACAACAAACAAGCAAGCAAACAAACAAACAAGACCCATTAATTTTCTTCTCGTCTGGAAAGCATGCCCGTGTCTTGCCCGACATAGCAACATGTAGGCCCTACATCTTTGTGAATGAAAGCTCCTCTCAGCTGCATTTACGTTCAAATTGATTTCCATCTGCTTTCCAGTTTTTGTTATTGTTTTCTTAAGATTTGCTATTGAATAGTTAATTTCTTTTTATTTGGTAATTTCATATAAAATACGACTGTCCATTCAGGTGATGTTCGTTATTCCGAAGGTTTGTTATTTCGAAATCCACAAATACCGTAAATCTACCTGCATTCGATGATAATGATAAATGCTTTAGTGTTCATTCTCCGAACACAATTATTATGTGGTGCTATTATACCAAGGTTCGATAGCCTGAAAATGAAATTGGTGCGATAGTTCGAAAACGATTTGATTTGATTTTGATTTGATTTACTTATTGATACTCTGTATGGCATCATCTACAATTTTTTTTTAACACTGTAATCAAACATAATATATAGAAATATGAAAAAAATGAAAAAAGTGTCGTCTCCTATAGGCTATACTAACGAATGTTAAAGATTTCGTTTGCAGATTGACAATCCTTTGGAATACGAACTTTTTTTTCTTGTACTGATCCATTACACCCTCAACATTTCGTATGAGGCCAAACTAATGTCTTGATACAATTTTTTTTCTACTATTTCTCTTCATGTTACTTGGATAAGCCATGAAAAGCGCAAAAAAAAAACCCCTCTTCAAAACCAAGATTCTGCAGATGATATCATCAGTCATCGCAAGCACCGCTAAAGCTATCATAATTAGCAAAACACATTCACATATAGACATGACCATTATTATACATTTGCATTTTCCAAGTTACTAACAAGATTTACAAAAGACATTCCACGGAAACACATAAGTTACATGCTCAGTCTACAGTAAAAGGTGCATTCCAATGTTTTTATTGATGATAAGATAACACTTATATAGAGCTTAATACTGACGTTATTATTATCATTAATCTTATTAGTGTTTTCGAAATGATTGACAGAGATGTCATTTTGCAGAACTTTGATTTGGAAAGGCTTATTTGGAGTGTATTATCGAATTAATTTGTATAAAATCAGATGAAAAACTATTATAGAATCTATCATACATGGCACATATTCAGATATCCGTTTGGCAACATTGGTGATGAGCAGAGTAGGGCCATTATGAATCAGTCCAAGTGAACGTGCATTTGAATTGAATAAATCTTTGAAAGAAAACATGAGAGTTGACGACATGTTGTGTAATTATAACTGAACACATTTTTGAATCATGGAACAAAATGAAGATCGAACTCTATTAATTCCATTTTCCCCTCTCATTGGGGAGCCAATTTTAATGAAGGTTTCACCCACTGTTTAGTACTTTTGCTCAAGTAATTGAAGTTTAAGGACAAGTTCACCTTCATAAGATAGACATGTGGGCTTACTGAATGCAGCAATATTAGTAGAACACATCAGTGAGAGTTTGAGGAAAATCGGACAATCCATTCAAATGATATGAATTTTTGAAGTTTCTGCTCAGTCACGGCTGGATGAGAAGACTACTAAAGTTTGTGATGTCACATGTGTGCAACGATATAAAGAAGGAATAAAGAAAATTCGACATATTTTCACTTTTCTCGCATAACAAAAGAACACTCGACTTCTCTCTTTCAGAAGGCAGGGGGAATAATATTATTCTTAACATACATCAGTAACAAGTCGAAGAAATCTGCACTTTATTCAAAAAGTAAAGTTTTGTGAAATTCTCCTTTTATTTTCCTTATATATTGTTGTATACGCATGTGCAATCATACACTGTAATAGTCTTCTCATCCAGCAGTGACTGCGCAGATACTTCAAACATTCATAACTTTTGAATGGATTGTCTGATTTTCCCCAAACTTTCACTCATATTGTGTTCTACTAATATTGTTGCTTTCACTCAATCCACATGTATATGAAGGTGGACTTGTCCTTTAAGCTTTGCAACTTCGCATTCGATTTAGTGGAGATACCTATAACCCCCCCCCCAGCCGTCCCCTAAACAAGCAAGCAAGCAAGCAAGCAAGCAAGCAAACAAACAAACAAACAAACACACAAACAAATATACCCCAAAACAAACATCAGTTTCCAACGAACTGATACGGCAATGATTATTCATCGACGAATATGGCATGACACTTGCCTGATGAATTGGGTCATTTTTCATCCTGAGGATGCAACAGCCACTGATGTTGTGTAGAAGACCACAGTATCAGATCATTTATGTATTAGTTAAACTCAGGTGGTCTCCCCGATGTGTTTTCTTCGATGTTTGTTAAAAATACTGAAGTTCATTCTTATCCTACTAGACAAAAAAATTCTTTTCATCTTTCTCCTGTGCGGACCGTATCTGCTTTAAAAACAATAACTACAACAGGACCTAAAATTTGGAATGAATTGGAGAGAGAAATAATCCAATCTCAGTCTCTTAATTCATTTAAGCATAAACTTAAACTAGTTTTTTTTTTTAATTCATACTTATAGCTATTCTTCATTCCTCCTCGACATTCTCTATTCATACTTCGTATTACTGTCATTATCGATTATGTAACGTGTGCCTCGCTGGCGATTTCTTATTGTCTCCTGAACCTTCTTTGTGCATATACTTATTTGTAATTCTGTTATTGTACCATGTATCTGATTTGAACCTCGCTCGGGTGATCACGCAACTCTCAAGAAGTCTTCAAGTCAATGTAGATTCCTCATATTTCACATGTTTATTGTATTCCTTATATTTCACTTGTTAAATTGTCTTAAAAACAGTACTTTGACAATTCATCCATGCTTTGTATTGTTATGTTTATGGTTTATCTATTTGTTGAAAAGTGGAATATGGAACAATAAAAGCAGAAGAAAGCAGTCGATATTGAAAAAACCGGAGAATGCTACAGTACAAGTAATTCTATGCTCTATTTTGCTATCATTACTAAATTTTCAGATGAATTTATCAAGTAATATGATTAGATGACACATGCCATCTGTTGATAACGTGGTAATATGACTGAAAAGAGTCAACTGTCAATGTTTGAGTGTATTTTTATTCATGGTATTGCAAATAAGAAAAACATTGGTACCGGGATAGGATCATCTCTACATTAACAATTTTTTTATTATTCTTTATTCGAATTTCGTTCAATTTCATATCACAAAATTCACGTTCACAGAAACAAAACAAAACGTTTTAGAAAGACAAATACAACACAAATCGATAAAAGCAAGCAAGCAAGCACACACACATACACACACACACACACACACACACACACACGCGTACACTTAAACTCGTGTTTGTAAGTTCACGTAAGCAGACGTAATATCTCCTTTCTCTCGGCACCCCTGGTTTCATTGAAACCCGCCTATAATCTCATCCTTTCTTTAATCACCACTTTTTCCCACTAACTTGTGTAAAAGCATTTGAGCCAAACAAACGCGGGTACCCTAAACGACCCCAACTACTCATAGTGGAGATAATACGTTCACCCATCCTCAACATCGATTCCACGGGCCCTCCGTACTGCCTACCTTAGTACGCAATCGATTGATGTCATTGAATGGAAATTTCCCGCCAAAAGTGTACAGGAAACAAAGGCATGGATAATTCCTGATTCGGAACACTCGGTAGGACGGCCCGATACATGCTAGACGTATTAGAATAATGTTCAGAAACAATTAATAACTTCACGGATCGTCGAACATGCCTGCTCTTGTGAGCTGCAAAGCAACGTATAGAAACAGACCATGAGTCGCAAACGTGTTGAGGCTGTATTGTGGGCGTGGTTTTTCAACTATCAACAATAATAATGCAGTTGTACAATTTGCTGTAGTTTCTTTGTAAGCCAAATTATATGCTGTTTAGATTGATATTATTATGAGCGCTTAGAGCGAACTGAAAACTCATTGTTGTTTAATACGCAGTTGAATACAATCTTTCATTCTTTTTTTTCAACAGCTGTATTCAATTCAATTCAATTCAATTCTATTCTACATGCTAAAAAGTATAAAAAACACAAATGCCACATGTACACGGACATAACATTATATTGCACATTAGGTTTACATAAGAAACAAAAGGAATGATGCAAACAGCTATAAGTAGCATGTGTGGGAATCAGAAAAAGACCATATAGGACTTATCAAGGCCGATTCCCTTACAAATGAGGCTACAAATTGCAATCAAAGATATACATTTTTAGAATGAATCTATACCATTAGAAATTATACGCAAAATTGCAAAAAAAGGACAAAATATCCCAATAATTATTCAGCTGCACTTTGGATTAAAAAAATTCTATATCTACGTTTAAAAGATGATAATGTAGGACATTCTTTGATAATAGCAGGTAACTCATTCCAGGACTTAGCTCCAATATATCTAATTGTAGTCTTTGAAAACTTATATTGGAAAAAAGGTAAACATAATGTTATTAGCACATCTTGTGTTATAACTATGGACTGCACTATTTTGAACCAATAACTTATGAAAGGTTACTGGTAAAACGCCTTTAAAATATGAAAACATAAATATGGCCACTTGTAATTGCACTATTTGATCAACTTTTATAAATTTCATTTTCTTGAATAATGTTGCAGTGTGCTCAAAAGGGCTTACGTCACAGACTATTCTTATTGCACGCTTTTGTAATAATAACACACGGTTTGATAAGTACAATGAAGTGTGACCCCACACTATTGCACAATAAGTTAAATGGGGGGAAATCATTGTGTGATATATGGTTAAAATAATCTTTGAAGGAAGTGCATATTTCAATCAATGTATCAATTACGGAACAGAAGATCGAATAAAAGGACTTCCTGCGTGTATTTTTTTTTTCAGATTATCGGGGGGGGGGGGGGGGAGAGATTTTCATCTGAAAAGCATTTCCTATTTAAAGTGGAAGAAAAGATATAAATATCACAACAACAATGGATATTGATAATCTGAACCACAATTACATTTAAACGCATGCATATGCACTAGTTGTATTTCTTCTTCTTTACGATTTCGCTGATATTTAAGCTTCAAAAAACAAATCAAATCCTTAATAAAAGTGACTTTCGAACGCGGCGCTTACATTCTGCAAGTATGACATCATTATCAATGACGTGTCCCCCCCCCCCCCCCCCCCTTGAGCGTTCCCATAGTGTCGTTCTATTTGAATAACCAATGTCTCACTTTGTGCAATAGGATTATACCTATTGGCGGAATCGATGGGCGAAACCTTGAAGTAGACAATTCTCATTCAGAGAAGCCAGTGTGGAGGTGACTACGGTATGCGACGCGCGCGATTCGTTCCCATTCATTCTACCAGTTGTTCATTCATTCGTAGCGAGTACAGTAGACGTGAAGCGAGAGAAAAGAGCCGGCTTTTTCCCGCGACACGAGGCACTATCCACCTAGACCACGCGTTACACCGTCACTACGGGCTTGTTACTCCACGCGCTTCACCCAAACGCTCTTGCCGAACTCCGTGTTGTGCTCCTGGATTTTTAAAGACTTTTTATTTGAGACAAGCATTCAAACGCATTTTTTTTCCTTTCACGGCAGTCAAAATTCGGTAAGTCCTTGCACCTTCTTTTTCTCTGATTATTCATTCCTAACAAGGTTGGTAGGCATCACCAGTGCAACTGAGTGCCCTCATCCTTGTTTATTTTTGTAATGGAAATTTCCACTAACTCAGAGCGGATACGGGCGATCGGCTTTTAGGGTTAATAGTTTTGTCTGAGAGTGGCAAGATGCCAAGGCCTATGTAGCATTGTGCGTTTTACCTATTTTATTCGAAATGAATGAAATAATTTAACCTGCAGTTTGCTTGTGGCAGGGGAAGAAATTGTGACACTTTAACGCTGAAATCTTGTGTCCGTTTCTGGCACTTGACGGCCAGTTCCATTACCACATCACTGACATGACCATCGGTGACACCAATGTAAACAAAAATATCTTTTAGGATTCTTGGATTATTCTTTAGGGCCTATTTCGAGAATGACTCCCACCAAACTTTGATACATCCAAATTTCATCCGTTTCATAAACATTCAGGTATTATGAAAAGTCACATCGTTCTCAGGTGTGTGTTTTGTTTTTGTGAGTTTTTTTCAGTAATATGCTTTCTGTTTCAGTACAATGTGATACACAGAGAGTGTATCGAAAATGTAGTATGTGTTTCATATAATCTGTGATCTGTGAGAAAATGCTTATATTATGATACATCTCGCAGAGCTATATGATCACGGTACTATGTACGCACGAGATTCGGTGACAGTTCGGTCGTACACACGAGGGGTTTACTAATTGGACAAGACTTGGAAACGAGCATTGTACTCCCTTTGAACAGGCGGCAGATGAATCGATTTGATCAATAAACACACATTCAGCAGTCTATAAGGATACAGTGTGTACCACTACGCTCGTGAGTGTGTGTGCGCACCGCCCAAATGGCGGGAGAAGGCCTATACCAGCCGATCTGTGTGTCGGCGGAATAATCTAACTGGTATATACTCAGTAGCTGTCCCATGTTTCCATTTCCACGTGAAAATGTACCAATAAAATGAATTGAATATCTGAATTTGAAACCTGAACTCCGGCTACCAACTATACGTAGGCTTTAATCATATTTTTGTTATCATATTTATTGTTGTTATTATTATTATTATTATTATTATCGTAATTATTATTATTATTATCATTATTATTATTATCATCATCATCATCATCATTATTTGCAGTCGATTTTGTGTATCCATAACTTGTAAAACAGTGACATCAATCTTTAAATAAGACTATTGAATAATCATCTGGTCTATATGCACTTCCTGGTAACGTATTATCAATCCATCAACCTAAGTATCCATTTAGACTTCACGATTTTGATTGATAAGTTCTTTACTCACCCCAAGATCTATATAAAGTCATCACCTTCCTTCAATTCACAGTGGTGCATATCAATTCATGTTTCTACAATTTCCGCATTGTTTCATCTGAGCACAAGTAAATTTTATACAGTATGAACTTCCTCAATTGTTATGAAGGATATCATGTTCCTAATCGATAAATTTATTATTTGATACCGGATATATGAATATATATGTATATATATATATATATATATATATATATATTATGTATATGATATTATGGCATATATACAGTGCGAGATATTGTTCCTGCCCTAAACGTGCGCGGTGCCTCATTGTGGGTAGCATAGTGAAAGAAATCAGACTTGAGGCGGACGTTGCTCTCTCTATATAATATACATGTATGTATGTATGATAAATATCTACATGTATATACATATATACATACACATATATATGTATATGATATATATATATATATATACATATATACATACATACATATATATATGTATATATACATATAATATATACATATATATATTTATACACAATACATGTAATATACGTGTACACATTATCATATTCTGCAAATTTTAATTTCAACAACATACCCCAGCAGTTTAATTTGGATGTCTCTCTCGTCCAGTCGATATCAGCGAACAGTCCAGCTCACGCTTTGATTATGCAACAAACTGGCTGCTATTGGGATTTACGTAGAAATGGGTGAGATAAGTGGCTATTTGTGATTAACCCGTAAAGAAGGTTTTGCCTAGTCAAATGTTTGGTATGCCGAAACCCTTTGGCTATTAGCACTTCCTAAAATCTTATATAATCCCAGATTTTAGCACACGTTGAAATAATTGCTTGAGTGTTCAATAGGGGGAGGTTTCTGCGTACACCTACAGCAATCTTAAAACCATGTGTGCCATTCAATAATAGCAACACTTCAAGAAACTTAAATGGAACCGATACCAAAGCGAAATCAAGCTCAAAGAGCAGTAGATTGTGTCTATATATACGAATACACACTCAACCAAAAAAGTAAGTTCCCCGTAGCATTTTTGGATATATCTCAAAAAGTATTTTACTGAATTTCATAATTAAAACGGGAATGGACAGGGAATTTTATTACTCATAACATGAATGGCATATCATTGCCACCAGATATCATTATTGGTGTGAAAAATGCATTTTATGTCAAAATGCGTGGGGAAAAAAGTTGCACTTAAGGTTATATGAAGCATATTGTGTACATATCCTATGCACGTTAGCAAATGACCTTTTTAAATTGTTATGTAAATCTCAGGAATTTCTTCAGGTACAATGTGCTTCCCTATTAAACAGATGTTATGCATACTTTTTAAACAATAGGCCTTTTCAATGTCAAAATGTTGGTCGAAGCCATGTGCTTTTAGCAGAGAGCATGGGCCAACATTGAGCAGCGCTAAGGTCAAACTTCAGTTAACAGTATGAGGAAGAGATGCCGGCTGGTCATTGAAGCGGATGGTGGACATATCAATTACCCGGTATTAGATACTTCACTGTATGCTCATAAAAAAAAGAGATAGAGAAATATGCAATAAACCATGCTTAATAGTTCAGAATCATGAGTGATTGTTTGATTATTATTTAATTTGTGTAAAAAGTCAATGCAAATCACTGAAATGCAACTTTTTTTTTCCATGCATTTTGGCATGAAATGCATTTTTTTTCACACCAATAATGATATCTGATGGCAATGATATGCCATTCATGTTATGAGTAATAAAATTCCCTATCCATTCCCGTTCGAATTATGAAAATCGGTAAAATACTTTTTGAGATATATCCAAAAATGCTAGGGGGAACTTTCTTTTTTGGTTGAGTGCATATATATCTATATATCTATGCACCACTGTGAATTGATTGTGGTGATTGTACTCTGCTATATATAGCAGAGTATAGCACCACACTCTGCTATACATTATATATCATATATCATATATATATATATATATATATATATATATATATATATATACAGCAGAGTATGGTGGCCTGCGGTTAAGCAGCCAAAGTACTTTCCCTTCCGTAATTATGTTACATTATTCAAATTCAATTATAATGTGTCATTACATCTTTCAACACTTTATTAGTTGAAGTCCCATTACGTGAAACCTTTTTACATCGTGTTGTATCACCTGTCATGGCAGGCGATGAATCACTTATAAAAGTGTATGCAAGTCTAAGGTTTCATTTCAGTTTCATTACTAGAGAGGGAAATATTACTGTTATAGGCTATATACGATTTGTTAAGGAGAGACTGCATGTGTGTATAAATAACTATCTCCACTACATCATTCTATGGAATGTCGTTCTCTGTGGCCTATCCGTTTCCACATTCACCACCTAGTATGTGTTTTGTATCATGTATACCTGGGAGATGGGAAAACATAATGTTCTTCTTGCGCTGTGCATGCGTGGAGACTGGTAAGTGTATGTTGTATTGCCTGTCGACTGTCCATCTCCAGGACGAAGCTATTAAGGCGCGAGCAAAATGTATAGATCTTTATTCAATCAATGTGTTCACCGCGATCAACCAACACGTCAGACGTGAAAGTCCATTAGTCGTGTTATCTTTCATCCCTCATTCCTTCTTTCTCCTTTCCTTGCCATCCAACCCTCATCTCTCTCGTGTAAGCTGCTCTGGTTGTCATGGCAGCGGTTGTCGTCATTTCGGACTCTTGTCATCACAGTGTGGGTCCTGGATGCAGCCGCTCCTGTATCCATAATAGCCTTTTGACAAGGCCTCTTGGCTGAAGAATGAGACTAACTCGCTGCACCAGGCATTGCGAGAAATGGGTGAACATGAAACCGCCACTCGGCCTCGTCTTCACTCGTTTTCTCGCAGTCTCTCTCTCTCTCTCTCTCTCTTTCCAACCACGAGGCCTTGTCAAAAGGCTACTGTATCCAAGGCGCAGTTCTGATTTTCATCCGCATACAGTCCCAGAGGAGGGAAGGTCGTCAGTCTCCATATGCACTTCCGTGTCGTTTGCCCAATCACAGAATTTATATATAACACGCACACATTGTGACGCTTTGTACCTCAATGCAAACCGAACAAAGAAAGCAAGATTGTTTTCTATGATCACGTCAAATTTCCACGAACTTGAATATCATAGCGCAGCTCACCCTTAAAGGGGCATTCCAGACGATTTTCATAATTTCACATCATGTAGTACATAGATCAACAGCTCCATGTAAAGATTTGTGGTGTTTATTGTGGCTTTTCAGCAGAGAAAATATACTTTGAAAATCCTTTACCAAATTACACTGAACAAGGATGATGACATAATATGAGGCTCACCTATTTCAGAAATGTAGCAGTGTAATTCCATTACAATACTGCTTGCTTGCGAGTTCACCTGTGTATAATCTATGCATGCCTTCTTCTTTTGTTCTGCTTCCTTGTGCCCCAACTCATGCATTCTTATGGTGACCCTGCCATGTCATCATCCTTGTTCATTGCAATTTGTTATAAATTGTGAAATTTCTTCATCCCAATTATCATAAATTCTGAAACTATTTCCTAAGTATAATTAATTTATAGTTGTTCAAATGTAAAAATCTGAAAATCATCCGGAGGTCTCCTTTAAGGGCTGACAAAACTACGAGCTGAATAGTTGATCAGATTTTTTTTTTTCCAATTGTGTGGATATAAAAAAGGTATATTGTTCGCCCTATATGTTTTCAATCTCTATAACACAAACAGTACAGATACCAAACGGTTATTGGTCTATGACCACCTTCTGTTTTTTTTTTCCATATGCGATGCTCGTTACAAAAAGTAATCACCGATGGGAAATTAAAGAAAAAAGTCCTGTACTAGCACGGTAAAAGAAGATCAAGGCAGTTATTACCAGGATTCAAGAGTAACAACTACTAATGAAGCGCATTTGTATGTGATGGAGATTAAATTGTTTCAGTATGATACCACGTAACACGCCTTTGGGAGAATTGTAAAACTTAATGACTCTTTACAGCAATCTCCGTAAAATAATTTCAGATCATCAATGAAAATTATGACAATCCGGCTCATACACCATCGGAATAGTGACAGTGAGCTAATTTGTTATTTGGAAGTATCCGTATCATCTGCATGGATATAGCTTTATATACAGGCAAAATATGTCCTCGGGGCAGTGTGAATTCTGATTTTAAACATCAACATATAAGCGGGATAAAGGAAACATATAACAGTTGGAGTAACTTTGAGCATTTATACGTGTCACTAACCTTGACACAACAGTGGCGAATATTCTTCTGTGTGTGTGTGTGTGTGTGTGTGTGTGCGTGTTTTTGCTTTTGTTTTTGTTTGTTGTTTGTTGTGGGTGGGTTTTTTTTTTTTGGGGGGGGGAGGTAGTAGACTCACTGATTAAGGTGTATCACTTCTGGCCTGATTTCCAATCTCACCATGGAAAAAAATTCCCCTGTACCTTCCTCCTCAGAAAACCGTCGCCACTGTTGATATGAAGGTTGGAGAAGCTGCCTTTGCACTGACGGGGAAAGTGTGTGTGTGTGGGGGGGGGGGGGTAGGCTAAGGGGTGGTGGTGGTTGTGAGGGGAGGGGGGTTCCTGCTGGTGACTTAAAGTGATATTCTTATTATCATCATCATCATCGGGTCAGCGTCCCCTCCCCCGGGATCATAACTCCTGTTGATAGAGGGGATGAAAAAGAGAGCCCTGACCGTGACGGCTAGAAAAGAAATGGAGGAGACAAAAAGAGTCTGCAAGAGATGATGGTAGTACACTGGAGGAATGATATGAGGCGATATCCTCTCAAGACAGAAGGCAAAACATGGTTCTGTTTGCTTTTCTCTGCGATCACGTCAGCCTAGGCAGAGAGAACAAATACGAAGAGAGGAGATGGAACACGGACAGACCTAATAGTAGCGAGTAGATCGAAGCCTGTATACACGAATAAAAATATGGCGATCTGCTTTTCCGTTACTTATGGATGTTCTCAACCTTGTTCAGCTTTATCTCTGATGTCGGGATAAAAGTCTTTTCCACTCCTTTTTTATTGGATTTCCTTCAAAAATCTATTCATGTCTTAACCCTTTTAATCACTCAAAAATTTCTCAACTTTTACTGTTTTGCAACTGCAATCGAATTGCAATCAATTTCTGATGAGATATCCGAAAATATCATTCACAAAGATAACTAATGACTTGTAAAGACAACACATAGCCATCTTCAGTAGACGTAAAATTGTAGTTTATTTGCATGAGGTCAACTCTGGATCAAATCATTCCCTAGGCCAAGCGATAATTAGCAAGTGATACAATTCTAGTTAATCATCTTGAGACTATCAAAGAACTATAGGCAAAGCAAAATAATTCATGTTGACTTGTGTGGAACAGATACGAAGAGAGGACACTGAAAAAAGTCGGACACATAACGACGTAGCGGGGAGATCTACAGATATAAAGAGCTACAGATGGAGAAATGTGAAAGTGGGAAGAGAGAGGATAAAGGGGAGGGACAGACTGAGATATGGAGAAAGGAAAAACAGGAACGAGAGAGAGAACTTGAGAAAATGCAGGGGGAAAAAGATGTGATGGAAAGAGTGAGCTAAGAGGTGCTAATGAGCAAAGGAGCGAGGGGTGACAGGCGCGCAATAACTGCATGGGCGCGATAGGAGACCGTTGACAACATAATTATTTGAACTTTGGAGGCTCATATGCCACAACTAGTTTGTGAAGAGGGGCAGGGTGCAGTGTCGTATCATAATAATGGTGGGCAGCTTGTAAGGAGAAGTACTTGAAAGAACTTAACTGTCTATCATCTCGAGCAGTGTTATCCAAGGTGATGATTTTTCGACATCATCGTACAAAAATTTGGGTGAAGGAGATGTTTCGTTTTTAGCTATATACTTCTCTTTTAATTGCAATGCACTTCGCTTCCACAGAGAATGTTGCACATTCATCATAAGTATATAGACACATACTATACGCTGTAAGCGTATGTCGTGGTTATATCATTACACCATGTCTAGAGCATAATATGCATTAAATTATCAAAGCATCCCCCACTGTGCACAGTTTAAAAACCTCTCTCTTCATCCCCCCCCCCCTTCACCTTACCCCTGACCCCATCCTATAGCCTCGCCTTTCAGCGTCACGTCGCTTGGACTAGCGGGACTTTTCTTCTCAAAGTAATTCTCATTCTTGTGGGATGATTCAGGGATCCCGAATGCAGCATACGTCATTACTTTACTGGCTGACGTCATCCCAGCGCGAGGCGCGCACGTGATATAATACCCCGCACAGAATACCACCCGCCACTGCACTATTTGGACTGTGTTTTCATCCTCGCATGTCAACAGCACGCAATCATGCTATTCCTGTATTTCCTTCATGAGCTCGCCCTCCTTTTCATTCCTTTTATTTTCTTAAATTTGCCACTTATATATAAACTCTGCCCTTCCCATTGGTGACAGACTGTAAAAAAGAAACATTAGTCCCATGCCACTCTGCAGTGTTTAATATTAAACGTTCGAGTACACCACTGGCTCGTGCAATGAGATACATGTATAGATATTGCAAAAGAGAAAAGGTGAAATTTGGATTTTTTATGTATACAGACAGGCAGTAAATAGGCACATATTTGTGGACAGTATTTTGATACAATTTATATCATGATCTATTATAGTCGCCACACACATTGAGTCTCTCGTATACAATAACTCGCCTGTAGAATGTTGTAATCAATGTATACACAATGTCATAATTATGATGTCACTATTAATGCGTCGCGCACACACTGCCCAATCTCAGAAATTAATGAGAGAACAAGGCACCACAGAGGCCTTTACGTGAGATGCAGAAACTGCGTGGACGGAGAACTGGGACTAGTGGGACAGGAACTGGTGGTGGAAGCTTTAACTCTGATTAAGAATTGTAACTAATTCTCTCGCTGGTACACAGGGACGATATAATAATGTTGATGGCCAAAGGAGGTAAATGAAAGGTGGTCATTTGTGCATTACTGTATTAGACATCAGGCAGCCGCTGTATATGTAAAAGATAACGTCCTTTAAGCATAATTTATCACTTGGAGAGCTCATAGTGGCCGCGTAGAACAGGTGGCAGCTATGTTAAGGTGAGACTTTAATTAAAGTCCTGAAAAGGGTGCGACCTTGACGACAAGTCTTTCCTGTTTTTGCTGCCTATGACGAAAGTAACAATGTCATCTCTAATGAAACTATAGTCCTTGATTTTGTCCTGTTCTCTCTAAAGCCTCTTTTGATCAATCTTTTGTTGTTATTGCTGTTGCGGAGGATTGGTGGGGGGGGGGGGTGTAGGGTGATCTCCTTTCTAGACTAGAATTGACTAGAATGATCTCGATCTTGTTCGTTTAAGCTCTGAGACCAGAACGTGTCCTTCCCACTCCTTTTTCACTGTGGGTTTCCTTAAAAAATCCTGCTCAAGTCTTAACCCTTTTAATTGCTCAAAAATGTCTCAAAATTTACTGTTGTGCGACTGCAATGGCTTGCAATCAACTCCTGACGAGACATCAGAAAGAATATTGAAATATGACAAGTGAAGGCAACACACAGCCATCTTCAGTAGATGTAAAATTGTAATTTATCTACATGAGTAAACTTTCGATCAAATTGTTCCGTAAGTCAATTAGCTATTAGCAAGCGATACAATAACTTTAAACCGTCATCTTGAGACTATCAAAGGAACTATTCAATGCAAAATAATGCATGTTGACCTGCGTGGATTCATGATATCTTCATTACTACTCTTGTCCAAATGAATACCTAAATACGTGTCATATGTTTTATGATACTTTTTCTACTACTTTTCTTCAGATCTCTTGGATGCCTCTAAAAAAAGAACAAACAAAGAAATTGAAAGAAAGAACGTTCCAGACCGACATTCTGTCAGTGACGTCATCTATCAATCATTGAATTCCCAAGTAATGATATAATTAACAAAGCGATGCACGTTTGCCCATACGGAGCATAACTTCAATGTTTCTATGTTACTAATATGATACTAACATAGGACATTCGGGGAAACATACAACTTATACCCATTCTATTGGACGTCGAAAGAAATATTTGTTCGTTTTTCGTTTGTTTATTTGATTTTTTTGTTTTACAAATTTTTACATCGATTTGCTTATGTAAAAAGCAATGCAACAGGTGTACTCTAAACTTGAGTTCTTTGTGCAAATAAGCACAAGAGGCGAGTGTAAGATTTTCTTGGTTCGGCAGGTGCAAATTAAGTGTTGACGGAAGTTTGTCATTCTCTAGGAACATTTTAAAGGTCACTTATCATTTTTGCAAACGTCACGATACTTTGCATGGTTTAAAAAATAATGTCTCCAGACATCGTGTGTGAAACCTTACGGTATTGATCACAGAGTTTTTAGATAATTGAAAAATTAACCCACGCAGTGTCACTCTAAAATCCGCTCCCCTTCTGTATAAAATAATGAATTCGCTGGAAATCTAGAGAATTGTTTCCTTCTCCGTCTAAAAGAAGTTTCCAGTTTAGGTCTGAATTGCCTACCTCCATAGATATATCGGCTTGTGAAAAGAATTTCATTTTCAGGGTTTGCGAGAGGGACACGCGCATTTTAAGAAGCATTTGTAAAAATGACATAATGAAACTTTGCACGGTTTAAGAATGTCTTCAAACATCGTTATGAAATCGTATATACGGTAATTCACCCTTGAGTTTTTAAAGGGGCATTCCAGACGATTTTCATAATTTCACATCATCTGGTACATAAATAAACAGCTCCATGTATAGATTTGTGGAATTTATTGTGGTCCTTGAGCAGAGAAACCAATACTCTGAAAAACCTTAAACAAATTACACTGAACAATGTTGATGACATAGGAGCCTCACATATTTCAGAAATGTAGCAGTGTAATTCATTATAATACTGCTTGCTTAAATAACAAGTTCACCTGTGTAGAATTTTATGCATGCCTTCTTTTGTTCTGCTTCTTTGAGCCCCTGCTCATGCATTCTTGTGAGGCTGCCATGTCATCATCGTTGTTCATTGCAATTTGTTATAAATTTTGAAAACATTTTTATTCCTCATCCCAATCACTATAAATTCTGAAACTCTGTACTCAGTTTAACTAATTTATAGCTGTTCAAATGTAAAAGCCTGAAATTCATCCGTAGTTCTCCTTTAAATAAGAAATGAAAAACTAACCAAGAGTCGCTCGAAAATACGCCCCCCCCCCCTTTGTATCGAGAAAAGCTGATGGATTTCTCCCCCTCCCGATGTCCGAATAAATCCTCTGGAAATCTAGAGTGTTACTTCCCCATTTATGTAAAAGAAGCTCCCAGTTCAGGTTTTCTAAGGACAGGTCTAATTTATACCTCTACAATATATCGGCTTATGAAAGGAATCTAATTTTCAGGGTTTGCAAGAGAGACATGTGCACTTTAAGAAGGATAAAGAAAAAATGACAGGGTGAGAGATAAAGAGATAAAGAGAGAGAGAGGGGGGGGGGGAAGATAGGCAATGATTCAGAAGGACATGAAACAAGCAACCAACGACTTAATGTAAATATAAAGAGTTTAAATGCAAACAACGATTTATCCATCTGTCTTATCGAAGTGAACTATGATTGTAGCTGCGTGCTCAAAAACAAAGAAAATAATTACAGTGATATCTCTTGTGATAATCTTGATATTTCTAAAGATTCTACTTGTTACGTAATGAGTGCAGTATGGTAGACCGGTCATGTAATGCGTCTAGATTTTTACGCATGCTTTGTTTACAGAAGTTACCTTAACTAACACAAAGCTTGTCGCAAGCTTGCCCTACCTAGCAACAACTAAGGGAGCCGATGGAATTTCATGGGAGGTGAATGAAATTCATCTTTGATAGGCTGTGCGGTAGGAAAACAGACATATAAAATGAATACGCATTTGCAGAGCGGTCTGTTGAAAAGATTTTTTATCTGTTTAATGATGACCTTACTTAAAACCTTTGAAAAAAAGGTGCTTTTCTGTAAGTTCTTGCATTCAGATTGTTTACACATTATGAAAATATACGGTCCACTGACCAGCGAGAGGAATTCAGGCTGTGAAGCGCCGCGGCTCGTTGCGGATTAGTGACCAAAATAAAATGATTTCGGAGGAACTCGTTGAGTTCGAACCTCTCCGCAACCGACGCACCATGTGCCCGCATTCCTGTCAAAATAAGCCCTTGGTACCGTATCATGCCTTCAGTCCCCACCCCTAGCCGACTTCCCCTTTCTTTTATGCTACAACGGATCGACCTATGCTCTGTATTAGAAAAAGAAAAGATGGTATCACTGGACCAGGTCTGTTCAAAACTTTTCGAAAAATCATGCTAAGAAACAAACAAGTAAACAAAACGCCGGCAAAAAACAAAAACATAAAAGAAAATAAAGTAAAAAAACTGCATAAAATACACGCACAAAAGAGCCCAATGTATTCTCCTTTTACACCGGGGGTAACAATGCGTGTCATGAAATCCAGGCCATACTCAGCTGAAGGGGTAACGTATCATGCGGCCTCACCTCAATGTAAAAAATATGCTTACAGATACACCAGTGATGAGGGGATGGCATATCACCCACACAAAACTGATCTCCCGCTTCTTTTAGACCACAATGGACTTGTGCTCCGTATAAAAAAAGAGGCCGGCACTTGACCAACTCCATTCAAAATTTTTAGAAAATCATGCTGACAAACAAACAAACAACCAAACAAACGCCGGCAAAAAAAGAGAGGAAAATAAAACATCTCCTAACCCTCCTGGAAAGAACAGAATGTCCCACAGTGTTAAACACCACGTGAAACACTGTGTGAACACATTATGAACGGTGTGAATTCTCTTCACATCGTTTTAACATTGTGAACACATCGTGTATCGTCATTCACAGTGTGAAACAGAATGTTACTTTGTGAACACTGTGAAAAACCACAGCACCATGTGAAATCGTGTTCACGCTGTTAGATTCGAGCGTTTTCACATATCCGAGTATGGTGAACACACTGTATATAGGACGCTGTGTTCTTTTCTGCAGTATCGAAAACACACATTTTTTGTGTGTGTCAATCTTTTATTTTTCTTTCTTTTTCATATAAACAATGATAATTTAATACAAATTAGTTAATTGCAAAATACAAATTTCATTATGACAACTTAAATTCCACATTGTCAATATTACGAACGAAAAAGAAAGAATTTTGTATATGAAGAGGGATACATGCACACACACACGCGCGCGCGCGCGAGCGCACACACACACTCACACACACACATACACACACACACTCACACACACAAGAAGAAGCAAAGACACTTGTATTCTCCTTTATACGGGGGGGGGGGGGGGTAGCAATGCGTGTCATCCAACCCAGATCATCTTCAGCTGGAGGGGTAACGTGTATCGTGCAGCCTCACCTCATGCCTATAGAGACGCCAGTGATGAGGGCATGGTATCCCATCATGCCATTTAATGGTAGGCTTATATAATCAGTATCTTCCGGTGACGGAATGAAGTATACATGGATGGAGAATGTGGTCCGCTATATGCAAATGTCTCAGCTTCATCCGGCAGAGCTAATTTCTGTTCACTCACAAGAAGGGGGAAATAGGGGGAAATAAAGGGGGGGGGGTTGGGATGACAATGACAATATCTCTGCAGATGCATCAGATCTTAGCGAGGACTCACATAAGTATAGAACAGATGTATCTGGACATCGATAGTGTTAAGGAGAGAAAATCCAAACGATGTAACACTTTGTCGACAAAATATATACTGATCACGCTTTTCATCCATCAGTTGTCTTTGGTTGCTGTTTTTGTTTTTTGTATGTCTTTCATTATGATTGGCATTATAGTTGTAGCTTTGTCCAAGTCTCAATCAGCAAAATGATCACATAACTTTAACGTGATGCCCGAAATGGCTAGCTATCAAATTAGTATAATTAAAAAGGTGTTTTAATTATTGATAGGGTCGGCGCAAGGATAACCCCACCTACCCCTCCTAAACAAAGCCACACACACAAAAAAAAACAAAACAAAACAAAACAAAATCCATTAATGAGAGACGTAGACATCCGTGCTACTATAGATATTCACTGTTGGATCACGATTCATATCAAACATTTTATAGGTCTCGAATAGAGAATATAATGTCCATTTGTATTTCACATATAGTATCAAATCCAACAGATTCACGCTCAGATGTTATGCTGGAGCCGAAAGCCCGCGTGCTTATAAAAATGCCGTAGTCGTTTAAATCATTTTTTATTGGGAAGGGGGTGGGGGTGTCATTGAGGGTGTCACGGTGCTGCTTCCGCCTTTGTAGCGGGTCAAGGGTACGAGTTTGATGAATGTAACTCATCCGGCCATTGAAATTAAGGGTATACTTACGAGTAGATGAACGGGCGAATCTCATAGTGGTCTGAAACGCATACAGTTCATACTCAAGAATCGAAAAGGCAGATTCTACATGGTTTTTTTTTTTCTGGTAAAAGATTGGTCTTTGTACTTGTACTTTGTTTTCGGGGAGAAGAATGAGCACACTTTGATAAACTGGAGATGATAAAAATTAGGGGATATTTAGGATGAACATAGATCTCTTGAAATGGTGCAAAACGGATATCGTTTCTCCTGTTAAAGAGATGGGCGTTTTCATAGCCAATTCTATAGACTCCTACGAAGTGTGAGACGCACATGCATAGTAGTGCTGTAATGGGCAGTACAATGCCAGTGTGCACACTGCGGAGCGGCACTATCACAACCTTTGCGCCGCTGCATTATGCGCATCTTATTACCGACACACGCAACACTATCCGCCGTACTTTTACTCGTACCACGCCACATTCCGTCGCTCTGAATTTTTAAGGTGTTAGAGGACTTTCTAGTATAAGACTGCAAGCAGCATAGAGTTGTAAAATACGTATAATATGCTAACTATATCATGATTACATTATATCAATTTTTATCACAATGAAATGATTATATTAAAATTACACAATATCAATGTACACTACTAACCACATGTGTGTGTGTGTGTGTGTGTGTGTGTGTGTGTGTGTGTATGCTCTTGCCTGATGTCCTTTTTACCGTTAAAGATAACTTCGATGGACAATAAACTAGACAACGTCTTTTGTATTATCAGTTGTATTCACAAAGAAATGTTTTAAATTAACAATATCTTGATATTTTATGAATGAAATAGTATGGGGACATTGATGTTTATTGAGATCATTCTTTTCTCCGTTGTAGTATCATGTTGCCAATTTTCTGTATCTTTCCTCTGTGTTTACTGAAAGTGTTGAATAAATCGCAATCTCAATTACACCATTATATACATTTCCTATAGAAATCGCACTGACACGCGAACTCCTGTTTGATTCATAAAGATGAAATTATGCCGGTGGTATAAATATCACAAGACCTTCACAATAAAAACGTAGTAACGCAGAATGTTTTGAAGGTATCTATGGAGGAGTGTTCAAATGGAGAAATTTCTCATTTGAGTAAAAACTCAAAACAAAAGAAAAACACCTAATAATAATGATGATAATAATAATGAAAATAATAATAATACCAACAATGATATTAATAGTGATAATAATAATAATGATACTAAAACAACATCAATAACACTAAACTATTGTTGTCATCCCTAGGTGTCAAAGTTGATTATTTTGATAGGATGATATGAAAAAAAAAATGTAAAGCGAAATGTGCAAAGCTCTTTACATAACGACACGGAATGAACATTTTTAGACATTATTAACAAAATAAACAAGCGAATGAATTGAATATTACAAGCTGAAATAGTCCTTAGATTACATAATCATTGTTCTTTGAATAGATGATTTTTTAATTAGTTTGTTTGTTTGTTTTTTTGCAACCGTTTCTTTTTGAAATTATGAAGTAAATAGTTAATTTGTGATGTTCTGTGCACTAAGCATGTTATATGAATGAAAACACCCGGCAGTCCAGTTATATGACCATGTGACGAGGGTGGTCTGTATGATGTTAATATAGATGTGCTCTCTAAAGACATTGTTTGTCCAAGTCAACTCAATGATATTACAGATGGTCAGTTATACATTACCCCCATATATTGAGGCCCTCGCAGAATGTTTGACAGGAAAAAATGACACTCATGCTATATCAAGTATTTTTCCTCAATATCCCGCCGACATAAAGCGACATAAAAGCGACATGAACCAATTATGTTTTACGAGGATTAAAACAATGACCACATAGCCATAATGATAATGGACATTTTATTCTCATGATTAAGAAGGTTTCCGTAGCTCCTGCACTGTCTAATCTGCAATCCGGTGTAAATGTGTAAATGTGTATTAACTTTTGTCTGTGTATCAATTTACCCAATACCGTATGCACACGTACTCCCGTATCTCGCACACTCCCCCCTCCCCTGCATCTCCCCACCGCCACCACCACCCTTCCACCACCCCTGTTTCTGTCAACCCTCTGTGAACATAAATACACGCATGCGCAGTACCATTTTCTACGACATGCTCCCAGCGATGCAGAATACACACGCATGTACACTGTCTGTCGTGAATGCTCTCTCGCACTATTTAATACACACATGCGCAGTTCGCCCGAAACTACCTCTCGGGTTCATGCACACCCGCGTGGGGAAACCACGAGTGAACATCGCCGCCCGTACACATTCGAGCTTGTAATGTGTCCGTGACATCGCTTTTTAGGAGCAAATAGCTTTCGGAAGCAGGCTGTTGGGCCGTATACTGTACTCATCTGAAGCTGTTGGTTGTCGCACGCCGATATTATATCGCGCCAATCATAACTGTGTGTATTTTGTCATTGACAATCACAATATTTTGCCTGTGTATCAATTGTCGAAATACAACCCAACAGGCACTAAACGAGACGTTGAAGCTTGCCCTTCTCGATTGTAATATTACTGTGTGCGAGTGAATTTTACGATTCACGTCCTTTTTTATCCCTGTGCTGTGGCCGCTGTTCACTCTGTGGGTCGCCGAACGCTATCATACACATGGAAAGAGCGAGAAACCTTGTGAAGACACCACCGACTTCATCTACAATATCCGTCCATATATTGCCAAATTGTATTTCCATACATTCTTTTTCTTGCCTTTTACTTCCATCGGTCCGCCTATCCTGATCCAACCCCTCGTGTCTTCGTCAGACTTCTCTTTGTTCGCGCGCTTCTATTCCGGTCCAGCAATAAGAACGTAAGTGTATATACACAGTTATTGATAAACCGGTATGATCATTTACCCGTGTATTTCCGTCGGGAAGGGTGCAGCCAATTCAAACGCTCTCAACAATCCATGAAGGCAATATACATAGTTTATCTTTTTTATACAGTCTATCCAAATACTGTGAGTGATATGCGTTATCACGTACATTAAATACACCGTACTATATTTGTCCATCTTACGATGCATGACGCCGGGCACTATTGCAGCATGATTTGTTTCCCTGTCATGGCGATGGCGGAACATGCATAGAAATTTACTTAAAGCTTGCTCATGTGGCGTCTCCTATATAGCTATCTTTAAGAATGAAAAAACCGAAGAAAAAAAAAACAATGGGATCTTGTCATGTGTCAGTGATTGCATACCCACGATGATACCAGGTTGGAACAGTTTAATCAAGGCGCGCCATTTTAAGTACCTCGTTCAGAGCGTGACTCTGCTCTGGCCATGCTTGTAATTTTCCATTAGACTTTATTAAGCTTAAGGAAGTTGTGCGCGAAAGAAAACGTATATTCCGGAAAGAAAACCGCTGGCGGATTTGCTGTTGATAGCTTATTGACTTTCATTATTGATTTCTCTCAGAGTAGAAAACTATCGTATTTAACACTGATTTAGAAGACTAAAATAATATGTATATATATATATTTTTTTTTGTTTTTTTTGCCCTGCACTCTTTCACAGAATAATTTTTATGATGCATATAACAAGGCACACATGATTCTACTTTCCATCCGAGACAAGAAGTGTGTTTATCTGGTTTTACTATAGATCTAAGCAATGACAGTGTGGGTGTGGTTTGTGTGTATGTAAATGTGCATGTATGCTCAGTACATGCGTGCGTGCTGTAGCGGTATTTCCCCCTCGTGTCCTCATGTTTTGAGTTGCCTATTTTTTTGTATAGTATGGTTGCTTTGTTTTGTTTGTTTGTTTTGTTTTGTTTTCAATGCACATGACAAGTGTGTGTGTGTGTGTGTGTGTGCCCAGAATACTGAAGATTAAGTAATGAGCTTGTCTGTTGAGTTAGATAATAAAAGGAGTTTAACACTATTAATCGAAATCCATGACGTCACAGCAGAGGAATGAACACACAGTGGTATAGCAGAACCCGTACATATATATAAAACGGGAAGTCACGGCACTAGAAGTGCCAGCAAGTCTTCTATCAAGCAGGACGTCTGCTATAGCTAGCCATTCTGGTCACGTGACCATGTGTTGTGAATCCATTTATACTCTTCTTACACAATTTAGATATGTTTATATATATTCTTGTAACGTTAAGCTTTAAACCAATTTCTGCGTCTTAGATATTCAGTATTCTAGTCTTTCCTTCAATTTTAATCACTAAAATGAGGTTAAAACTACAGCGAAGTATAAAGGACACCAAACACACAACGACAACAATATAATCCAACTTTCAAATATACGAGTACATATAATAGTGAGTATAAGTAGGCTTAATTAACCACTCAGATTGTTGTAATAAATACTTGGGCCTACTGGTGAAATAATCGGATCGTTTTGATGAAAGTGATCACTGGAAAAGTATTAAATTGACCAGATTTGTCTTTGAGAATAGCATAAGAGTATCCATCATTTTCAGTTTCATTTATCTGAGAACATGAAATCATATTAGGTGGACTATCAACATGCATATATAAAATTATAACCAAAGATGTGCCAAGACGATAAAACAAAATAAAGCAATTTATTTAAGAATGTGCATAGCAGTCATTATTTTGATGAGAAGAGCAATGTAGCGTTGTTTTGACTAAGCCGTGGAAATAAACCCAGTGTTTCCTTCCAGAATACACTGATATAGGCCTAATTGAAATCATATCCACACACACACACACACACACACGTGATAACAATTCAGTATATTTCATTCTCATTCCATTCCCAGTTGAATTTGTCAACATCAAACAACCTGAACGACACTCCAGTCAGTAGGCCTACACCAGGAATTTTATTGTAGGAAGCATCACCGTTGCCACTTTGATTGATGCCTTGTTACTTTAAAAGACTTCGTATTATAGTCATCTAAGAAACTCATCAGCGCCGTCCACATCGTAACGTGCTCAGTGCAGGCGTGTGCCCATAACATACAGGATTGTACCAAGCTCTTTCGAGACGTACTCCCATAGTAACCAAAATTGTACATGAACCCGACTGACCCGCCCCGCTTTTCGACAAAAGCGCGCCAAAGTGAAGGCATGCAGTTCGTGCAGACGACACGAGTTTCGAATGAAGGCCAATTTTTCCTTAGAAAAAACAGGAACCCGCAGGTCGACCATAATACTCAGTGCATAATGATATTGCTCTTTACCATACTACCGAATGCGGTAGTGATGCGGCAACCCTCTTTAAATACACTGTAGGATTACTGTGTGAATACCCAAGAAGGTGTAGGACCATGTATGTACTCCATATTGTAGCAGGACCTCACTACACGTATAGGCGAGCTTTTTGCCTGTACATTGTGTAGTATCTCCGCCAAACCATGGTGATACTCCCGCATCTTCGTGTAGCTCCATAATGATACACATAGTTCCATGGCCTGAGGGCAAACGAGCGTTGCATTCACGGATGTTTCTGGTGTGAAATGTACAATATTCACCTGCTCCATGTTTCTATATTTGTATCGGAATTGTCTTCAGATGTTATCGCTGTAGATCTCGCTAGCCCAGGGGACCTAATATTATTGGCATGGCAACCGTATGTAAATGAGATTGGTATCATATCGAACATAGTACATCGACAGAAAGAGAAAGAGAAAGAGAAAGAGGGAGGGGTAAGTAACATTGCCTGTGGTCTTTACGCAGCAAAATCAATGGACAATCATAATTACTTAAACAATCTTCTTACTGTACCAGTGGAATATAATCAACTTTATTCAACATGCCTCGACTGACCATTCTGTCTAGACGTATAGGAGGACTAATTAAGATTGGATAATTTCTCAGTTCTGTTATAAAGAGACCCTCGCCGATAAATTAAAAAGAAATGTCTTCATTTCATGTAGAACTTCTACTGTATATCGCCGTTAAATCATACCGGTTTTCACAAGTGCCGCTGATATGGCTTCGCGTATTAAAAATGGCATGTGCTGATATTAAAGGACCTGTGTAATGCAATTTTGACTTGTGTCGCTTTGAGTCCTATTATGCCCTGATCATCAGTAAACCATGTGGCCAAATGAATATGTAAATACGAGCAATATCATATTTTTTCATAATGTTCTTCCCTTTTCTTCAGATTTAATACGCCTACAAAAAAAAAAAAAAAAATCCAAACCACGTTTTTGTCGATGACAACGTCATCTGTCAATCACCGCTAAACTATGTGAATAACAACAACAGCAACAAACGAAACAAAACAAAACAACAACAATAACAACAAAACATTCCAATACACCTGGCCCTGACTGAGTATAGTCGTTTCTCTATTACTGATATGTTTAACCAGGGAAGTGAGACGAAAACAGCGTGTAAGTTATGCCCAGTCTAGCGGAAGGTGAATTCCAATGTCTTTTCTTAATCCTTATATTATGATTAGCAACTTAGCAGCGATTGACAAATTGCCATCCACAGAATCTAGATAATCTGAATAAAAATGGCAGAAATATTATTATATATATAAGTTAACACATTATCATGGCACATATCTAGATATTCATTTTGCCACATAATATAGTGATGAACAGGGGGTGATTTATTACCAAACCCAAGTTGACATGCACTAAGGTCTTGCAGTCCATAAAAGGTCCTGTAAGATTCAATTGTTTCATTAATGCAGTGTATTATTATGCATATACTGTACAGTGTACTAAGAACGGGCTGCAAACAAGAGGCACTGTCGGAAAGTATAGATAGAAAGTATTCTAAAATACTGCCCTGAAAACAAGAAATTGCTACCATGGAGAGAGCAAAAAAAATGTGTGACAATATTGGCCAGTTCATAGACGTATTCAAATCTAACGAACCTACCTATCTACCTTAAATGAAAGATCTTTCCAACTGTAACAGTCTGTCCGAGGATGGTCCGACGTAGCAGCAACTTACGGTCAAACCTGCCTCAGCGGCCACCTGTCTGTAGCGGCCACTGGGAAATCCCCGAGAGAAAAAGCCCTGTTAAAGACCCTGTGTATAGCGGTCACCTGTCGAACGCGGCCAGCGGCCACAAATTTTGTTTCATGCGGTAGATTTTAACCTGTCTATAGCGGCCACAGACCCACATGGAGCCGTTGCCGAGCCGATATTTCAGCGTGTTTTTCTGCTTTGTTGCCGTGCCAGTCATTCATGGGCAACGTTCAGTGATCGCTACAGCTGCATTCATCACTCATTTAGTCATGATAATGCATTAGTGTAAAGCTTTCTTCACGACTATACACACTGTGCACCAACTTGATAAACACCGGCATTGTTAAATGCATAAAACACACGTGTGCATAATTTTATGTATACACATTACGTGTACATGTAGGCAGTGCACACAAAAGTCGGATAACCTGTCCGATATAGCGGCCACTCTTTTCGTCACCCTTGGATGGCCGCTATAGACAGGTTTGACTGTACATAAAGGTGTATCCCAACTATAGTGAAATGCATCGATCCTTAATAGGTGGATGGTATAGCATGTCACAATGTCCCCAAAGAAAAATATCGATAACAAATAATGCGAATGAACAGGCATAATTCTTTGCCGAGGTATACCGGAGGGAGATGGCTGTAGCGAGGCAATACTAAATGTTAAAAGGATGTTATAGTTTTTTTTTCCGAGATGGAGATTCAGGTTTTAACTTTTTGATGAGATAATTAGAAGCCATGCTTAAATGAAATAACAAAGAGCGAACGATTCTGAGATTAATTAAACGTTTATTTGATGAAAATTGGGTTTGAAATGGCTGAGACATCCAATAGCAAAGAGGTCCTGATTAAAGGTGGACCCACCCTTTACTATAGGACCACTGTGCTTTACTTTGTTTTTGCTCTTTATTATTTCATATAAGTGATTTCAAATTATCTCACAAAAAGTTAAAACCTTAATCCCCAGCTCAACCAGAACTATGCTATCCCTTTAACATCTGTGCAGTACAACGGAATATTTTTCCTTCCGTATATTGTGTGATGACCAATTGTCCCAGTTGTTGAAGGATTGCTTTGTGTGTGCACGAAGGCATGCGTCTCATATTTGCACTGCTATACTACAAAGTAAACAAGGTTCAATTTGGAAGGCGATTTTAGTCATGATTCATTGACTGAGTATGACCCGATGTTGAATTCAGACCTTCAGGGCGTTACACAGCATAATTTTGGCAGAGCTTTTTGGGGGTAAAATGTATTTCTTATTTGACACCATTTTTTTCGTGATGAATTACGAAGGATTTTGCCGCAAGCATGTGTAGACAGTGAGATCTTTATCGTAATTCCGATTTCAAAGAAATTATCAATTTATGGTAAAAAAAAACAGACATGCAACACACAATCGAGTTTTAGTCACGCGTGTCCCTATTTGGATTGTGAAGAGTGGGAAAACGCCCCAAATTATTCCGATGGCAACAAGCTTAATCTTACCCTTGCGCTACAACATTACTAATATAAACTACTGATGATATCCCCACCTTTTACTCATATACCCAATTCTGTTTCTACTACAATACCAAGTATAACAATCGCCACTACACTGCTCTTTCTGCTTTTGCAGCCGATTCTGTGGCTTAGCTGTTCTACCGGCAGCGTTTTTTTTTTTTTAAGACGGCACAGATTGGGGCATGGCGCGTGTTAAACCTATGGGAAAAACGTTGGGTTAGGGTTTTTGGTTATGGTTAGGGTTAGGGTTAGGGTTAGGGTTGGGGTTGGGGTTAGGGTTAGGGTTAGGGTTAGGGTTTGATGGTTAGGGTTAGGATTAGGATTAGGGTTAGGTTTAGGGATAGGGTCCCCGATAGATTTTTAGTTTCCCCAATCTGTGCCGTCTAAAAAAAACACGCCTACCGGCACCACTCGACTTCTGCCGACTATTATTACAACGTGATGAAGTTGCGCGTTTTTACTGAAGTACGACCATGTGATATTATATACTGCTATTTCACCTGCGGCTGAGTGCATGTGGCGCGTCATCTGAGTTTCGTGTATCATAGTACGAGCTTCTTTTGTATAGACAGCAGTGTTATGCATGTCTTGATACGAGCGATTCAGACCGTCTCCTGTCTGTAGAGATGAACATTTTACAGTTCAACTTTGCGCATGAGCAGAAAAAGTAATTGGCGTACAATCAGACATGTTGGCTTTTAAATTCATTGTGATGTGATGATTTATTGTGATCCTTACAAAAGTTGCTAGCACACTCACCTGACAGCAAGCCCGATGGTATATTGTATTTTGCAATATTGATAGAAAAAGGTTGTTAAATGCATTCAACACAAAACAAAGAAATGGATGCCCGTCGAAGTGTCAATACACTGACCATTCTGGTCGGGCCGATCTGTTATTCGCAAGTTCATTCTTTATTTGAACATGAAATCCATAAAATGTTACGTTGGGCAAATTGATTCCGCTTTGAAAACGAGTGAAGTGCCTACCCAACTGATAAAAAAGAAAGGTCGGGTACGAATGTGCCCTTGAGCTAACTGTGAACTGGCTTATAGGTGCGTATCCCACGTGAGAACAAAACGCACCGAAGTTACAATAGCTCCATGGTTACAACTTGTGTTGGCTTTCACAAGCTGTATCATCATTCCGGGACAATAGCGGCATCATCATTCCGGGACAATAGCGGCAAGAGCAGATTCAAAGGATATTGTCGAGAGCAGAGCCAAAAAAAAAAAAAAAATCATTATTGTTGTCATGGAATTTCATTCAGATAATGTGTATGTGTGTATGGAGTGTTTGCCATTGATAACACCGTCGTTAAATGATGGTGGCATATCCAGGGGATAGCACCGCCCTCTGAATGATAATCCCCCGCGGTGAGTTTTCATAATGGAAGAAACGGCGGTCTTCTTGCCTTTCATTTTCCGTGTGTGAACGTAGCCGGAACGACGTTCATTATTCGGAGGCCAGCGCCATGTTTCTATAAATATCATGACTCACTTAATTAACACCTACTCGTATTAGATGTCCCCACAACACTATTGGCTAACGTATAATTTTCATGCTGTAAGCAAATTTGTTTGTTCGCAAGACTACTATTGATTTGTCGGAGTATTGTCAAATCATTTATTTTTTTTCATCAGTTAATGATTAATTCAAGTCTTTTGACGACTAAAATTGTTACAGACTATTAATTACTATGGCTTACATATCGGTCTATTTTGTATTATACAACCCGATATGTCGAATGTCGAACTAAACATGAAGGGGAGGTGTGTTGGGGGTCATAATTATTATGAGGTCGTAGTTTGGGTCTGCAAAATTTTACCTGCGGATGTTAAGGCGTTGAATGAGATGCTGTATTATACAGAGCTCTTGTAATTTAGGTCATTCGGCTCCTATAGGTGAATCCGACTTCAAGTACTGTAATTTATGGCGGCCATATTATAACTGGGGGGGGGGGGTGCTTCCAAAGAAGAACAAAAGCATTTTTCAATGGGTTATTCAATGAGCCAGGTGCGTTGCTATGTCAGTGCATAAAATCTTTTGACATGCATACCTGAAGCCCCAGTTAAAAATTGCTATAAAAAAACAGTACCCAAACCGCATTGGTCCATTTACTACACAGCCTTGCCTTGGTACAAAGTACACCAAAAAAGATTCCAGGTGTTTCGATAACTCGAGATAACAATCTGTTGGAGTGATTTCGGGAATTTTACCTATATGTTTTTTGGATAACTGTTGGTACACAAATTGCACCTGCAACTGCATTGGGACAATCATTTTGTGTAGAAGGAAAGATGATTACGCCTGATCATGATATAATAGAGAAAAAATACAAGGAGTTCTGCAGTACACTACACTGAATTTATTATAGTTCAGTCTACTGTATACTCATATCACACTGACACAAAGGAATATGAGCACAAGCGTTTTTGATTTGGCTACAATTTGTCGCTGCATTCGATTCTTTACAGATATGCAGGTAGTGTTATCGAAGTCAGAATGTACATAATTTAAAGAGTTCATATAGGTATACTGCGCGCGCAGTCATTTCTATTCAATAAAAAACTCCCTTTAATAAGTGTTTTAGTGGTGTAAAAAAATTGTACGTATTGGTGACAGCCCTTCCCTATTATATTCTGTAGTATACTATTTCACGTTTTTGTGGTTATCTTCTTTCCTGGTCCATCTCCTTATCCAAAATGTCGGAAAAGTTGCTATAAACTTTGAATAGAAATGGATAGTTTCCAAAGAGCTGTTAGATTATGAGCCTTCCCAGTTGCATCAATCACATCACAACAAAGAGTAGTTTTGCAGACGTGAATCATATTGCGCCCCAATTCTTGTTTTTTGTTTGATATTCCGAATGATCGAAGACTTAGCAAATATTTATACCCTGTTCGATCTACTGCAGACGAACAATGTTATTATCAGAAACACACAGAGCAACGAAAACATGCTCTAGGCCATGAAAATGGCTACGTATGGGTATTATGTGATTGAGCTTGTGTTCCAAAATGAAGGTGAAATCTGGAGTGTAATGTGCAGATGAGTCGAGAGCATTATTTGGCAACAGCTAATCAATTATCACTTATATCATATAAGAATAAAAGAGAGAAGAAGCGAGGAAATAAAGCATTATCATCACATTCAGAAAATCCCGGGAAAAAAACACACCAACAGCTCACAGCAAGGGTATAAATTTTATAAACTCTGCCTTTTTATTTTACCTTGTTGATGTATTCAGTTCTGCTCACTTTATGAGAATGTATAATCAAGAATAAAAACAGGAGGAAATCTCCTGCTCTTACTTGGTTGGCACTGTAGGCCTTTAAACGTTTATCGGTGGTTGAGATAGCAATGTCTTCGAAAAGGAGAGGTGGGATCAGAAAAGTAACTGAGTCTGATTCTGTAAATTCTACAAAAGTTTGGCTTGATTATGTTTTTTTTTTTTTTCACAAAAAGATTTCAAAACTAACGTTGGGGAGTGTTCCCAGTCCCCCCCCCCCCCCCCCCCCCCCCCATTATGACAGCGTCGTGTGGCAAACCCGCGGGTAAACCGCGGCACGGCCCAGTTTTCTCACAATCCCATTCCAGCGCGTCCGTCACCTCTGACCGCGGTAACCTTGGTGACCTCGAAACAGATGGGGGCGCTAATACTCCAAAATATAAGAAAAGAAGCGAGAAATCGGCAACGCCATTCTCTCTCGTCCGCCCATTCGTGTCTTGTCCTTCTGTCACGTATTCAAAGAGTGCCCCCTTGTTACTGTTCTGGCTTGGGGGGAAAAACGCAACATGAGGGCCAACATTTTGCACGTTCTGAGCTTTCTCCACTTTAAAGGCATAATTTACCATTTGCAGAAGAAACAAAAACCCAGCATTAGTTGCGTTAAAATAGTTCTAAAATGTGATTAGGGATAGAAACAACCACTGTAAAAATTTGAATCCGTATAATCGATGTTAAGTATTGTTAAATGCACCAAAAAAAAATGTGAACAACAGTTACGGTTAATGAGAAAAATACTGATATCTCCTTATATCTTAGGCTTTATTGCAAAAATTTTATACGGTAGAATGTTTTGTGATACAACTGACCTACACATATGCTTCAAATGTGATATCTTGAACATTTATTAAATCACTGCTCCCAAAGGTGTGATAAACAAAAGCTTTAAGGACATTTTACTCTCTCTCGTTGGTAATACAATCCATTGATGTCATGTACAGTATAGAATCAAGGAGGTACTAGGGGAGAATCAGTTTCGCATTTGGAGCTACTGCTTAGTGCCATCATGGTTTGCAACAAGGGGAATGTTGCATGGATTTCTCTGTATTTTGTTTTGTTTTGTATTGTTTCTTTTATTTTGCCATACAGAAGATAACTGAATGCCATGTTTAGAGTTGACGTTCACAGAACCTCTTCCTAGCATTTTAGATATCCGACTATCTAGTAACTGCACTTATTGATCTGACGAGTTGTTATACGTAGGCCTATAAGAAAAGAATCTTTGTTGAATGTATTTCCGATTTGAACAAAACTTCTTCATAGGTTTACGGCTTTTCATTTATTGCAGTCTGTTCGTGCAGATTTTCGAGCGCTATGATTTATAAATGTACTGTATAAATTGTTTTTTTTTTTTAAATACTAGTACTCAAACGTGGGTATCTGCATAGGCTCTTTGTTTCTTTGATCAACGGATGGTATTCGTCTGCGAATGGCTATTGATAATCTGAGGGAAAACAATGCATATTGAAACAACAGTGACTGCTTAAAGGCCGTGTCACACCATAACGCGGGCTTGTGGCGAGGAGGTAGTTTCCAGCACGTATAGAAGATTTTCAGCGAGCGAACAAGAATGTTTGCAATTTTCATTCATGCCTTGTCATACCGTACGGGGGAACTTCTGCGGCTTGACTTGCGGGGAAACAAATTTACTCCAAGGAGCTCTCCGCAGTTGGTCCGCACCTGACAGTATCTAGCGCGTAGTTGCCCGGAGGTGCTCACGCAAGTCCGATTTAACCGCAGCCAAGTTTTGAGCATGACCAAAACTTTTTCCGGGCGAGTCGCGGGAATGCCCGTAGAGGTCCACGCAGAACGCCAGTAGGAGACCCTTTTTGAGCGGCAGTACTTCCCAGGCAATTCCCACGCAGGTACTTCGCAGTCCCGTATGCAGCCAAGATAATGAAATTCTGTGAGATTTCAGCCATTCCATTAGAGGAATTCCTTCACTAAGTTGTCAGCCCCCACGCGACTAGTACAAAGGTCACACAGTATACTCGCAAATATAACGCGTCCAGCAAGTAAGACACATGCGCTGACTCGCACAAATCCTTTTCCGCCCTCAGGAATGTCCGGTATGCTAGAAAATCCCTACACGTAACAAGCCCAAGTAGCTTGCCCGGAAAGGTGTGACAGGGCCTAAACACGGTTGCGGGTAAAAGAATATGCGTGCGCACCTCCGGGCGACTACTTTTGAGATACATGCTAGGTACTGTCATGTGCGGATATCTACGGGGACCTCCGGGTAGTCAAAATTGTTCTTTGCAAGTCGCACGCAAGGCTGGTGTGACACGGCCTTAATACACACACGCACGTAACGGACATACACATACAGTCATTCACATTAATAATGATATTATTTTATCATAATTGAGCAAAGTCAACTCTTTATAGTTCTCAAGGCGCATGTAACATGCGCCTTTGACATCCACACACATGACCTTTCCATCACTTACTGATGGCCATTTTCTGATGGGGGAGGGGGTGTTTAGTTTTCTCTCTAAGCCACCAGAAACGCGATTGTTTCATTTTTGAATTAAACTATAAAGCTAATTTGCATGCGTAATATGTGGATTCAACCAATATCGTAGGGTGTGCTAGTAAACAATTAAGATCCGCAACTCTATTATATTTAAAGTCGTATTTTAATTGAAACGTCTCTAACACGTTCGTCTGCTTGTGTAGTTTACCAAAGCCTATACTTACTGGCGTGGATTAAAACTGAATCTGAAGTTTTTGTAGCAAATGAATAACGACAAACAGCTATAAAGATTCAAAATGTGAATACTTGGACGATGTGTATTATGGTATGCGTAGTTGTCTCTTAGACGATTTTCTTCCCTCGTCTATTTTTCATTAGGAGCCGCCCCCCCCCCCATCACACACGCACGCACGCACACACACACACACACACACACACACACACACACACACACACACTCTCTCTCTCTCTCTCTCTCTCTCTCTCTCTCTCTTTTTCCAGGGACTGATGTGACTCTTTAACATCACAACCGTTTCATATTACGTATACACATGAATATTGATCACCTGTCATAATCAAGGACGCAAAATAAAAAGGTTACTGTCTGATCGCAGTGCATGCATGCACGGAAAATTTTCGCAAACGTGCAATCAGCATCGTCGTAATATATCGCATTCACACACGCAAAACAATTAAGCCTACATAATATTATCATAATACACACAGTATAGCGTGTGCCTTGTCAATAACTGACGTGATCAGTTTACTTGCAAGGTGCAAGATTCAAAATTTTCTTGTGATTCTATCCCACACCCCCTTTCTGACATTTTTAATTTTTCTTAATGGGGAGGGGGGGGGGGGGGTCAATTTTGTTCGATGTAATGAGCTTTACCCCCGCCCCCATCATCCTGTTTCAGGGAGGGTTGGGGGGGGGGGGAGTTGTGGATGAGATAAAGGTTTTGTGAGACAAAATATTCATTTATCGGTTTCTTTCAGGAGATATTCCCAATACAGGGTAGGGTACTACTATCCTTTAAGAATGCATGATTATCCATAGGCGAATCCCCTGCGTGTTCTATTATACCACAATACGGTCCGTATTGAATGCAATTCGTCTCTGGAGCTTTGATCAATTGTTTTCATGCAACCCCCCGGCCATCCTACCTGTACTGGGTTCATTATCAAAAGCGCTTTTCGCGTTGATAACACCGTGGAAAATTCCACTGGAATTTGACACTGGTAGGTTCGTATATCACTTGGCGTTATTCCATACAAATATAGACCTAATCATTATTATTCATTGAAAGTTTTGTGTGGTTTTTTTTTTAAATCAGCATGCGATGAGTTCATCATCATGCTGTAATGTGTCTGTATGTGTATACACAAGCTTGAATCGCATCCACAGACGATGCATAACGTTTCTGGTGGTATGGGGCCAGGTGGCGTGGTCATTACCTACCCCATCCTTCTTGGCTGACTGAGCTTGCAGTTTGTGATTACTGAAATGAAAACATGACGTATACAAGAAACAGTAGGCCTACATATCCTATCGATTATGTCGCCCATATGCGTGGGGCAGGCCGCTCGCATGACCGTGCGAATACACAAACCAAAGCCTGTTGTCATATATACTTACGAGGAAAATTCCTGAATGAAGAATACAATAATAGATAGATAATAGTTTCCTTCAAGTTCGAACGTCTAAAAGTTATCATGCCCTATCAAGGTGGCATGCTCAAGCTACAGTTGAAATATTGTGGATTCATTTCATTTTTATGTATCTTATTGGCAAACATATTGAAAGCGAAGTCCGTATGGTCATGGGCCAAGTGATAATGATAGTTTCAACACAAATATAAATATTTGGGACTGATACAATTATGTATTGGCTGATGATAATCCCTATGTATGCATGCTGACAATGTGTTATTGTAAGGATCACAAGGGAAAATGATGCGTAGTGATGTCTATAAGAGAATGATTCATTTTGCAACAACAACAAAAAAGAATAAGAATATGCACAACCATTGTAATGTAACGTTCATTATAATTGTACTTGCCCATAACAATATTTTTGTCTTGTTTACAAATATCTCGCAATATAGTGGCAGCAAAAAGAATATAAAACAGCAATAAAAAGGGAATGAAATTTCGAGTTCTTCAGGAAAAACTTAGGCTTTAAAGGAATAAACGTGATATTAAGCGGTAGACACCTGAAAAAATGAATACCAGAAAACTCTTATCAGTTCGAACACGGAACAATAGTCATTATCCGTTGTTGCGCGCCTTCCAAGTACAAGATATCCGTATTTGCTGCTGATGCTTTCCCGGAACGGCCATTGGCAAGATGCCAACTCAGCCAGGTCTATCAGATTTGGAACTACAGTTGAGTTTTCCTTAACGCCGTGAAGGAGGAAATCCACCCCAAAAATAAATAGACTTCAAAAGGAAGAGAAAAATAGCCCCTACAGAACGATACAAAAATGACGAAAATCGGATAAGAAATAAGAAATATATGATATATTGACATTTCCAATTTTTCCGAAGACATTTCTTGACCAATCCTTATGAATATTCAAAATGAGCGAGTTGACGATGTTTTACCCTCACAATTTTTTCATGTATATGTTGTATCTGAAATTTGGTAAAATAGTTCCTTTATACAAGTAAAAGCATGTTCCCATACCAAGATATATCAGAGGTAACATATATGTTCTTTTTTCCATGGTTTTACGGTAAGTTTTTAAGTGAGCTATTGCGATCGCCCTTCGTCCGGCGTCCGTCGTGCGTCGTGCGACGTGCGTCGTGCGTAAACTTTTTACATTTTCATCTTCTTCTTGAAAACCCCAAGACCGATTTTCATCAAACTTGGCAGGTAGCATCCCTAGGGGGTTAGGAACTCAATTTCTTAAAATATCTCGCAATATAGTGGCAGCAAAAAGAATATAAAACAGCAATAAAAAGGGAATGAAATTTCGAGTTCTTCAGGAAAAACTTAGGCTTTGAAGGAATAAACGTGATATTAAGCGGTAGACACCTGAAAAAAATGAATACCAGAAAACTCTTATCAGTTCGAACACGGAACAATAGTCATTATCCGTTGTTGCGCGCCTTCCAAGTACAAGATATCCGTATTTGCTGCTGATGCTTTCCCGGAACGGCCATTGGCAAGATGCCAACTCAGCCAGGTCTATCAGATTTGGAACTACAGTTGAGTTTTCCTTAACGCCGTGAAGGAGGAAATCCACCCCAAAAATAAATAGACTTCAAAAGGAAGAGAAAAATAGCCCCTACAGAACGATACAAAAATGACGAAAATCGGATAAGAAATAAGAAATATATGATATATTGACATTTCCAATTTTTCCGAAGACATTTCTTGACCAATCCTTATGAATATTCAAAATGAGCGAGTTGACGATGTTTTACCCTCACAATTTTTTCATGTATATGTTGTATCTGAAATTTGGTAAAATAGTTCCTTTATACAAGTAAAAGCATGTTCCCATACCAAGATATATCAGAGGTAACATATATGTTCTTTTTTCCATGGTTTTACGGTAAGTTTTTAAGTGAGCTATTGCGATCGCCCTTCGTCCGGCGTCCGTCGTGCGTCGTGCGTAAACTTTTTACATTTTCATCTTCTTCTTGAAAACCCCAAGACCGATTTTCATCAAACTTGGCAGGTAGCATCCCTAGGGGGTTAGGAACTCAATTTCTTAAAATGGGCACCATACCCCACCCAGGGGCCCCCCGGGGGGGCCGAAACCCCCCAAAATTAAGGAATCTGTAAAAATCTTCTTCTCCAGAACCAGAAGTGATAGAGCTAAGTTCATACTATGAGTTAGTACATTGATGACTGTAGTTTCAACTTTCTTCATGGCAGAATCAGGGGTGCCCCACTTGGGACCCAGGGAAGGGGGGTGGGGAGGGGTTCTAATGGGGCCTAAATTGTACGTTTTCATCTTGAGAACCCCAAGACCGATTTTCACCAAACTTGGCAGGTAGCATCCCTAGGGGGTTAGGAACTCAATTTGTTAAAATGGGAACCATGCCCCACCCAGGGGGCCCCAGGGGGCCCAAACGCCCCAAAATTAAGGAATCTGTAAAAATCTTTTTTAGAACCGGAAGTGGTAGAGCTAAGTTAATACTATGAGTTTGTACATTGATGACTGCAGTTTCAAGTTTGTTCATGGCAGAATCAGGGGTGCCCCCCTTGGGACCCAGGGGAGGGGGGGGGTGAGGAGGGGTCCTAATGGGGCCTAATTTGTACATTTTTATCTTCTTGAGAACCCCATGACCCATTTTCACCAAACTTGGCAGGTAGCATCCCTAGGGGGTTAAGATCTCAATTTGTGAAAATGGGCACCATGCCCCACCCAGGGGGCCCAAGGGGGGGGGGGGCCAAACCCCCAAAATGAAGGAATCTTTAAAAATCTTCTCTAGAATCAGAAGTTATAGAGCTAAGATAATATTATGAGTGAGTACATTAATGACTGTATTTTCAAGTTTGTTCATAGGAGATCCAGGGGTGCCCCTCTTGGGGCAGGGGGGGGGGGGATTGGTTGGGAAGATCCAAATGGGGGCCTGAATGGTACATTTTCATCTTCTTCCTGAAAACCTCATGATGTATTTTCGTCAAACTTGGCAGGTAGCATCCCTAGGGGGCCAGGATCTCAATTTATAAAAATGGGCACCATGCCCCACCCAGAGGGCCCCAGGGTGCCCCAATCCCCCCAAATTACGGAATCTTAAAAAAATTTGGGCCCTTATTGTACATTTTCATCTTCTACTTGAGAATGCCTGGTCAAATTTTGGTAGAGCTGTGAATAATTTAGATTAGTGACTGCGTGAAAGGTGAACTTGCGATACTCAGGTGAGCGCTAGACCCGCGGGTCTCTGTATCTGAGATATGAGATTTTTGTCATTTCTGTATATGAAATAACTTAGAAATTGTGAGAGCATGACATCGTCAACTTGCTGATTTGAAATTTCATAACGACCGGTCAGGAAGTGTTTTCCGAAAAAGAAAATGAAATTTCAAAATGTCATATCTTCCTTATTTCTTATCCGATTTTTTGGTCATTTTTGTATCGCTCTATAAGGAACATTTTTCTCTTTCTTTTGAAATTTATTCGTTTTGGAGTGGATTTCCTCTCTAAATCTTCAAAATGATGTAGTTGGACACTGAAGACAGTTTCGATTTAGTTGAATAGACCGTTTCTGTAAATAAGCATCAAAATGCTTGGGTGTTTCTAATCTTTTCGTGATACTGATAGTAACGAACCATTTTATTCCACAATCTCACAATATGTCAAAGGCTATCAACAACTAGTGCATGAGAATGTCCAGGATGAAAATGTCGGAACATAGTTAAATGACTTCAAATTTCTAGCTATTTGTTCACGGGGAGGAGGGGGGAGGACCTTGTAAAAATGCTCGTACTTCAAAGCATTTCGATGATTTTGCTCAAAGTTTGCACAAATAATCAAAATTGCTACTTCAGGCGATCCTCAAGGAGGAACCACATGCTTGTTAAGCATATGCTATATTCACAAATATTATAATAATGTCAGTAAACTGGTATACTGGATACTTCATTACCAAGTCCTCACAAAGACTAAACTACCCATAAATATGACTATATACATTTTTCAATCGACAAAACGAAACATGCCAACTTTATGCAGTGTTCGAATTAAGTGTATCATGCATCGTGCTCATACTCGAATATTTAATGGATGCAGTTGGGCAGTAGGCCTAATACACAGATCGGCCATCAAGAGTAGCAAGACGCAGCGACATTGCTATTTTTAGAGAACAGTATAAATTATACCCGCAGGTTCGAGAGCAATTAATTGTAGTGCAATATACTTGCTTTCATTATGCACAGTAATTTCTGGCCATTATTTCATGACGCGTGTGTTCTGCATAATCAAAACGGTTTCGGGAGGTGACTTACATCTCGGAGTGTTGGATGTAGGTTAGGTCTGGCATCAGATTTCTCCGGTATGTTAATGATGCGGTGTACATGAGTCATCCAGGTGTTAAAGCTCTCTTCTTTTGTATACGCTGACCACTCTGTCATTTCTGTGAATTCACAGAGCAGAATATCCACATGACCTATATAAAGGGGACAGAAACCTTCACTTCTGCTTGTCCTTATTGTAAAACTGGAAGTTATACTTAGGCAAAAAATAGAAGAGTGTTTCCTTCTGTACATTATAGCAATCGCTAGAGGACTATGGGCACAGCGTTGGTGACCAGTTATTGACGACACTCCATAATAGACATGTTTCGCGCTCGGCTTTATTCATAATTACATTCTTCTTTCCAGTCATGGCCGAAATGTATTCTTCACATGGCCTTGTGAAGTTGTGACTATGAAAAACGAGTGAATCAGAAAAGACCAAAAAAGTGTTTATTTATATCCGTTTTGTTGTTGGATCACAAAGGAGCTTCTTCCGGTATCACCCACTAGTACTGCATTGCTGAATTCAATTCACATTTTCGTCAGATCATCTTAAAGGGATGGTATAGTTCTGGTTGAGATGGGATTCAGGTTTTAACTTTTTGCGAGATAATTAGAAACCACTTAAATGAAATATTACAAAACATTATTGATTCTAAGAGGAATTAAAAGCTTATTTTAATTTTATTTTCATAAAATAAAATTCTAATTTCTCTTAGAATGGTATAATCTTTAATATTTCATGTATGTGGTTTCTAATTATCTCACAAAATGTTGAACCTGAATCTCCATCTCGCCCAGTATCCTTTACTGTTGGACAGTTAACTCAAAACGAGAGAGGTCTACGTGATGTGCTTACTTAGCGTTTTATGTCGTTTCGCGTGATGGGTCCAGATAGTCAGACATTTTTGTAACCACAGGTGACTAGTCGTTCCGGCACATAATTTTTACCTCATTGGTATGTGGAAATCCATGTAACTGAAAAAAGCGATACACCAGTTTTATTATAGGAATGGCTCGTTCCAACGCCCAAATCGGATTAACGGGTTTCGAGGATTGGGCTGTCCGTGGACATTGTTATATCTTTGTTGTGGACAGTAATTGTGTCCTCTATATATCAAAGCTTTTGTGCGTTCAATGACCCTTAGTCTCTCATTTTCTCTCCCTCTCTCCCCCTCTGTCTTTCCCTCTCTCTTTCTTTCTTCGTATCTCACTCTCCTTTCCAAATGACCTCTTTCCAGGTTGCGTTGACGAAAAGCTGTGTCAAGAAACAAAAGGACGAAAAAGTGACGGAAGGTTTTCGGAGAATATAGGGCAAGATGACTGTCTTCTCGCAGGATTCCGGTTGGGCCGCTGTGCCGGTAAGTGTTCATCCACTGTCGTCTTAGTAAAATCTGATTTGCGCCTTTCTACAGAACAATATAGAACTGACGACTAAAATGATGAGGATAAAAATAATTCCTTTTGGCGCCATGCATGCTGGTTTTCTGTTGCCTTGACGAAATACGTAAAGAGGAATAATGCAGTTTTGGGAAAGAGGGGAAAACTGTAATGACATTGCACACAAGATATAGCCAGACGATCTAAAGAAAATGCTGTTAGTCATAGGCAATATTTAAGTATACCCACCATAGAATAACAAAAAGACAACAAAAAAAAATGTCTGTGAATGGTCTCAGTCATCCAGGTAAAACAAATCATTCCGAAAGTCCGAAATTCCCCGACCTTGTCATGGGTCAATAACCAATTGCCGCCAAAGATCAGTCGGCCTGATGAAGCATCCCAAGAGGACGTGAAACGTCGCTACTCCTAAATACAAGAAAGTCCAGTTGACTATAGATTTACTGATATAGTTCATGAACCACAAAAATACATGTCTCGAAGATATTGACTTCTCCGTACTCGTACATTGATGCCGAGTGCCGTCAGATATCATAGATTTAGAAAATTTGTTTCTTACAAAGGTGTGCTAATTAGACGAAGCAGTTTACGAAAGTACACGACCAAACAAAGAAGTAAGTGTACAAATTCGTTTTGCCTCTAAGAGAGTCAAATCGATTTGTTGGTTGTTTATTTGTCCAGTATGGTAATTGTAATAATCGTGATTTTAGCCAATGCTTACCTAAATGCTTACAACGGACGAAAATCCGCACTCATGAAATATAGTTTGTGGTTTGCCAATGAGAATAAGCTATAGTACACGCTAAACCCGGCTTGGGACTCCCAACTCATAAATGTCATAGAACTGGACAGGTTGCATATGGCAGTCATAGAGTTAATGCTAATTTGCAATAATGCATGTTCAGTCTCTGCTTGCCGTTTCCGTCGTATACAGTATTATGCGAGCATCCGTCGAACAGAGGTGGCGCTGTTCTATCTTATTATGGCGAATTGCTCGTCAAAGTCGGGGCAAAGGGCAGGTTTACTGCGTGCCTTGGATATTGCAGAGTTCATTCATAATTGACAGTTTAATAGTCAGTAGTGGACTCCGTGAAAACCTAGCTAGTTGCGTACACAATCTTTGATTTATTTATTCATCCATTTGTTTTATTTATGTATTCTGAACTTTATTTTTTTTCCACATTATCACGTTTACTCGTTTGCCAAACTGCATTCCGGGTGCGACAGCATCCCTTTCATTGTATTTTTCCGGAGCTTTGTTGAGAACATCATTCCAACTGCAACTGGCACTTGCCGGCGGTGTTAGTGCTGGGGTTATCGGTTAACGTGCGGAATATTGTCTCTACAGTGTACCTCGCCGAAAATTTCAAATTGTCTTGACTGTTTTCGTGCCCTTAGCGTCCACTTATGCTGATGTCGTTTCACACCAGAATAATGATCGTGTACCGATATGAAATCCTGTCGAAAGTAGATGGCGCTGTTCCATAACAGCGAGTTGTGGGAAATAGTATGTTGATCAATGACCGACTTCATAGAACGAAGTGCAGACGTCTGCGCCTTGATTCATTATCATTATTGCAGAGGTGGTGAAAAGCAGAACCGGACTGCCTTTAAAAAGATCCGCGATTTGTTGAGTTCATAAATAGGATGCAAAACTGCACATGGCCGTTACATAGGCATATCGGTTATTTGGTTCGAAATGAGAGGCAATGTAAAGGAGAAACTGAGAATCTCGAAAGGACAGCACTATTGTACTTCGAAATAAAAGTAAATAAAAGGAGCAATATTGTCATTAACATTTGAAGGAAAATTGAGGATAAAAATTAATGCTATAAGAAAAAATGCAAACTTTAAAGAGACAAAGAATGCCTATTGTGAAAGTACAGTTTAGGCACTGCACATTTTACGTGGACATGGTTATCGTTTTTTAAATAAGCCTTTGGCTGCAATCATAGCAAGTTGTCTTCATCGGCCAGCGCAGAATTTATTATCTTGTTTTAATCGTCGCTAACTTCGTCGTTATCTCTTATTTTCTTTTTATCATTGGAGTCTCTTGTGATGAAAACGTAAGTGCTGAGTGCGCCTTCGACAGCAGTTATAGGCCTACAAGGCGATGCTCTATGTGTCTCTATACACCACGATAACAAAATCGTAATGTGCTTAAGCCTTTGTCCACGTCACATTTTATTCTCTCGTGAAAAAAAAAAACCCGCTCACTCGTCGTAACATCCTCTATTCCCTTCCATCTGCCCATGCTGTAATATTAATGGGTTCCCAAGCGTCTTTTCAACTCATACAAGGAACGACGCGCTGAAGCAAACACGAACAATGGGTTAGAGAATGGATACTTCATTCTGCGGCCTCTTCCTTATTGGGAAGGCAGCCATTGAAGGCAGCGTTGGGACTGCGGGGCTGCGCTCTACACTGTACACTGGCACCGTATACTTTTTTTTTTTTTTGGAAAGGTGTACATGCGCGTGGCCATTTTACAATGGAGGATTTCGTGTAATACAGCGCCGTAGTATAAACGCTAGACATTGGGATCTTACACCAACTTCCCCGAAGCATCGGTTGAATCTTGCAAACCATTCTGTTCGACGATCACCTCAAACCTGAGACATTATATTCTTGCTATATCCCCATGATTGACCTTATTATTATGCTCGTGATTACAGAACGGTTGATTGCGAGGTACTGGTAAAAGGGTATACCTGCTTATGACCTCTTGTTTGTTGAAGATTAGAGATCTCACCTGCGCCTGTATAGCTTCGTGTCCGCAGTAAAGTTATTTTATCTACAGGTGCATGTCAAGTGCAGCCGTAATTTTTATGGATTGAGATTGATGCGACGACACTGAATTTACAGAGCTATCAATGAAGGCAAACCATGCACCCCTGGAGGGGTGTCCCTTGCCTCTCCCCCGATGGGAAGCTGCTGCTGTTTGACTAAAATGTCAACACTGCATTGAGGACGTGCGTGAACAACATCTCAAATGGATAAGTCCAAAAGATCAGCGCGGCGTTATATACCAGCTGAGCTACCTGTTTTATGAGATATACACGTACCATTTTTTCGGAGCTGTATTAGGCCTACAATGACACAAAATATAACCTACGCAGTTTGGTTCTTCGTCTGTTTTGGAACACGGCTTGATTTAAAACCGAACCACGTTCTTTTAGATGATATATTGACGAGCATCTGAAGTCGTGCTGGATGGAACTGAGGGAGCTGATCATACAGTCATTGATATCGGAGTTCATTGACCTTTGCATAGATCGTATAGTTGCGAGTTAACAGACCCTCTTTCGACAGAACCATGTCACAATCCGAAGCTTTGCTTCTTCTTCGCGGGCAGTATGCTATCCCGACCCCGACGGAATTGGAAAGACCGCCTTCCAACACCAACCGCGGTTTCTTGGACTACGGGCGGGGCTCTCGGCCGGTGTCGGCGACCTCCTCCGACTTCAGCCGACATTCGCAGTCGACCTTTGCCGAGCCCCGTCGGGCCCCGTCAACGACCAGCGATGCCATGCGAGAGATCCGTTTGCCTGCAATGCCAATTTACAACGAACGAACAGCGAGAAAACCTATCGTATCTAAGGCGGTGAGAGGTTTTGCACTTTGCTCTGTGCTTTATGAAGGCTACGATTAAAAACTGCCGTACCCCTTTTTCTGTATAGCTTTTCACACGTGACCGTGGTAAAGTCACTACATTGAGGTTTTGTCAGCTTCGCGTCTTATGCGCGAAAAATTAATTGCACAGAGTCGCTAGATGTGCCGTGGGCCAGTGACCTTATATAGTTGTTACTATGTAAAACTAATTTTGCTGCGAGATTTTATGGAAAGTTATACAGGACATATATCATGATAAACATTCTTGCATTAATAATTTACGTCTTGTACTACTCATGGATTTGTTTGAAGATCTATTTTCTTTTCCACTCCGTCATCCTTGCGCGGTATATGCAATTCTCCATATAACATTCATATTATTGTTATTATAAGAGAATGTACACTAGCTGAAGTCAATGATGATAGCATATCTTTTGAAACGACTCCCTTTCTATTTTTTTTTCTTATTTTGTTTACAATCACACCTAAATTCATATTATTCATGTTAACTCCTTTGGATTCTCTTATCTCGGAATCAGTCTTTTTAATGCTTAGACTTTAATACCCTTCCCCTTCCTCTGAAATGCAAATTACAGGCCTACATGTAGCTGCGCAAAAACAAATTCCGCTTAATCATGGTTGTCACACCGCTCAGCAAGTGAAATGAAATTCTATTATATCATATCAAACACTATCGCTTTTATGGTCATCATTGCTGCTGTAATACTACTATCATACTTCTACCAATAAAAATAATGATAGTGATAATACTAATCATTATGACGATGATGAGGAAGATGATGATGATGAGGATGAGGAGGATGACGAGGAAGCTCGACGAAGATTTCTCCATAACCTGTAGTCTGACGCCGATCGCCCGCCCAGTCTTATGGCTGCTTTGCAGTCCGCAATGCATGCAGCAAAAGAGAGTGATAGCAAACCACTCGAGATCGAGTAACAGTGACCATTTCGAAATGTAGAAACTGTGTTCCAACGATTTATGAGATTGCTCTCGCAAGGAAAGAAGTGTTTGGTGTTTTGCTTGGGCATCTGTATTGTGTAGGTCATTTTTGTCCCGAAGTTTATAGCAGGTATCAGTATTATAATTTATTGACAAAGATCGTTTTGTCTGGTGTTTATTGAACCTCAAAATACACAACCGATAAAATTAATTTGTGCTTTCCCCAATCCATAGTTTTGCCACAACTGTCGTTCACAGATACAAGTGTAATCAGAAAAAAAAAAAAAAAAAACCCGTCACTCAAACCTTTTAAATGAACGCAAAACGAAAGATCGCACATTCAACACGGATACAGTGACAATGTTTTGCGAAGTCATCACTTGAGCAGCTGCGAGCGTCTTTTATGCATGTCGCCCTCTGTAGACGAGCAGGCACACATCCCACTCGGGTAAGGCATGATCACAGAACTCGGAGTTCTGTGGGCATAATGATTTACCATTTACAGATGAAACAAAAACCTAGCATTGGTGCTTCCGAATAGTTCTAAAATATGAGTTTGGGATAAAAACAACCAATGTGAAAATTTGAACCAGTATAATCGATGTTAAGTATTGTTAAATATACAAACCGTCTACAGTTATGGTTTTAATGAGAAAAATAGTGATAACTCATATTTTAGGCTTTATTGCAAAATTTGTATATGGTAGGAAGTTTTGTGATACAACTGACCTACACATAAATTATGCATCAAAAGTGATATCTTGAAATCTTTTTTTTTTAAATCACTGCTCCCGAATGCAAACAGAACCTTTAATTTCCCATCTCCTCATTAAAACTACAAAAAGCAAAAGAACAAGAAAAAGGGGAACAAAGTGGCAACAAGAGACAAAATGTTTACTGTGCTCAACTCTCCACGTCTTTGCTCCAGCAGAGGTACTGTAGCAGAAAACAAACCACCGGCGGAAGTTGATGGAGACATGCAGCACACATGACGTGTGTTGTAATGTAATCGACCAGGGGGGGGGGGGTGCTGGACAAAACTTTTCGACATCAGATTAGAAAGGTTTTACCTGTGTACATGTATTCACTGTGGTCTTTAATGGTAGCTTGTTTTTGTATTTGTTTTTTTTTTCATTGTGTTTTTTACGTTTGTATACACAATGCGAAAATGCGCAAGATGAGTGTATTTTGTAGAATGCGATTTAGCCTACCCATGGTAGCATTGCATGTATCAAGCACTTTTGTACAGAAAGCAAAACTTAGGCCTATAGATAAATTCCATCACTCGATTTTTTTTCTTCATTTTCATGAGAAAAGTAACATGTGGTAATAGTGTTTTTAACAGAATTCTGAAACTTATGCCTTATTTCACTTCAGTTGTATGCCTATGGGTGTTAAACGAGTGTGTAGCATCGGACAAGACTATTTAGGGCAGTGATCAAACCTGAAATTTAATTGGATATCGCTTATACCTATAGGCATGTAGCCAAGACATCAGCGTCACATTCAGTAGCGATAACTGAACTCACAAACGGGGTCAAAGCTTGATCTGAACGTGTGCTTTGCGTCAGACAGCAATAAAGAACTGTAAATTTCCATCAATCCGATTCCAACATGAAAAAAAAATGACAATAAAAACAGCCCTTTGGAATCTGTCACGCCTATATGAATTCTTAACGACTTTACCGTCTCTTTTCTTCCATCATGAATTTGCCTCGTGATAAGTTCTCACATTTTCAACCCCCGCGATCCTTCATAAATCGTGCGGGCACTAATGGATGAGGTTTTGTTGACTACTCTAGTTTGTTTCCAGAGCCTGAGTAAATGTGTATAACCCCTCCCATTATTAGGTGGCCTTCCCCAATTTTTCTCGTCCGCAAAAGGGGTTTGGTTTCTGGCGAGCATGCGCATTAACTCACATGGTGACACACCCACACGTACACCACTTGTGTACTAGAAACCATTGTAAGATTCAAAGAAGCATGTAAATTGAGGTCAGACCAAATAGCTTTATAGGCGGGGCTACTCGAGTTGGGGTACTTGGGGCGGTTCATAACGCCATGATTGGCATCTGAACCGTATTTATTGAGAAATGCGCCGAGTAGGCTACGTTGTCGGACTCGAGATGAAAAGACTTTTTTTTTTTTGCAATTTTGTTTTTATTATTTCAAAGGAAATCACAATATTTACTAATGATTCTCAAAATTATCAAGATCATGAAACATAAAACTAATAAACAATAACCATAAAGTTACTTACACAGAATAGATGTGTAGGCTCCAGTGGTTTCTCAAACCATTTTAATCACAATGCCTCCCCCCACACTGCACATTAACTTTTTAGATGCATTAGATGCAAAAGAAGGGTCGATCCCAGAATAGATAGTAGGCCCCTATTCACTTTCGTCAGTGAAAGTCCATGGGGTGACATAATTTCCAGGGTGAAAATGACCATACATTTTCAGAGACTCGAATGTCTACGAAAAAGCCGAATCATTCGCTTTCGATGTTTTACTTTAGAGATTCTGTTATTATCATTATTATTTTTTTTTTGCACAAGGGGTTTGTGTTATTTGTGAATGGTTTGTGAAAATAAATTGAAATAGAAATAAATTGAAATAAATTGAATTGAATTGCAAAGAGAAAAAACCCACAAAACCCATGACCCCCCCCCAAAAAAAAAACAAACACAACAATCATCTGTTACATAAATTATTTCACTTTGTCAAATGCATGGAGAGCGATTGTCCAATTTATTAATTGATTGTAGATCAGATCTAGATGAAGCCGGAAGATAAAGCCTTCCCCTGACACCAACATCTCTTTCCAGGCTGGCGACCGCCTCATCGGCGACCACCTTGTCTTCATGACCACCGTAACATTCTTCGCTTATGTTAGACTGAATGCGCACGCGAGGACATCCACACACCCTGTACTGGTAATCCAGTGCGAGGCCTTTTGCGTGTAAACGTCCCCGTCCGTGCTCGTAGACGGCGGCGAACAGCAGTTGAACGGTTTAACCGGATGTCGTCTGCAAATTACTACGGCAGTGGCCTTGGTTTGGAGCGCTGGCGGCGGGTACACCACATGTTCACTCAGTCAGGTGATAAGCAAAGGATTACGGGAAGCGACACCTCAACCGGTGTTTACCGTTACTAATACTAGTACTATTCATGCCATCATTTAGCTAGCGCTAGTGGAGTAACAGCGCGCGCGTAATCAAGTACAAAGCAGCAGTCGCTGATGATCACAGCTTGCTGCAGTTACGTTAGCATAGCGGCTCAGATCAAGTGAAGAAGAAAGCAGCAGACCAATCAATAACCCGTGTAAGCTCCCATTACCCAGCAGCTAGCAGAGTGATCCTAATAGCGGACGAGACAGTTAGCAGCAGCTCTCATGTCCATTTAGTGCCTCTGTGCATCCCACCTGCTTCACGACATCATACTTACCGCGTCTTTTGTCAGTCATTGTTTTTTTTTTGTGTGGTGCTTTTGTTTCCGCCCCTAAAATCCACCTGTTAAAAAAGTGCCGATGGTTGACTCCTCCCTCTTCGAGTCGTAACTATAAGACTATTCTCTGAAGACTCATCTTAACCGTGGAGTTGGGTCTGACTATTGCACTTTTGATCGTTCAACAAGGAGAGAAAAAAACTTCTTTCGGAACTGACGCAAATTTCAGCCTAACCCTGAAATTAACATTAACACACTCTGGATTTTATACGCGAGTAACTTTGTCTATGCATCAGTCAGAATGAACGGACAGGACAACACAAATTTTTCAGGATCTACTTCTGATATCACTCCTTCCCCGCAGAAAGATGATCCGACGGCCAACGGCGCCGCTGTCAAGGGCAAGGGAAAGGACGGTTCTAGCTCCGGTGAGCTGAAGAGTAGAGGCACGTGGACCAACAAACTTGACTTCGTTCTCGCCCTTATCGGATTCTCCGTCGGCTTGGGAAACGTCTGGAGGTTCCCTTACCTGTGCTACAAAAATGGAGGAGGTAATTACAATAAGCAGACTTTCCATTTATGTTAAAGTTACAAAAGGGATGGTACAGTATTGGTGGAGATGAGAGATATGCTTTTAACTTTTTGCGAGATACCAAAAAAACACTTATGATATAGAAAAGTGCAGAGCATACCATTTTAAGAGGAATTCAAAGTTTATTTGATGAAAATTGGGTTTAGAATGACTGAAACATCTAAAAACAAAGTAAAACAAAGCGATCGTAATAAAGTGTGGGTCCCACACTGTATAGAATCGCTCTTTTTTTTTATATCTCAGCCATTTTAAAACCAATTTTCATGAAATAAACGTTGAATTCCTCATAGAATTACATGCTCTTTCATATTTCATAAGAGGTTTCTCATTATCTCACCAAAACTGTTAGAAATCTGAAATTAGGTCTCAACCAAAACTATACGATCCCTTTAACAGTCCATTTTTCAATTTATAGAACCGGGATGTTACTAGAAGCAACAAAGGGAAAGTAACGCATTAGAACTAGTTTCTTTACACTAGAATCTCAGATCTAACGACAAAGTTTACACCATAGCCTTAACTTGATTATATTTATAGAGTGCTGCTTTATCTGAATTGGATAACTTAACAATACAGTGAACCAGATGGGTGTGTTCCCTGCACAATCTATAGATCTAAATCCAACAAATTGACCACCTCTAGATTCTGTTATAATGTTAGGCTCTATTTTATTTTTATAGAGAACTGAGTAAGGGGGGAAATCAGGAAAGTCACCATTAGTAGAGACTGTTCTACACTTGTATTGCTGAAGTGTGACTAGTACTTGATACTAACAACATGTGTTTAGCAGACTGTCAGTGTGCTGTCCGTGTTTAATACACCACTAGACTATGGAGTACTAACATTACATTTCAGAACTTCATAGTTTGTAAAGAACAGTGAAACTTTGTACTGATTTTTTAATGATAAACGCATCAAGACAAAGTTAAGAAATGAAAACTGACAGTGCCATCACACTGAAGTAATGCACATTTCATTACCAAAAACATCGGATCCATCTTCCAAACTGCGAGTAGAAAATGGTCAGTTGTTTGACTTGTTTGTATAAAGGCAAGGTTAAGTTTTATGGAAAGGATCTACATGCATGTGTCTGGGTGGTTAGGCTCCAAAACCAGTGTTCCCCACTTTGAAATATCACCAGAACTCTGAAGTTACGTACGACTTCTTTGGTAGAGTAATTTGTGATGGATTGAGATTATGTGACTATGGAAAGAAAAGCTACTTTGTAGTCCCAGCCAGCATCAGTTCATTCAGAATAGGGTCTACTGTGATACAAGAATGATGAAATTAAAGTGCTCAGTTTAAACTATAGCAAAAGATATTAATGTCAACCACACGTCTGTATTTATTTTCTCTATTAAAATGTCAACGTGATGACTGATGTTGGTAGTCTGAATAGGAGTGTGATGCATTGTTAGGGATTTTAAGATGCTAGTTAAATGATGTCGAGGTTGTTTTTGTACATGTACTGTAATATTGATGTATATCTGTTAGTTACCAGTACACAGGTATAACTGACAGTTTTCTGAAAATTATTTTGACATGAAATTCATGCAACTTTGAGATTTGCTTCAAAGCGATTACTTGTAAACATTAGTTGAGGAGTTGAGGAATCGGAAAGGTCATTGTATTAAAAATCTATATCTAGTGCACTTGCTGCAGGATAATACATACATCCTTAATTTATAATATAGAACAAATTTCAATCCGAGATCAAATACTACCTTGCATAAAACAAAGGCCATATATTGATGAAATTTTAATCACAATGCAGGAAAATGAACAGCATAAATCAAAGTGCACTTGGCAGTAATACTTGTAGACAACTTAGGCCTAATAATTTCATGACATGTTTGATGCACTTCAGTTTTCTTTTTTGTTGTTTTCAAAAACCATGTTGAAACAAAGCAATGTTTCTACAGGTCACGGGAATAGGCCCTATTCAATCTTTATTGAATGTATACATATTAAGATTAAAGATTTCAAAACCAATATCATGACTGATGTACATACACTAGTGTACTGATGTCTATACAAGTTTGCAGCTTTAGTCCAGGTGGGATGTGTAAAAGCAACTTGTTGTTTGTTTTCTCTCCCTCTCTCTTCATCATGTAAAATTTGCAGTCTACAGCAGTAACAGGAAGGATATTGTATTAGCTTCCTTCCATGATTTTTTTTTCCATTTTTTTTTTAATCATTACAATGTACAAAAGTTGTATGTTCTAACATTATTCATTGAACCTGGCCAAGTAGTTTACCACATGTCAGTCTATCTGTATAGGAACACTTGTCAATGATACATCCGGCTGATAAGCAAGTGCATGCTTGTTTGTCCTACAGACGTACTTCAGCCATACTACATTGAACTTCCCCCCCCCCCCCCCCCCAAAAAAAAAAAAAAAAAAAAAATGAAGTTTATAAAAAATCATCTGAAGCAGCACATACTGAAATGTAACATTGAAGGACGAAGGGCAACACAATAATTTAAATAGGGGTTTTTTCCCCTCTCAAATTCGGTCATAGTTTACTCTTTTAAAAGGGGTCTCGGTAAGGGGTCACTGAAATGAGAATTGAGAGTATTATCTGTATATAAATTTGAAAGAAACAGATGAGTCATGTCATAGCACAGACAGTATCAGGCTCAGATATGAAACCATTGTAATACAATGTGTTGTCAAGCATGCTTGCTCATCTGAAAATAGCCCAGTGTGAATTGTTTCAAAACTGAAAAGGGTTTTGTTTGTGTGTGTGTGTGTAAGTAATACCCTGTCATCATGAAATTTACTGATGCCTGAAGACGCAGACGCAGACTTCACACATTTGTTCATATTGAATATTTGTGTGAAAGGAATGGATTTTATTGAGATTTTTATATTATGGACATGCTCAAAAAGGATGGACAATAGAAAGGCAAGATTTCATTAAAAAATGTAATTTCCTTAATATCAAATCATGTATTACCCTACATTGCCTCCAAATTTTACTTACAGGTATTTTTGTTGTTTTGCAAGAAATTTCCTGCTTTGAAAGATGTTGATGCCCTGAGCCTGTCAAGATTTTAAATGCAACCTCGAAATTTAAGGACTAAGGCAATTACTGAGGAACTCAGTGAAACAAAATCATAGTCGGACCATAAATGCACTGTTGTTTCACACAAAACCTTGCAATAGTTGCAGTACAATCAGTGCTTTGTTGCTGCGTTGACTGCAAGCAGATATGTTGCATTAGATTTCCATTGTGATTTAAATAAGTATGTCTGAAAGGGTTAAAAAGACCCCACCAAATTTGCATCACAAGAGAAGGTAGGGTGGAACCACTGCAGAAGACTGAGGGGCTCTTTGATGACAGTAAATATTGACAGGGGTTTTTAGATAAATAAGCACTGACCAGCTCCAAAGACATGTACCAACAGCAGTACCTAGATGCCAGGTTTTTGAAAGGCAGCCTATTGTGTCATGACACAAAAGCTCGCTTTTTGAGTTGGAAAGGGAATGTCGGGTACAACAACATCAACAATGTAAGTTCTAACTTAGATTATTATTTTGTAAGCAAGAAAATGAAATGAAGAGGGGTGTAATTGTTAAAGTGGGAAGGGAATAGAAAATCTGTTTTATCAGTGGGCGTGGCTGCATACAGTTTGTATTTCATAGTTACCAAGTGGAGATACAATTCTGCCCCATCCCACCCCACCCCCCCAAAAAAAAGAATAGTAAGTTTTCCTAGTTAATCAATTGTTTTAGTTGTTAGCATCCAAGCAGTCAGTGTACTGTTTTCCTTCAAGGTGCCCCCAAAGTCTGCTTTCTCAGATTTGAGTGCCATTGATTAATAGGTAGTGAATCTTTTGGTCACTGTCAAATTCCTTGTTATCCTCTATCATAGTAAACTGTATGTGCCCTCCACCCAAAGCCCTTGTCTCATTTTTGTGTTTATGTATGAGACATGTCCTTTGCATGGATTTGCATTGACTGTGCTCTGAACTTTCTTCTCTTTTTTTTAGTGCTACAAGTTATAGAGGGTGATCTGTAGCATAGTATTAACCCTTGAAAGACTAGTACTGAGTATTCTAGGGCTGGGGTAAATGGAAATGTGTGTTAAAATTGGAAAATCAGTCCTTCCTGGATGGGTTAAGGAAACCTGTGAAATAGGCCAGGATCTGATGCCTTCAACTTGTATGTCATCAGGAACAGAAGGCAAAAACTGTCTACCTTTGTGCACTACTTAATGCATTAACTCTTCAAGTCATATTCTCATCTTCTCATTCAGTTGGCAGCTTTGAATTTCACTGCATATATTTTATTCAGAAAGATTATAGGAACTTGTTCAATTCATAAAATCTGCAAACCTGCAAAGAGAAAAAAGAATCAAATTTACAAAAGTTTGTCACTTTGAAAGAAATAGGAATCTTCCAAAGTGTTTTTCCAATTTAGTAATTTGTGAGACTCTTGACAATTCTTCAAATGAAAAAGCTTACAATATTAATGCCAAAGGGCCCAAGTGAAATGAAACACTATTAAAAAAAGTAAATTTGATAATGAAGATCTGTATGCTGCACCAGATCACATAATCATGAATTCTGAGACTTGATGAGTTAAACCACTGACATGCAGGTCACATTGATGGAAATTCAGAGGAAAAATGATGGAGTAAATCAAGTGCAGCTTCAGTTTGAAACTAGTGACAATTGTATCTGATGTGTGTACGAAAAACTGGAAAATTACCAATTGATCATAAGAGTCAGATATGTTTTTGCCTTGGTGTTTGCGCTCCAAACCTTTCGTTGCAAGATCTTTTTAGGTATTTGATGAATTCATGAGAGTCCCTGAATAACCCTGAAGTGACCCAAGTGAGATTGCATTATGCTTACAGGGGAAGATAAAGGTTTTCTTTCTATTTCTTAACGAGGTCAAATATTGCACTTCACTGCATCTCTGCAACCCTGAAATGGTCCCAATGCCTTCCACTTTGGGGAAAAAGAGAAGTAAAAACTTGTGAAAGGTATCCATTTTTGTCAAATTGTTATCAAGCTCTGGAATGTTTTTCTGGACAATTTCCTAGTTAATACAATTCATTATGCTGAGTTATAGCAGTTAAGATCACAGAGACAAATTACATCTTCAAGAACTGGCAGTCGTGGCCATCGTTGTCAATATAGTTCAAATAACTGTTTATTGTGCAATACCCTTTATCAAAATACTTTAATAAGAAGTAAAACTGATAAGGCATCTATAGGAGACACAGATGTAGATTTGATAAGAATATCTCCAAAACCCATGCGTTAGTACTGTAAAGAAAGTAGTTCAGTACCCGGCCACTTCTTACTGCAGAAGATGGTTAACTCTTGATTAGACTACACGTTATCATAGTGTTTAAGATATGTGGAGGAGTGTACGTGTAGGTCCCAGAAGCTTGTCATTGGATCTCACCTCTTGAGATTGCCTCCTAAACGATCTCTCTTATGTTTCAGTGAGAATGCAAGCAAGGTGGAAGACCAGGCTTCCTTAATGATTAGGCCGCGATAGATGCAAGCGTAATATGCACGCAGCCACCTCAGCTACCACCGCTACAGAAGTAGAATCTGTAGGGGTGTTGTTGCTGTACATGCATGCTTATATGCATACTGTCAAGCAATAGAAGATTATATCGCGTATCTCCTATATCACCCGTGTGAAGATTGATCCTATTTCAACAGTAAGAATGGGGTCATGTGCTGGGTTCATCTGTTGTGACCATACTTATAACTTGACCCAGTCAGGGATGCTTCAGTGTCTAATTCAATTTCCTTCAGGAAAGCCCTTTGTAATGTGCACCTGACACTTGTACTTTTCTGTTAAGCCATCTGTAAATATACCTAGAAAGATGCAGCTATATGAGGTACCCGAATATAGCGCTAACTTGGTATATAGATGTAATGTCTCTGTGTTGGATCAGTGTTGGTGTGGGTCTTTTTGTTGTTTTAAATAAATGCCCTTTTCTTCAATTGACCCATACCTTCCACTGTAGCATGTGTGAAATGAATTAAGCCTCCATTCCGGATGGTCAATGAGAGTGAAGGGTGCATAAAACACATGTGTTCTCACCTACTGTACATATGACCTCAAAACAAATTATCTTAGCATCCAAGGTCAAAAGTTAGGTCTCTATGTATGATTTTTTTTTGTGTGTGTTGTGTTTTTAATTTTGTTCTTTTTTCCCCACAGTATAGCATAATGACGAGTCATAAGATTAAATATCCATGAAAAATAATGTGTTTTTTTTTCCTTCTACGTTTGTTGGAAGCATTGGAAAATATGTTTACCAGCATGGTGATACGAAAGAAGGCCCCTTGTATATTAAGGAAAAAAATCTGCCCAGTCAAATGTGAATGATTCCTTTAAAAATCTCTCTCTCTCTGTATTTATTTGGACTTATTCAGGTGCATTCTTGATTCCGTATTTCATCTGCCTCTTCATCGCCGGCATCCCTCTCCTGATTCTTGAGATCGGTCTTGGCCAGTACACCAACCAGGGTGGGATCACAGCATGGGGCATCAGTCCCATATTCAGAGGTGAGTGTGACACAGACCCCACCCAGTAGTAGGCTGTAATCTTTGTTCATACCTCCCCCTCCCCAAACTTAGATGCACTTGAAGCCTTTGATCTGTACAATGTAGGTATATGATGATTTATATATTATGCACCTGTGTGCACATGATTATGTGAAGAAATTAGTCATTTAGAGAATTGCTTCAAAGCCAAAGATGTGTTGACTAGAAGCAATGAACTGTTATAGGACTCCAGTAATTAAAAGCCAAATTTTACTCAGTTGGATACCTGTGTAGGTTGTCATTTAGTTGTCCTGCAGTTCATTAACTGGACATATCTCCAACAGGTGTGCAATGCAATGCAAACTGTTGATAAAACAATCTTGTTGGGATGCTGTCCCATCCTCAGGTATTGGCATTGCCAGTGTGGTCATCCTGCTCTTCCTGAACACCTATTACATCATCATCATGGCCTGGGCATTGTACTACATGTTCATGTCCTTCACCTCCGTGCTGCCCTGGTCCCACTGCAACAACATCTGGAACACGCCCTGCTGCTTTGTTCCGGGCACTAATGCAGCTAACGAGACTGATGAGGCCATTAATACAACGACTGTCGCACCCACCACCGTCACCCCCTTAGACGTCACAGGTGCACTGATGAGCAGCGTGAACTGTACGAATGAGACCATAAAAACGGCCACTGTGGAGTTTTGGGAGTAAGTCCTGATCGATTTCTAGATTTTGTATCGCCCACTAGCAGCTTTCAACAAACTGTATCTTTAAGACTGGGAGAGGCATCAGCTTTAGATGAATCTCAAATGAGTGGAATTACAGATTTGAACACAATACCAACCACCTGATTCTCTTATCAAGGTCTTCATTCTGAAGACAGGCCCTTACCTCGAGGTTAGGAAACCTTGAGGTTAAGCTCTTGCCCCCTAACTACCACGTGCGTCCACACCACAAATCTTGACCTCGAGGTTACGAAACCTCGAGGTCAAATTCCTACCCCTTTTGAGTGCGTTGATTTTTGTGTCCACATGGTGCTTAACTACAAGTGGGGACCCCCCCCCCCCCCCCTCGTGGTTAGAGCGCTAACCATTAGATTTCTTGTGGCTCTTAACATCAAGCAAACCTCGAGGTTAGCTAACTACGAGTGCGTCTTCACGGTCCCTAACTACAAGCTCTAGCCTCGAGGTTAAGGCTTGTCGTCTGAACGTAACTATAGTTAGTTGAGATCATATGGTTTTATTGTCCCTGTTGAGAATCAGAGCAAAGAAATGCAGAAAAAGCATTGCGAGATGTGAAACTGTGATTACAGGCAATACCCTACAAATCTCTAACCATAAGTTAGTTTGACAGAATACAAGAACGAGCGAGTCTGCTGGAGAACTGTTAATCACTTCTTGTAGACCATGTGTGCACTGTCAAGAAGGTGCTTGAGTATGCTTTGATAACATTTAGGTAATTCACCAACAGTGAAGTGTTGTACTTTATCTGGCACAATAGGTGCTGCAGGCTATTACATCAGCTGTCAGCATGTGTTTAAATATCCCCGGATGAGCAAAAACAGCGAGGAAAAGCCAATGATCTTCAAACCCACTACAGCCTCAACAGAATGATATGCTAACCTGTATTTTTCATTTGAACAAGTCCCTATAGCAATATTTTCTCATCGAAAATGTGTTAAATAATCTTTTTCTTTTGTGGGATTTTGTTATACGTACAAGGTACATGCAACGCTGTACAGTAGTGTTATTTCTCAGACTGTCTATCTGCAGAGGTGTCTAATTGACACATTTAATGTGTTTTTATATTTAGAAAAAATGATTACTCGCCACCACAAAATGTAACTAAAAGTACAACTGAGCTGTAGGATTCTACATTTTCCAACCTACCAGCAACAGGGTCCAAAGATTTGCTCTCAAACTGACATTTCTGATAGGCAGGACTTTATGATTTAATTTATAGGATTACTGTGGTTTTCAAGGACCTGATATTAAGAACACTTGCTGGTATTTTACAAGCAAGTGATTTAGTATTTGTCCCAATAAATGGATATAATTGTATCTGCCAAATTCTCACAAATTTACGTATTTTAAATACTGCCACCACAGTAGTGCATTACATTGTACAAGGAGGGTTGCACATCTTAAAATCTACAGTATCTGTTTTGAATCTGAGACTCTTGTTTTGATAGTTGCAGTCACATTGGTCAATCAATGTTTTTACTGTAGAGTCAGCTTTTTACAAAGTTTGAGCCCCACTGTGGGTATCATGCTCCAAACGATAAGTTATTGTATAAATCCATCAGCCTCGATCTACTGTTTGGGGCAGGAAGTAAGGCGCCAAGTGTTCGTGAAGTTCGGATCATTTTCTCTCACTCGCGATCGGCCCATCACACACTCTATGCACACACACACACACACACACACACGCACATACATACGACACTGCATAGATGTGCCCAGATGGATATCATGAAGTAACAACTTAATGACAAGCAAACTAATCATCCAATGAGAGACAGATGTCTTTCTTTGTTCATAATACACTTGTACCTTGATTTAGAGTTAGGACGTTATACTGGGTTGATGTGGATGTTTTAAACATGGCATTTTCATATCATTGTGTTTTAGAAGGCTCCATTCCACACACTTCTCAATGCTCACTTCATCAGAAATATTTGTACTGCATCAACTATGCATGTGGTCAGGCAAATCTTGACAGGTTTTAATGTTGAAATCAAGATCATTTTACGGTTACAAATAGTACAAGGGTGATTTGGAGTTGGATGTTTAGTCCCCCCCCCCCCCCCCCTTCAATGGAACAGATATTTAGCCTTAAACAATGACAGGAACTCCAATTTAGATCATGCATGTACATCTGGCCTGGATGTCCCCCCCCATACTGATCTTTTCCACTGATTTCAAAATGAGACCATTGGATAGAGCGACCAATAGCTTTGAACCAAGTTTGATGTAGTTTCCTATGCCTTCCTGCCACAATGTTGGACTCATTTGAATTCACACACACAGCTGCGTGATGGTGGCCTCCTAACTTAGTGATTTTGAAACCAACCCATGATCCTGACATCCTAGGTGAAAATTTCTGACCAACATCAGAAATGGGTCGATTGTTTGTTGCAAAACTGTTGACAACAAGTTGTCAAGGTCGTGGCACTGGTTTCTCATTCCGCTTATCAACTGATTGTTTCAGTGGCGTAATATGCCATTTGTGAGCAACTCATATCTAAACCAAGATTTTTGTCACATATTGGTAAATTATATGTAAAATGCTCTGTAGTGTTGGAAGAAAGAGCGTCAAACAGCGTAAAATGATAATTCCCTAGTCCTGCTTTCATTGCACACAGTCAATCAGCTTTTGAATTTTTTTTTGCAAACTGTGGATATTGTTTAATACTAAAAATCTTGCAAGCAAAATTTATCACAGAAGTAATGTTTAATGCTCAAAATACCATTAAGCAAATTGATCACTGAACCAGCAAAATACATCAGTATGCCTATTAATAAAGGTATTTTTATCTGATATTGTAATGGTAGGATACACTGCATTTAATATGTTTTAACCAAATGAAATTTATTGTTTCATCAGAAATTTTATTCTCTGCCGTGACCTTTAGAATACTTAAAATTTTTGTAAGCCTTCATCTCCAGGCTCTAAATCTGCACTCCCCTTAAAGAAAACAGAAGAGCAGCTGTTGTGATTGTTATCTTGTGTTTTAAAGAAAGCAATTTCAAATGCTGGCACCAAGTTATCCACTCGATCTTGGCTCATACAAATGAGAAATTAGCTGATACCAGAAATTGTAGAAATAATTTTCTGTGTACATTTTCTACTGTATCGTTCAAGCCAAATGTACAGTTTGACACATCAAAAAATGAGCACAATTCCTAATCCCCTTGGCCGTTAAATTTGATAAGCAGGACAAGTGTACCCTACTTGATTCTCCAGGATTAGTTGATAGTTGTTAGGTTAGTGCGTACGTGTGTTTGTTGTTGAAACTGATCAGATCCATTTGATGGCCTTTGTGTACTCACACTGCAACAATTTGCTTTCAAAACTTGAGTTTTGTCTGCATGATTAAGTTCAGTTCACTGTCATGAAGGTTATTACATTTGAACTTTTGATGTAAAACAGACATTTTTATGTCTGTATGAAATAAAGCAACTGTAGAAACTTATTTGTAAAGTTTATTTGTGAAAGGAATAATTCACCATCTTTTGTATGTCATTCATGATCCCTCTGCACAAATTCTCTGCATGATTGTTGTTACTAGAGGTGCAAATTGACTGGAAAGCATTGTTTCAAATTCATGACATGACTGTTCATGTCAGTTGGAAATTCATACAGGTGGATCAGCTTTAAAAGCCCTCCCAGACTGAATTATGCAATATATGCACACATACACTCAATGTTTTGTCATGTCAGCTTTCTGTGGTGTGACATACTGACCAGGATGTTTATGAATTAATCAAATTTACAAACATGTGGTTGACCTGACTGACAGTTGAAGTTCTGCCAATTGTTGATGGGTGCTATGAGCTTGTATCCAGCATTGAAATACATGCATCTTTCAGCTTGCTCATTGCTAGATAATTTCTGATAAATGATCAAGGGCATTATACAGTCTAAATGCTGTTACTGGATACAAGTGTACCTAGATCGGGACACCAGAAGACCACATCCTGTCGCCAAAGGCTAGGGGATGTGAATCAGTTAATGACCTTGTACACAGGAAAATTAAGTAGATTATGCCTTAACCCTCCCAGCCCCTCCCTCCCAGCCCCTGGAATAGCAACTGGTGAAAGAAAACTCATTCTTTAGAGTTACTGTATTGCTTAATTTGTAGTGCTCAGTTATACTGCAAAAATTAAGGACAAGTGAGATGTGCTGAGGCATGTTCTTGGCATCCATCTGCTGATTGTGTTACACATGCTTGCATGCAACAGTTTGCATTATGTAGTGAATGTAAACAAGAATGCCCTTAGAACATGTAAAAGTATACAATTTCTCAGTCCTGTAGTAACTCTAATCTTCGAATTCCTTATCTGTTTTATTGCCCAACTCAAATGATGTGAATATCCTGTATTGTGCTTAACATTTCCCCTCCAGTGATTGGAGGTGGGCAGTTTATCATTGAAACGTGTAATGCTAAGTTGCCATCTCAGTTGGTAGCAGACAACTTTTGTCTGAAATACAAGTGAGACAGCATACCTTCAACATCTGCTGTTTCAAATATTTTTGCTATGACCATATTGTACGTGCCGAAGTCAGTCGCATGCATGACATTCCAATTTAAAGCATTTGCTCGTCTTCTCTGCTGAATAAAGTGACAAAATTTACACTGTAAAAGCACTCAATGATGAGAGTGAAAAGGTTAGAATGCCCATCATCCAAGCCCAAGTTTTTGTTGGCTGCAAAGGCAACAACAAGTGATAAGATAAAATATTGAGACCCTCTGTGTTACTTGGGCATGTTCCACCAAAATTCAGCAAAAGCAACTGTGTCAAATCACAATATTGCACCTGTCAAAAAGCAGCTCATCTAGTAATGGCCTGAGCAATATGAGATATTGGGCCTTTAAATTTCTTTTTATTTATCTTTCGTTATATTTTGTGTTGTCTTCCTGTTGTCATCAAACACAAGGTCAACTCTTTTATCAGTTGTCATATTTTGACCTTGACTTGAATGATGCTCTGTGTGTGTGTGTGTGTGTACTATTTAATGTTAAATATGGGTTGAGAGGTATCACCATGTGACCAGGCATATATTTTGCTTGACATGCAATTTTTCTCATGGCTGGTCATTAGTAAAGTAAATGAGAGGTCATAGCACTTTCACATTGCGATGGTGACCGGGTTAGATGTTATCATTTTATTTACTTTCGTTTAACATTTGGACTTTGAGATTGGTGTTTTATTAACTTTTTTATCACAAAGATCTGCTCCCAAGCCATCAAAAAAAAAATAATAATAATTTATATCATTTTGTTTAACCATAAGTGCATGTACATGTAGTTACCCACACTCAGTACCTTCAAAATAGTTCAAAAGGTACATGTATCTTGTGTGGGTAATTTTCACTGATATACCCTCACTGGTACATGTACATGTAAGTTATGAAGTGGTGCGTGCTTCTACTTGATTCTACACACTTGCGCGCGCACACACACACACCTATGCACCCACAAACACACAAAAAAACACACAAAGTCTGCCTACCCAACCCCCTTGCCACCCAACCCCCTTGCCACTCAAGTGAGAGCTACAATGTAGATGTGATTCCAATGCTCTAATGCTGTAGTTTTGCAGATGATGTACTAGAAGTTATTCATACTCCATGTTTTGTTTTGTTTCTTTCAGACGCAAAGTGCTGCAGATTCATCTGTCGGACGGGGTGCATGACCTGGCTGGGATGAACTGGCAGCTACTCTTGTGCCTGATTCTGGCTTGGATCCTCATTTATCTATGCATCTGCAAAGGAGTCAAGAGTTCTGGAAAGGTAACTTGAAGTCCCATCAAATATATGACCCCCCTCTTTTCTGTGATTGGTGTAATCACTGGAAACAAAACTTGTGTTTCATAAGAAATTGCATTGTAGAATATCCAAAGTAAGATTTAATGTGTAATATTGTGTTTGATGTGAAGTATACCAACTACAAAATTGCAACAAATGTGTTGAGACTATGTACCCCTAAAAGTATCAGGCAAAAAAAAAAAAAAAAAAAAAGATAGGTAGATTTGTAAGACACATGATTATATTCATATTCATATAATATGTAAAGAGAAGTTATCAGTTTATTAGTTTCAGACATTTTAGTCTTTCGGAAGTTTTACCCTCGATGTACAACTGCATTTTGACTTTCACAAAAATGCCCTCTGTAATGAGCAATAGTAAAATAAAACTACGAGAAGAACAGTTTTTTAAAACCATGGATTAGTTTATACTGGAGGAGGGAGAGGTAGATGGAAATGCTGGTGATGCCTTTCTTTGCTGTGGGCAGAAATCAATGATGATGATAGACTCTATGATATTCCCCTGGCATTATCGCTATTCATCCATCGATCACAAGTTATGTGCAACTTCCCTTCAACACCCTCATTGACGTCTTGTCGACAGACTTTGAGGCATGTGTGTTATATGCAGAGGCAAAACCCCCAGTGCATCATCACGGTATGTTTTGCCAGTATGATCTGACTCCTCCCCCCCCCCCCCCCCCCCCCCCCCCCCACCCAGTACATATGAACATGACACCACGAGATACATTCTTGCAATATCAGAGTGGATGTTAACCTTTGACCTTCAACTCATAACACGGGGTGTGTAGATTTGCAGGGAAGGCCCTCAGTAGCTCTGATTAGGTATTGCTGAACTAGAAAGTATGTGTGTGATGTGCCATTTCCTGTCTGTTGGCGGAGATGTGACTCCAGCAGTACAATGTAGGAATGAATCTACTGACAGAGAATCATTGAACTTGGTGAGACATTGGGTAATTTCAAGTTCTGTGCTATAGTGCTAGTGCTAGCCCCCCAAAACAGCTCCAACACTGACAGTCAGATTAACAAGGCGATACTGATCAAACTCATCAATCCCAACACGAGGTGCTAGGATTGCACCACCGTGAAGTCCGCAGGAATTGCGCAACAAAAAAAGTGATTGCGCAAATATAAAAAGATCAAAGAGTTTATGAACAATATCAGCGCCAGGTTCGAGCTAAAATTCCTTGCATGGTCAAAGGTCACAATTACCTGGCCGAGCCCTCCGCCAGAACACGCGTTCCGTTACCATGGTAGTTATCCATTACGTGGCCGAGTTTGTGAATGGGTCATCGTGAAAGTAGCGCGGCTCTTCTACAGCTAGTTACTGAATGCAATTTTTCAGCTTTGCGCGGGCCAAATTAGCTCGGGCCAGGAGCTGGCCAAAAATGTATGAGTTACTAGTAAGGGGTACCAGTGAGCCAGAGGTGATGCTGATAATGCCACTGGAGGACTCGTACATGTACATATACTGTCTGTTTGGGGTGGGGAAGGTGGGAGAAGAGGGAAGGTGGGAGGGGAGGGATTAGGGAGGGGGATGGGAAGATGATAGACTGCAGTCCCCTGCTGGACGACTGCCAAGATTCCCCAACGACGTCAACGCAAGCACGGTGACGGACATATAAGCTGTCAGACGAAATCATGGGCGAGGACTAGCTAGCTTCCTGCTCTGGGAGAATGTAGGAGTGGTGACGGGTCATTGAGTCAGTGGGTTCTGCCAGTGGAAAAATACCGTCACTGGCCTTGTCTAGGCTCCAGAATATGAAATTCTCCATTATCCTACCATGTGCTCTTGCAAGACATAAAATCATTCTGAGAATGAAAAAAAAAAAGAAGAAGAAGAAGACATGTCATAGCCATGCTACAGTGTAGAAAGTTGCATTTAGAATAATTTATAAATTCCAGGGTATATTGGCCCTTCAACAAATATCTGGTAAATATTTCATAACTTGTAACTGATAATTCTTTTCTTTAACTCTAGAGATACAAAAGCAATTATAGAATGAGTTTTGTACATCATTTTGAAATACACATGTATGTCAAAAACTGCATTCTCATGTGGAGCCCCCTTGCAAAGTTTTAACATTACTTGTGTAGAACTCCATTGCAGGTTAAAAAAAAAGAAAGGAATAAAGATCCCTACATACATGTATTTCCAAACAAAGCATACCAAAGAAAAAAGAAAGAAAGAAAAAGATTAACTATGTGAACAAAGAAAATTGAAGAGAGACCATACACACCAATGGAAGTGACATTAAAATGAAAAGAAAAAATGCCTAGTATCCTTTATTCATTGGACTCATTGCATAGCTTTGGGATTTCATGCCTTTCTTTTTTGTAGTATTCTTATCAAAGTTTGAGAAAATTTTTGCTTTTTCTCTCTTGACTTTCTGCATCAACCAAAGTGAACTTGAGTGTAGAATTTTGTTCCCGTTTAGCCTCCACAAAATCGACCATTTCTCACTGCCCTCATTCTGGCCTGAAGAGTTATTGTTGTATCAGCCTGAATTCCTGTTTTTTACACAAGGACAGGCCTTAGCCCTGGGTGATATCATGGTCATTTCCAACAATTTCCTAGTGCCCCTCTCCCACTTGTTTTTGTTTTTTTTAATACCAGGATGAGGCAAGCAATGGTAGTTGGGTATGCAATATTATCAGCTGGACATGATTTGAGATCGAGACAAGTGTTCAGAACATCCCAGTGTACCCCTGCCGTAAGAGTGGCTGCAATGAGTTGACTCTTTCTCAATGAGAACTCTACTATGGCCTGGTGAAATGCCAGAGAGAGCATCACTGTCAAATGTGTTTAAGCCATCGAGTTGTGATGAGGTTATCGCTAATGATCTCTGCTCTTGGAGAAGCAATGCTTTTGCCTCCTTCTTAAAATGGCAAAGTGTCCACATGATCAGCAGGGGAAGGTGGTGTTCTGACTCTAACTTTCATCTTTTGGGGTGTCAAAAATGTTCTGGATGAAGTGTAAAAAGTTTGCCATTGGCTGATGTGTGAGCACCCTTTCAATGTGTGTTAAGAATTACCCTCCTCGCCACTCCCATGTCCTTTGCACTTTACGCCCAGAAAGCATTGTAAAATATTCTCAACCATCATGTCATATTTGACTAAAGAGTTTCATTACTGCATGCTTGCACTGATCTGCAGCTAGTGAGACACAATGGATTTAACATTTCTTTGTTATGTCGTTTTTTATTGGGGGGGGGGGGTGCATACTATTCTCTTATCACGGACTGGGTCCTAGGACATCCCCAATGCGTGTGTGTGGTTTCTTGTTTTGCCCAGCTTTCTTACAATTCATTTGATTTGAACACCAAGAACATGTAGGCACTTGGGAGATTGATTTGATTTCTTGCCACTCCTCTGAATGAGCGACATTTATAGATGCTGATATCTTATGTACAATCCTTGGATTACTGATACAAGTGTATCAGTCCCAGTACATCAAACATGCATACATTCTGTGTCACATGCTAGTGGGTCACACCACCCATTTGAGGTGGTGTGGGAGCAAAGCTCAGAATTTTTTTGTTTGTGAAAGTAACTGAATATGGCAAGTGGTGAAATAAGTCATTCATCTCTGGGCAACCCAAAAAAACAAAAATTGATTTATTGTGTCATGTGAAGTGTTGTGGTGCAAGTGTGTGTGTGTGTGTGTGTGCGCTTGTGTGTGTATATGTGTGTGAGAGAAGGGGGGAGGGGGAGGCCTTTTCATGCACCATACATCCAGTGTTTTAAAGGACAGGTTCACCTTGATTTTAAAAAAAAAAAAAAAGTATACATGTGGATTGAGTGAATGCAGGAATATCAGTAGAACACATCAGTGAAAGTTTGAGGAAAATTGGAAGATTCTTTCAAAAGTTGTAAATTTTTAGAGTTTTCTGTGCAGTAACTGCTGGATGAGAAGACTGCTTCAGTTTGTAATGTCACATGCGTAGAACGATATAAGGAAAAAATGAAGGGAATTGAAAAAAAAGTATGTTTTGAAAAAAGTAAAACATTCCCTTATCTTCTAACTGACATATATATGTTAAGGGTAGAGTCATTCCCTTTGCCTTCTAAAAGAGGCAAGTCAAATGCTCTTTTCTTATGCAAGAAAAGTGCAAATATGTTGAATTTTCTTTACATCATTCTACACACATGACATCACAAAGCTTTAGTAGTCTAATTTCCATCCAGCAATGGCAACAATGACACTTTAAAAATTCATAACTTTTGAATGGATTGTTTGATTTTCCTCAAACTTTTTTCACTGATGTGTTCTACTAATATTGCTGCTTTCACTCAATCGACATGTATGAATGTGAACTTGTCCTTTAAAGATGCCTTGATATGACAGGCTACTGTACCTTGATGGAAACTTGTGGCTGTCATGACCAGCATGGGAAACTTCTATTAATGTTCAGGATCGAGTGTGTGTGAAAAAAAGTCAAAGCCACTGTTGCATATATAATCTGTGTTATAAATCAGTCCAAGCAAAATGAAGATAAATTAAAAATCATATAAAGATTGCATGTACCTCCCCTAACCCTTATTGAATACTCCTAAACCAAAAGTTACTATTTAACCCCCCCCCCCCCCTCCCCCTGCAAAAAAGAAGAAAAAAGAAGAAGCAAATGAGAACAATTGATTCTGTTTTCCATTGATTTGTGTACCTCTGTGTTTATGACATTTGGTGACGAGGTGATGACACTGCCAAGGCAGTTAGCTTCTCTCTCTCTGATAGTGGTAAAGCAATGATTACCCTGCAGTATTTATGTTCTACATATCTGGCATATCAATGTCAATGACAGTTCCATGGTTGCCAATTACGTCTTGTTGCATTTCACTGTCCACTACCACTATGTTTCCAAGCATTCACACTGGGTATCAAAGGTGTGAAGTCAGCCCCTTGTGGAGAGTACTGTTTCACTGAATGCTTAGTTTGTGTCACAGACCTGTACATTGACATGAAGGTGGCGTGTGTGCCATCCATCCTGAACCATTTAATGTCACTTACATGTAGAGTAGGGATTTCAAACATTATCTTGGTATCGTCATTTGTCAAACTGCAGTCATTATATCAGTTATGGAGTTGATTTTTTGTGCTCTGAACAATGCTGCTGTAAAATGTGTATACATATTATGCTGATTCAGTGATTCAGAGCCTGTTACTAGTTGTTTTAAGATGGGCATAACATTTATCAGTTTTAGAATTCAGTGTAGTGACAAGAATGTACACTAGTGGCAAATGTATTGCAAGCTATATATCAACTTTATGTACTAAAATTGTGCTACACAGATATACTGGAAAACACTTCTTCAATTTGTTGTGTAAATGGTCATGCTCTACATGTCTATTGTATTACGTCTTAACCCGGCTCTCACTCTCTTTCTCTCTGTATTTACAGGTAGTCTACTTCACAGCCACCTTTCCATACGTCTTGCTGACCATTCTGCTTATACGGGCTGTCACCTTGGAAAATGCCATCGATGGCATTTACTTCTATCTCAAACCTAACATCACGAGGCTAGGTGACAGTCAGGTAGGTGCCACCAGTGACTGTTTACCAGGCCTTTTTTACCATCAATGTTGAATTTTTTTTTCTTTACTTGCATCATATTGGGTAGACAGTACGTGACAGTGTTTGCTGATGTCTGTAAAGATGGGGTGGGGTGGGGGGGGGGACAAGACATGGGGAGCTATGCAGAACCTGAATTTCAGCTTGTTACCACATGGAAGACTCGGGTCTTGATAGAAAATAGGTGTGTTCAAACAAAGTCTAATCTGAGACATATGATTACTGAGTGTAGAGTCGCGTACATGTTGAATGACACATTCATGTTCGGTAGAGATAAAAGGCCCACAAAGTTTAATGTTAACTAAAGAACCAGAAAAACTCTGTTACACCCATGTCTTTCATTGTTAAATGCATCTTCTGCTTTGCTTTAAAAGTGTGTATTGTACCTTGTGCTGCTTGTCAATAAGCATAGTAATAGTGATTTGCAATTTTTCCAAAATGTTTATATTCACCCTCTGTGAAGGTGCTATCAGAGTGTCCTGCATCTGTTTTACGTTGTCAAGCTTTCATTGCATACGATTCTGGCAGGGCAAGCAAACAAATCCTCTTGTCTGCCACAAATTTAAGTCCACTTCATTGTTTATGAGGTTATTTTCAAGTGTGAATGGAAATTTCAACTCAATAATTCTGGTATCTAATCATTGTGCACTCTAGTCACAAGTCATTCTGGACTAAGTTTAAAATCCAGGCAGGAAGGTGCATCGTAAAGATTGTGTGTTGAATGTTAGCTCACAAGGTTGATGTGCTCTTGATAGTGAGTAAGAGAGGGAGAGAAAAAAAAAACCACCAACTGCGGTTTGTACTTTGCATAATGCTTCCTGGCACGTCAGGTAACACCAAGCACGCAGAACCCGCGGGATGTACAAAAATTTTCCACTATCTTGCGCCCACTCTCATGATCAAGCGTGTCAGCTAGGACTCTGGTGCGGAACGCATGAGTCACGACTAGCAGCAAGCGTTCGCAATTCCCAAATCCCTTGAACTGCGGTGACATGCATCGCCTGTGGTGGCAAAAGAAGTTTGACATGAGGTCAGAATAGATCTGTCCTGTGCAATCTACAAAACCACACCATATTTTGATGTAATCAGTCCCGTGCCAGTCATGTTATACGCATTTAGAGAATTTTCGGCAAGTACTTAAACAAGTGGATATGACCTCACAGCTGAGCCTTCAATAAATCATATTCATTCTGATTATAATTTAACCGTTCCTTACAGAAGCATACTTAGTTTACCATGCTGTATTTGTTCATCTTGTGAAAATCTTGGCAGGGCACACCATAGAAATAAGAAAATATAAAGAGTAGTACACAGAACAAAGGATATTTGAAAATTCAAGCACAGTGCTGCCTAAGCATTTATTTGTATCAGTGTCATACAATATTGAAGCAAAGGAGTGAACTAGAAATCAGAGTGTCAGCTCTAGAGTCTAATGCATGGTGTCTCATACTGTGGTGCAAACGTTGTTGCATCAGTAATCAAGTTGTGAGCACGATGCCGTATGTAATCATGACTGCCCTCTGTTAGTTCCCACCAAATCACTTCTCTGATATTCTCCTCTTTTTTTTTCAGGATTGATGTAGCCAGTCACACTCAATGTTGTGAAGTTAAATCACAGTTTACTTTAATGCCATTCATCTAATCATCTTGATTTTGTCCCCTAGAAATAAGTTTTCAAATATACTATTGAATCTTTCTTGCCCAAGTCCAAAACAGTCAGTGTAGCAAGCAGTATGCAAGTCACACCCACGAGTGAGAAATACATAATTGTACACTGACACTTCTTCGGTGCTGTTTTGATTGTACCACAAACCAACTTTAATACTCAAATTGTGTGTGCATATTTCTAGCTTGACACACAAGGGAAATGCTTCTGTGTAGACTGCATACAAGTGTCTGTTACTTTCATGGTTCTTTGCTGTCTTGAGTACAGCGTGTGTGTTGTGTCAACAATGTGAACAGATAATAGAATGCGAAATTGTGATTATTATCTCTGTAGTAAGAATCCTCGTAACTTTTGAGAAAGAGGATGTGAACGAGAAGATACGAGATTCTATGAGAAGGAGATAGAATGCCGAAATTGTGGCTCCGTGGCACACTTGACCCAACTAAATTTTTTGTGTCCTGTTTCTTCTCTTTCTGCAGGTTTGGATGGATGCTGCCACCCAGATTTTCTTTTCGTACTCCATTGGTCTTGGGACCATGGCTGCGCTTGGCAGTTACAATAAATTTAATGTCAACTTCGTAAGGTAAGCACAACGTTCTTCCCCACAAATCCTTTAACGAAGGTTAGGTTTACTCTGCATTTAGGGATTATGTCACTTTTATCGTAGTAGGATTTTCTTTTTCACATTTATTTTTAATTATTTTACAGGTGTTTAGAAATGAAAGATATAGTATTCATTGAATGTTATCTGGTATGGGGAAGTTCACACACGTCAGCTTATTTTGATGAAGGAAGCACTATTCTTAACTCTTTCTCAGAAATGAGTACAAGAAAAAAAAAAGCATTGATAAGTCTTCTGGTTAGCTCTTTATTTTTTATTTTTTGATATATATGATTTGAAACCTCAAGAGAAACAAATGTTCAATGAAAATAGAGTATTTGACAGTTGAAAAGTTTTTCTTTGATGTCAATGATGAAAGAGTCCAAGGTAGTCCTTCCGGCCATGGCGTTTGTGAACTTCCCGTCTCTTCACCATTTGTCTGTCTCTGACGCTCTACTCCCCCCATGATCTTTGAATCTAGGGATGCAGTCATTTTCGCCTGTACTAACAGTGGCACAAGTCTGTACTCTGGTTTTGTGATTTTCTCCGTTTTGGGCTTCATGGCTGGAAGGCAGGGGGTTGAAGTTCAAGATGTAGCGACGTCAGGTAATTTGTTCAGAAAAACGTGACGATCTCTCGCCCACCACGCTGTCAACAGGTGGAGAGATCTCACACCCAGGTATTTCATATAGTGACAAAAGGCCAAGCAAGCTTTTCTGCTCGGTTATCTTTTGTATTGATTATCATTATCTTATTATCTTATTAACTTTTATTATTTTTATTGAATTATTACTTAATGGGCGTGAACTTTCTGCATTTTCCATGAACATTGCATTCACGTTTTGGACCAAGAGCCCTCACAAGCTCTAAATTATACCCTTTCACAACTAATGTTGGTTGCCGAGGTTGAAGGAAGCACACACACAAGTTCACATTTCGACACCCAATACTGGACAATCAATGGCCATCATGAACACACATTTAGATCTCATATTTGGTACAAGTCAAGGACATGTCTGTAACTTAAATCAAAAGATGGTTTATCTAGTCTCATCTCACAATATTGTCATAAAGTTCGAAGCCAAAGAGATATGACAGGAAGATGCTAGCCAGTACTTTCCTATGCATACCCTGCCCAACAAAAGCAAAGGATATGTCAGTGATTTTTTGTTAGGTAAATTCTTTTTCATATTTATTCAGTTGATGCAGTCATTACATAAAGTGTTAAATTCAGCGAGTATTTATTCTCATTCAGCAACAAAATAATTCATATTATATATCTCAATGGCTCCAGCAATATGTATATAACCCACCGTATTTGAGAAATGCAGTTGATCACTCTGACTATGCGCACACATAAATGTTGATAAAGCCAATTGTGTGACTGCAAGCTGAACATTCTACTCTAATTCAATAGATGTAAATTGTTTCATTACCAATATGCTAATAGGATGTAAAACTTTTTGACATTCCGATCTAATACATTAAACCCATACGTGCTTCGAATTTGTTTCACTATGTAATATGACTGGCATTTGAAGAAACTACCCTCATATGGAGTAGATGTTATCTGTATAAACAGACCATATCTACAAATGCTCTTTACTTGCATTTCATATTTTCAAACTTATTAGGTATTGTTTGTTAGGTACATACCATGTTATGGCTACTGAAATATGCTAACAGTTATGATTAATTATGATACTAATCAAGAGATGTAACCACTTTTTAGCCCCATATAAAATCAATCACTAAATTCATTGAGGCTGAAAGACACAATGGAATTTACCTAATTGTCCATTTCACACCATTCACTAACATGTTTATCTGTGACAGCAGCCATCAACCCATCACAGGAAATATGATACTTGTATATTATGATCAAGAGAGTCGAGTATCTCGTACAAAGTTTTGGTAGTATATCAGGAAGGTTGCCCAGTTGCGTAGAGTAGTGATTTTGCAGAATGTATTGACGGGCCCCTTTTATCTTAAGCTTGCATTTTGCCGGTTGAAGTGAGTTTTTGAGGGAATAAATTTTTCTTTTGATGCGGTGACTTGCCCGGTGTTGTCGCCCATTTGAGAACTTTATGGCAATGTTGGCTAGAAATTCACCTTTGATGGACATTTTATGGGAATTTTTTCGGGAGAACTTTTGGATTTTGAAATGATGAAGCAGTTTTTAGTGCTGTAGACATGTGAACTGCTTGGCATTCAACGTACGACAGCTTTTCACCGTTGCCCTCTATGTAGTGTTTGGCTTCTTACATCTGATTTGCCGGGAAGGGCATGTATTTTTCAATCATATCTGTTTTGGGATATACATACATATTTATATATATTATTTCCTCTGAATCACACAAGCTCTTGCTCAAAACCAAGTTCCATGTGAACAAATCAAATTGCAGTGAAAGAAGATCTTGCTTTTTGGTTGTACTGCTACCATGAAATTGTCTAGCAGTCTCATTATGCACCTTGTCCTCTCATCAAGGCACTGTTATAAATACTGAGTTTGCTACCTGCAGTCAATTAAATATTTACAATTGGGTTAAGCCATAGTTTATCTGCTTGTTGTGGACTGCCCCAAAGTACTGTTTAAAAATTATTTTAAAAAAAACAGAAAAAACTCTAAAGTCATGTTAATTTTGCAAAGTGCATTTTGATCTGATATGATACAACATTGAACATGCCTTGAAGAATTGGATGCTACAGTGTGCCTCTTCAAATAACTCATGGCCGCTTTTCATGCATCTTTCTGCATTCTTATTCTTAAAAAAAACACCAAAGTGTCTTCAAATTTAATGCATCATTTTGTACTTTCTGCTTTTCTAATGAAATGAACAGCTGATATTGCAGTGCCCCTTACTGCGCCAACAACATCCACCTATGATTCAACATTGCGCAGACCAATGAATGCCACATTCACTTCTGTTTCAGTGGGATGAATGCACATCTTGTAAACATAGATCAAGGATTATAAAAGGGTACTCGGTCTCTATACTGCAGGATTGAAGAGTTGCCTAACGGATTTGAAATATCGTGGCATTTGATCACACACTCATGATACAGCATGATGATATCTTTCAATAACACAAATGTACTCATCATATGTCAATGTTCATGGTGTTGGCTTACCCAGTCTGCTTTGCTGTGCCATGTAGCATACAATAATTTTCAAAACTTTATATTGTTTCAGTGGCATATTTACTGGTATGTCCAGAGGGATGAACATAGTGGGTCATGTTTGTTTGTTTTTTGGCTTGAATATCACATGCATGTGATTTAAGTTAGAGCATTAAAATCAGTGTATCCATCTTCTCATCCGAAGATGTACAACTATCAATATACCAATGCAAATATTGATTTGGTTTTTCAGGGGCCTTTGCAACCTGTGAATTCTTGGTCAAAATGAATTTCTACTTTGGTGATGTTTATTAGACGTGCATAACATGCTGACAGACAAAGTTTTGATGCAATTTGGTGGAATCACAACTCGACATGCACATGCGCAACAGGCCGGGAGAGAGGAATGTTTAATTCAAATGGATGCACTGACTGAGGAGTAAAGATACCAGTCCTCTGCAGCATCAATTGTCAAAGGCACAGTGTTATTCTAAAGAAATAAAAAGGCATATTGTCACTCTGCTGTATCCCTGAAAAAGGGAGCCGAAAACATTGTATAACTTCAATCATACAGTTGTGAGTGAATTTGAATGTTTTCTGTTTTTCAAACCTTTGTATACCTGTGGAAAATGGGGTTTACTGCAATTGTATATCCCTGGGATAAACTCCACGTAGATTTATGGTCATACACTGTGCTGTGAAATCTTGGCCCTTACAGAATTGCTGCTGGCATGTTACCGAGTTGTGAATTCATTTGGTTATTCTAGACTTCATTCTTTTCTTCCAAATTTGTGATGGCTCTGTTCCTATTCTTGCTTCTTACTTGAGGGCTTATCGTGGAGTGTTGATGTCATGTTTGAAGTCACAAAATTTGAGTAAGGACCACTAAATTTGTTGGAAAAGTTGGTTTTGATAATTGTAAAGTTGTCCCCTTCTTGAGGGGTGTTTTGAGAAGTACATGTACCAGAAAAGACACTGATAACAATTGTTTCAGTTTCATACCAAACATTTGTCTGTGATGACAGTGAAAAGAAGAATTTGATAACCTTTGACTTCATTGGGTTGAAGAGCCAGTGCAGATTTTGCAAAAATGAGACTGATACACAATATAGAATGAGCTTTGAAAACAGCAAAAGGGCATTTACACATAAAACAATCATAGGAACTTTAGGATGAACAAAGAATCTCCTTCATGTCACGCTAGCTTCCCCATGTCAAATGATTTTCCAATAGCTATGATCTTTTATTCCAAATACAACATGTGCCCCCATGGCACATATTTTTTTCATTCATTCGTTTTGTGTGTATCATATAGTTTAAAAGTACCCTATGCGGCACTCTGCCCTTCCCTTGGTAAGTATGTGGTGAGTACGTAACCACACTTTATGGCAGCCAACCAGCCAAAAAGATGGCTGGGTGGAAAGAAAGTCAGTTACGGGCTATGAACGTACCACAAGAAAAGTCCATAAATGCAGAACACGGGCAAATTATTTCCAGTTTCTGATACAACTGCCATGTCATCACTTTTGTGCAGTGTTATACCTACTTGGGCATCATGCTGATATTTTCCAGCTGCTAGAACAGAAAGCTGTCTGATGTATCGTGAAACCAGAATCATCTTCTTCAATGAGGAAATGAGAAAATACTTTCATTATATACTGTTGATGTAAATCATGAAATATTGTTAGAATTCCAACAGGAGCAATAACACTTTTACTTTATTTCCAATTCATTTTCACCCTAGCGATATTAACTTGTGATTGTGTTACTAGCGTCTTTCGAGTCATCTCGTTCTGAAGTTTCATGAATTTGAACATATTTTGTAACAATTTATCAAAGTAATTCTGGACTGTAAATGGTTTTAATGATTCCAGACTGTAAACATTTAATAATTCCAAGCAGATGTAGGAAATATACAACAAAAGAAATTTATATCAGTGTTGATAAACGTGTGCTGATGATTTTGATAAGTCCCTTGTTGAGGCCACATGCTGTTCAAGATGGATCCCTTCATAGCATTAAATGGATATTTATATGACAAATATTCTCATCCAATAGATTTTCATGTCCTTCGCTTTTATCTTTTTCTGAAATGTGATAATGCTGTAATGGATAATGTATATTTTCAGATATTGATATGCCCTTCAGACAAGTTTACCTCAAGATATTCCCCAGCGTGAAAATAATGCCATTGAGAAAGTTTTGAATTCCTAGAGACATAGTGACAATGTATGCCAGTGTTCCCTACTGTACTATGCTATAGACTGTTGCCCCCTTTTTAGGAGTTTGTACCAGATTCTTTTTTTTTTTTTAGAAGTTGTGGGTGTTTTAGCACTCCGTGCACCTTGTTCTTTCTCTTCTACAACACCACCTGTGTTTTCATTTTTTTTTTTTTTTTTTTTTTTACAAGCATGTAATTGTGTGAGACTGTAGCTTCCTTTTTAATGGTGTCTAGTCTGTGGCCATAACATGATTTCATAAGTGCAGCTCTTGCACAGAGAGGGGGAAAAAAAAGAGGGGTTTACCCAAGGCAGTTGTTTCCATCTATTTTTAAGTTGTCAAACCCCAAATTGTATAGCTTCTTTTGGTTTCTGTACTCAAAATCTCTTAATTTTGATGGAACAACGAAAATTGAAGACAAGCCATCGGTTGGTTTCATCTCTATTCACAAATGAGTCATTTGTTTGCTTTCTCTCATCCCAATAGTCGTCATGACGACCATCTTCATTGGTTCAGACAAAACTTTTGTAGCATCTAATAATGATTAATTTATCTCTGCACCTAACTTCATTGATAACCCTTTTCTTCTCCTTTGAAGGTGTCTATTCAACATCTAACATGCTCCTCGAGAAATATACCCAGTTTTCAAATTCATAACTCATATGTGTTTTATTTCTCTATTCTGATTTTGTTCTAGGCCATATCTCTGACCAAAGCAAGTTGATTTGAATATTTTTGTTGATCATCACTTCTGATGAATTCAACATTCCTTCCAAATACAGTTACATGATGTACCTGCCTCATTCAAAATCTAGTCCGAATTGGGGTGGGCTGAATACCGACCCTTTTGCGGGAACGTAGCTTGACGTGGTGAAACCATAAAGCTTATCTGGTTTGAGTTTGCTTTGGTACATCAAATCTTGCATGTCCAGTAACGCCTTTCATACACTAAATGTTTTCATCTCCTCGCAAGGACTGCAAAAGTAAGTATAGTCACCTCTCCATAGCTTTGTGTGGTATATTGAAGCATATTTAACCTGTTTTTTGTTTCGTTTTGTAGAGGAAGCTATGTCCAGCCTCTGACGGCCACATCTTCCTTTCCCTTGTTCTCCCTATAACTCTGCGCTCATCTAGGTCCTGGCCTGGTGTTCATTGCCTATCCCGAAGGTATATCACAGATGCCCGTCTCGCCACTGTGGTCTGTCCTCTTCTTTTTCATGCTCATCATATTGGGGATTGACAGTGAGGTACGTACAATAGTTACGAAAGACGGGGAATACAAGTTGTACAATGCACCATGCAAGCAGAGGTGGTTTTGGTGCTTCTGTGTGGTGCACAGTGGTGAGAGAGGTCAAGTTTGTACCATGATAGTATTCCCTGAGGGGCTTTTAAGGTGGGATTGCTTTCTAGTCGAGTAATCATTTACAAAATACCGACTCTGAGAGGAACCTTTTGTGTTTAGGTCGGAGGATTTGGGAGGAGTGCATTGTGAGATCTCACAAGGGTGTCCCATCCTGAGAACAGAGGTAAATGAAATGTAAGAACTGGTCTTGCCAGTAGTCCTCAAGCTGAGGTCACGCTTTTCAGTGTTTTCTGTGAACCATCATAAAATGATTCACAGGCCTTGTGCGTGGGACATATTTTTGGGTAGTTTGTGATCTTTTTCTTTTCAATTCACTGCATGACCTTTTGCCTACCTTAAGCTTGTTTGCTGGCAGAAATCCTCTGACCTGCAGTGATTAATAGGTAAGACATACAGCAAGTTCATTGTACCATGAAGATGCATACAGCAAAAAAAAAAAAAGTATCTTTGTTACACAATCACTACTTACATCTGGACTTCTTAACCTTTATTAACCTGAGACCTACTTTGGCCCCTACCAATTTTTTTCAAGGCATGGTGAAATCGAATACAATTTTTTTTTTTAAATATAATTTTTGGTTGACATTGTGGCCCACTTCTGAGAGCTACGCAGCCCAACGGTTAAGAAATGCGGACTTACACGTAGTCGGCATAGTTAGTTAACATTGCGCAAAGAATATACACCTTTAACAATCATGCAATGCCAGAAGAACATGTTCGGTTGTAAAGTTTACTATCACATATAATTGAGGTGATACGGGTATGTTGATGGTGGGAATTGCCTCCAAAGTTCACATTGTGTAATCTGATATGAGGTGTTAATACTGTCTACAGGTAGTGGAGGTTGTTTACATGGGGCATGAGACTCGGAAAGAGCCAGTGCAGAGGGACCTTATCGAGTAAATATGTAGGAGAATGGTTATGTTGCCACTTGCAAGTGTGCAGAGGCAGTGGCCGTGTGATCACAGCAGGGAAGTCAATGGAGTTTTTGATTATTTTGGGGGGTTATCTGTGCTTCCAAGATAGATGGAAACTTCCTTAAACCAAACAAACCAAACTGGTGCGTTTAAGGTGAAGTGTAATCCCCAAGGAGAAACAGCTTCCTGTATTGTACCAAGAATTGGTCAAAATCAGTTGCATTGACCATTAATTTTCCTGTTTGGATTGATGGCATTTTTTTTTTTTTTTTTTTTTTTGGGGGGGGGGGGGGGTCTCACATGCAGGCAAGATGGAAATATTTCAAGACAATGCATCATGTATATTGCAGATTATTACTTGATATGAAGAAGTTGCAATCAGTTGTGATTTTGTACCTTTTGTACAAACTTTTCTTTTGTGTGTGTGTGTGTGTGTGTCTGTCTGTCTGTCTGTCTGTCTGTCATTGCTTTTGCACCCTTTTCTGACCCACTGAATGACAAGTGCAATGTGGAGTAAGGTCATTTCGAATCGGTTATTTCAAATAGGTTTGAAAAGAGTTCTTTAAAGATAAAATCACCCTAGATGTGGGACAATGTTATTTTCCACTTTACAATGGTTTAAACTTAAATAGAAGACTAGAGAGGGGCCGTCAAAGGCGGCAGACCCACGCCTAAGTACAAAGTCGGGGTAAACATAATGTGCATTCGGTCATCTACCAGAATTCGGCCACTTAATTGCCAGTGTGCTTTATCACCAGCCAGTGAGTTCTACCAAAGATCGTACACTGAAGTGTACGATCTTTGGTTCTACAGTCACATCACACGCAAATCACATCATTACACATACGGTATTAACACTCATTCACGTACAGGAAAGTCCTTAAGTCTCCTCCAAAAATCCATCGAAAATCCCAAATTCCACTGTCAAAAGTGCAGAATCGAAACTTTTCCAAGCGCGCGCGAATTAAGTCCAGTTTTAAGAGTATTGTCTACGCGACGGGTCGCGGAAAAAGCGCTAAAAATCGAGAAATACGCCGTTTTCTTGCGGGATATTTTGATTATAGCAAGCCGAGAGTGTGATGATATCAAAGGTCGTATGAGTGTACGATCTTTGATGGTATCCACAAAAGCAAAAAAGAAAAACAAAATTTACGTACCCACTAGGCAATTACCCCTATGATTAGTGTCTACGGGAATTATTCAATGCAAGGGTTGAATGCAAATGTCTACTGCACCAGTATTCGGCCACCAACGAGCGCCGCAACGTCCCCGGTGCAATTTTGCACCAACAGTGTAGAGCGCGATGCATTTTCAGCGGCCTTGCACACGCATTGACATTGAGCACGCATATCGTGCAGTGTGACTGCGACCGAGCAAAATGCTCCTCCAACGAAAAAAACAATCAATGTTAATTTGAAAAATCATCAAATATCAAAGGTCGTATGAGTGTACGATCTTTGATGGTATCCACAAAAGCAAAAAAGAAAAACAAAATTTACGTACCCCCTAGGCAATTACCCCTATGATTAGTGTCTACGGGAATTATTCAATGCAAGGGTTGAATGCAAATGTCTACTGCACCAGTATTCGGCCACCAACGAGCGCCGCAACGTCCCCGGTGCAATTTTGCACCAACAGTGTAGAGCGCGATGCATTTTCAGCGGCCTTGCACACGCATTGACATTGAGCACGCATATCGTGCAGTGTGACTGCGACCGAGCAAAATGCTCCTCCAACGAAAAAAACAATCAATGTTAATTTGAAAAATCATCAAATATCAAAGGTCGTATGAGTGTACGATCTTTGATGGTATCCACAAAAGCAAAAAAGAAAAACAAAATTTACGTACCCCCTAGGCAATTACCCCTATGATTAGTGTCTACGGGAATTATTCAATGCAAGGGTTGAATGCAAATGTCTACTGCACCAGTATTCGGCCACCAACGAGCGCCGCAACGTCCCCGGTGCAATTTTGCACCAACAGTGTAGAGCGCGATGCATTTTCAGCGGCCTTGCACACGCATTGACATTGAGCACGCATATCGTGCAGTGTGACTGCGACCGAGCAAAATGCTCCTCCAACGAAAAAAACAATCAATGTTAATTTGAAAAATCATCAAAATACGGGCCAGTTTGTGATGACGGAGAGCGAACTTTCATAAATCTAGAAGGACATAGTCCCTCAAATAGGCCTAAACGTAAATTTCGGAATTCTTACGAACATTTGAGCAGCGAAGTCGGATCGTTGGGGAGTTTATGTGTTCGTATGGTAGCGGAAAATCGCAAAGTGAGAAACGGGAAATTTTCGGAATGGTCACTATACCATGGGGTCAAAACTTCAAGGTCACACAGAATTTGCAAGGGTCAACCGATTATCACCAAAATCTAATCGATTCTTTCCTGTCATTATCCAAACATTCCCTGAACATTTCGTGCAAATCCGTTTACCCGTTCTCTTGTTATCTTGTACACAAACAAACAAACAAACAAACAAACAAACATACATACAAACAAACAAACAAACAAACAAACAAACAAACAAACAAACAAATATACGGAACCCTTTACATAACCCCCTGCCGATTTTCATCGGCGTGGGTAAAAAAGGCTTGATATGAGAAATACAGAGCTTTACGGAGTTTGAACAGATGTATGGGTGCGCCAATATGAAGACTGAATAAACAAGTTTCAAGGATTTTATACCATTGCAAGCAGAAGTGAAATCAAAAGTTATGCCCTTGTTATTCATGATGTCCCAATGCATTAAGTCATTCAACCTTTCAAATTTTCATATCTTTTGAGGGCCCCTTTTCATGGGCCATCACCCAAATGATGCCATGGTCATAACTAATACCGAATATCACCATTGTTAAAAATCCTTAACCACAAAGGTCCTTGCTTGCTTCTGCATTAAGCAAGTACTGAGTAGTACTCTGTTAACTATGTCTGTAGAGCTTCCTGAACATATTACAGCTACTTTTAAAGTGGGATGTATGCATACAAACTGTAAATTGATGCAGATGATAACGTTTTACAACTTTTGTTGCACTTGTGTGTACTTTAGCAACTAGTGTAAAGTCATTTCAGATTAGAATCCACTGTGTCTATGTGTTCATTGTGTTTTTTTCCCTTGGGTTTATGGTCAGTTATCAACAAGTAAATTGATCAACATGGTTTAGGGTTTCTGTGATTTTTTTTTTTTTAATCCTTCTCGATGGGAAGGTATTGCAGTTTGTGTGTATGTTTGCTTTTGATCTTTTTAAAAGGGGGATGATCATGAGGATTGTTATTTTTTTTTTTTCATATTAATATGCATCACTCTTTTGGCTGTGTGGGAGAAGGTGATGGAAAATTGTACATAGCATACTCGTACATAAAAATGAAATACGATTACAGATATACACTGAGACAGATCAAAGGGTGCTGACGGTGCTAAAAATGACAAGTTGGGCGTTGAATAAATTGGCACTGGTGTCAAAGTTTGCAAACTTATTCAAAATGCCTGAGATACCAAATTTCTATCCTTTTTTGTACATCATTAGACAGCTAAACAGGATTTGTAACCAAGCTCTGGTCATATTTGTATTTGGGACATGCTTGCATGCATTGGTACAGGCTATATTGTAAAGGGGATTCTGAAAAATGTGGGTTTTTTTTTTAATGATTTAAACAGAGTTTGCTGGAGAATTATTTGTTGATCATTTTGAAAAAGATCAAATTGTCTTCATGGTACAATTGTGCATTCAGTGAGGAATTTTGTAGCCGTAGGGTGGTACCTGGCAATGTGCATTGTATGATATGACATTAAAAAAAAAGAATGCTTTAGACTTACATTGCTAGCAAGACTGAGTTGCCTCTGGCTGTAAGGATGGAAATAGACTGTTCTTAATTGTGTGTGTGTGGGGGTGGGGTGGGTACACATAGAACGTAGGTGGAAAACACATTAGAGTATAGGTGGGAGAAAGGCGTAACCATGCGTGAAGGATGAATGTGGATGGCTGTTTGCTGGGCTTTCATCCACCGAGCTGAACACAAGAGGCAACGGTATGCTTCTAAGATGTGTTCCAGGGTCCTCAACAAAGGTACGGGAGTGCATTGTTTCACCTCTGATGGCAAACACTGACAAACACACACGCACACAGACAAGGAAAACCAAAAAGATGTTTGATGTTTGCTTCGTAACGCCAGTCTCAAGGCTGTCACGTCCAAACATATTGTTGTATATATATGGGTTCAGCATGACCGGCAGACGGCAGCGATCGGGCATTGAAACAAATTGTGGGAAAGATAATGTGCGTGGGCAGGAAATGCGGGAAGTCATTGGTGGGATGCGTATCTCCACCAGCTATCTCCAGATTCCCCCATCACGGCCGGTTAAGAGTTTCCAAATGATGACCGAGTCAATAGCGTGTCATTGCCAGTATTTTTTTATGTTGAATACTACAATTTGACCGATACAGTATTACGAGAGAGAGTGAAACGGGGGTCATGTAATGGTACCGGTAATTTTCCTCTTCAGTTGAATATATTACAGTTAAATGAATTGGCTCAGTGCATGATGGGGTTTGGTCCCAAATTGTTTTATACGACTGCAAATTGCATCATTTGTAAATGCATAATATCAACATATGTACCCAATCATTTATAGATTTCCATCATATAATCAGTCTTTCATCCATTATAACAACAGCAACAAAGAGAGAAGGGCTTGATCATTCTCTTCTTCTCCATTCCCTTCCCCCATCCATTCCCCTGCCCCACCCCCCTCGTCACCCCTCCTGTGCCACCACTTTGAACAGTTGACACCTATCTATTCTTCAGGCCATCCATCAATACTAAATTCGGACAGTGGCATTGGGCTTTAGACCACAAAAATCACATAAAGAAGAAATAGTTCAAAACGAGGATGAAATGAAAGAAAATATTAATTTAACCACAGATCAAGGCACATCTAAGGCTACAGAAGTCGATCCATTGATGTTTCAGGGCACAAAATCACAGGTGGTTTTGTGAGCATTTTTAAGGGATAAGCATTTTTTTTTTTTTTTTTTTTAAAGGGATGAGAGATTACTCAGGGACAAGAAATTCCAGGCAATGTTACGAGTACCAGGCAATTTCTGCAGTTCCCTTGTAGGAACAGGAACAGGTAACACTTTGGAACAGTTAAAAGCTTTGCCCATGTGCCCTGATTTGATTGCCACATTTGATTGCAAAAGTCCTTGTCCGTATTTAGAACACGGAATCTTACTCTGACAACCAGGTGCAAGTCAAGGTGTTATGAGAAGGAAGCAATTTGAAAGAAAATCTCTTGTCTGAATCTTAATAGACATAAATTCAGGGGGACAACCCTGGTCTTCAAGAAAACATGAGAAAAGAAAGGAAAGATTAAAAAAAAAGATGTGGAGATAGTGGTCATGTTTTCTAATGTGTTTGGAGTAGTGTCTTTATGGGATCACCTCTGGCACTTGTTTGCATGGAAGTGTTCCTCATGATACTAGTAGTCCCCGTGACAGTATTGACCTTTGTGGTACTCCCTTAGTGCATTTCTCTGCTGGCAAATGTCTCATGAGGTATTAACAGAGTTTGGGTGGCTTTAGGCGTGACAGTTAACAGAAAAGCACCACATTGGTAAAATCTGAGTGGAATTTACAGTAAATCATTTGAAGATGTATCCTGTATGTATATCATTGATGAGCAAATGTCGTCCTAAAAACTGTGACGTCCCTTGTATTCGAAGGCCTCATTTGTTTCGTGCCCAGAAAGGGCACACGCACCCATTCACACATGAGATTTCAAATGTATAAGATCATGTGTCTTTTTGTTGCAACATGTCTCACCATCTATTTTCTTTTCTTCTTTTTTTTTTTTTTTTGGGGGGGGGGGGTTTGGTGAGGTTGAGGGTCTTGTGCTTTTGTGTGAGTATGTGTGTGTGTTTGCATGTGTGAAAGCAAAATTTCAATCTACATGATATGAAATTATTGTACCTTGACTACGAGATAAAGTATATATGGCAAGGTTGTTCTGTTGCTTTTTTTTTTAAAGGAGGTGAAGAGAGGAAAGGTTTTTTTTTTTTTCAAATCAGGAGTTGGTATGATCCAAAACATGTCACTTGTGCTGTCCTATATGTCTCTTGCCAATCAAAATATGAAAAAGAAAAGAACAGTGATTTTCGTTTTTCTTGGGGGGGGGGGGGTGTGTCAAGAAAGAATGTTATAGTACCTTCCAGCGTGTAAGAAACACAGATAGGCAGGTGTCTCCATTTCTCCCTATACCACCAGCCTTTCAAAGTTAGAGGAGCCAGAATTCTTTCCCTCCTTTGTCATGCATTATCAGTTGTAGATCACAGAGGCTCTCTATTCATCAGAATGATTGTTTGTGGAGAGCATTACTCTGAAGATGAATACAAAATCCTTGCCACCCACCCCCCCCCCAAAAAAAAAAGAGAGAGAAATCCATCTAAGAGAGGCACTTGAATGTGTACACATTCTTAGTCAACACTTGCATGCACTTTACAGTTTTATGGGCCATACTTGATGCATGTTTACTTCTCCTCCTCTTCCTCCTCTTCTCCTTTGTTTTGTTCTTCTTAGACATTTTATTGTATTCTTCCTTTTCTTCTTCTTTGTCTTGCTTCTTTACCCTTCCTCATCCTTTTCTCCTTCCTGTTTTCTTTCTTAATATTTTTTTTTATATATCTTCCACTCTCAAACAAATACAGCCCACAAGCTCAGCCCTTTTACAATAGGAGTCTGGTTGTCAGCATGACACAGCACTTTACAGTGCACACAAGAAAGTTGCTAAAAAAGCAATATAGCCTTAATGTGCCAAGTTCTCACTTTTTAGATAGATTTTGGCATTTCTTCCAAGATGATTCCAAAGTGAAGATGATAAAATGCATTTCTGCGGCTGTGCATACCTTGACCATCTTCCAGTAAATATAATTTTGCATCCACACTACTAAAACTAGCATACAAACATGAATGATTGATACATGTAGTGGGTAGATTAGCATGTTGCAACCATTTTGCAAAGATAGAAACCAGTAGTGATTTTGAACATTTTGATCATATGTCGTGTATGATATAGTAAACCAGAAACTAGAAATTGACATCAGGAATGCTGGGAGAGGCCATTCAAATGCTAAACTCTTTGTCATGTGCCGTAACTTCTTTTTACCTGCATTTTAAAGGAAATTCAATTGATGATCTGTACAAATAAAAAAAAAATCAACCTGCAGATTTATGTGGCAGATTTTAGAAGTGTATAGATAAATCAATCAATTGTGAAAGCAACCATATTTCCTTCTCTTCTTAGTTGCCAAATAATCTTATTGGCCCAATGGAGCTACCTGTTACTTTGAAGATGTTAAAAAGAAGAGAAAACAGGGTGAACCCAAGCAGAGAGTGCTATGGCCTTCATAGTCTGAGGAGGAAATGGGGCAGAACCTTTAGGATGAGAACAAATTTTTGTCCTTCCAGTGCTGTCTGCTCTGAATTTGCATCCAGCCAAGCCTGCATTTGACAACAGCAACTTGTTTGTGCAGAAGCTCTGTACCCAAATACTCCCACAGTGTAACACACCCCCTATGACGTGCGGGCAATAGGTTTTGTTTAGAGAGCCTGCCAGGCAGTACCCCTGTGTCTATATGCTGTGAAGCCCAGAGTCATTGTTGCCAAGGGGGCGTTTCCCCCCTCGGAACATCCAGTGCAACCTAGAATAATTATGCGAGGTCGTACTCTCACGCCACAGGTCAGGAAAAAGAGAGTATCCCTGGGATTTTCCAAATGAACAAAAGGTGGCTCTATGGGGTTTAAGAGAAAAGTTATGCTCCAGATCCATTACACTACAGGTGGCTCCACTTGTATGCTTCAATATGCAAGAGAATCTGTCAAAACAAATTGATTGTATGGGTTCCCCCCCCCCCCACTTTTAATGTTTCATAGTGCAATTTGCAAGTGCAATGATAGAGGAAAATTGATTAACTGGGTCAATTTAGATATATTTCTTTTCTGTAGTCATACAAATAGGTCAGGTGAGTTGTACATAACTGTACAGGCATTTATTTTTACACCATGAGTATTAGTAGGTATATGGGCATAATGCAGTTCTAAGTTGTATTGCCATTTGCCATGCACTGAAGAGAAGTTTGAAATAATTGAAGGTCCACTTGCGAGAGAAATGGAGCAGCCTCCTTTAAAGCTATGTCGGTCCAATTTTTTGACCGTCCTGTTATTCAGGAAGCAGGCTCACAAGGGCCTGTAGGTGTCCCCTGGGGGAATGATGCATGCCCAGTGAGTTGATGGCCCGTGCATATCACTAGACTCTGATTTAGCTCTGGTCATTATTACCTTGGAAGTGGCTATTTCAAGCAATGGTTGCTCCAGTGATGAGAGGCCTAGAGTTAAGAGCCCCTTGTTGGCAAGGTAGCCTATTGTCTGGTCAAGAACTGAAAATATATACATACCAGAACATATGACTTTTGCTGGATATCAAAGCACAATAGCAAAAACAAAACAAAGACAAGAAACAGTGTGAATACCAATTCTTTGAACATCAGTTGCTTTTGCCCTTCATGTTCACCAGTAGTGATTGTGTTAATAACAATACGTGATATTTACAGGAAATATGTGATGCTGATAATGATAAGAATGATAAGAATGATGATAGCTGTTCATAAAACTTTCATTTCAATTTATGTTGTTTTCGCACACTTATAACAATCCTCCTTATATACACGGCATCTTTGAATTTGGAATATGAAACAAGTTTTGTGCATCTTTTGTGCACTTACAATGTAGTACATTCATTGTGTGAATTTCATGAATTCAACACATTAACACAGATACCCTGAACCTTAGTACACCCTTGTTTTGCTTCTTTTTTTTTTTCTCAAGCAAATAATAGATTATTACCAGGATCTAAGTCCTTTTTCATTTATATCAAATCCAACCTTTTGCTCACACAACAGCATTTATCCAACTCGTGTGTATGCTCGGTATGAGTCCCAACTCAGTCTTGAATGTGCCAATGCCGCATTGTTTTCTCGCTCATTCAGACGATAACAAAGCATTCACAATGTTTGGGTAGAAATGTTACTCGAGAACGCACGTAAACATCGCATGTTTCCTCTCCTCCTTTCATTCCCAAGTCAATCCATATCACTTTCTGGCCGGTTTCCACCGAACAAGCTTCCCCTTTGTTACGATTTTGGTCTTTCTCATGCCAGAATGACTTTATAAAGTCATGGAGAGTATCACTTGCATTTTGAAGTGTCATTTTAGAGAGCCAAAGCAAAGATGGGCTCATTTTATACAAATTCAGCTTTTCAAAAAATTGCAGTAATAATTCAGTGTTGTCAATAGAGAGTAAAGAGTAGTTCCTTCTTTCAATAGCCAATACAATGCTTCATGCACATGAATAAGTTATTTAAAAGGAATGCACCTTTTTTTTGTATTTTAGAGGTGATTTTTAGCTAAAAAGGTTGATGGTAGAATGATAGGGATGATGATGTATACATAGATACACAAAACACCTTGTAGTGATAAATCGAAGGGCATGGAAATTGTAGGATATGATAGAACAATCAATTCAATGGAATTAATGACTGTTAGGTCCACATACAACAACAATGACATACTTTTCTTTTCTTTTCTTTTTTTTTTCCGTAGGATATGCCATGTACATGTAATTAGGGAGCCGGCTCATAAAGTTGAACCATCACCAAGTCATATAAATAGCTCTGACAGTATGGAGTAAGATATCCTTGTACTTTGGAGCTTGCATTTGGCAAAAACTCTTAACTTTTACATATGTACCGGAAGACTGACATCGTGTGGATTGTATAACATGGATCAGATTATTGTGACCAAAGACAACTGAAAACCTGTTTTGTGTATTAATGTCCTTTTTGCTCGTCTCCACATGACTGTCACCCTCTCTTGGTCATCTGGAAAATTTAGCTTATGTCAAATACTAACATCTGGCAGCTTTAAAAACACAAAGATGGCCAAACTTTGGATTATAATGGGTTAAACAAATAGGGATCTCTTACAAAACACTCATGTTCTCCTTCATCTCTTCTGCTCCTTCTTTTCCTTCCTTTTCCTCTTCCTTTTTAATCTTCTTTCCATCTTCTTCCTCCTACTCCTCCTCCTCCTTGTCCTTCATCATCTTCATCTCTGTCTCCAACAGTGCCTGTTTTTTGTTGGTTTTTTTTTTGGTTGTGTCAATGTTGAAAGGCAGGAGGAAAATTTGATTTAATGCACACCTGTGCAAGGACTTGTTGCTGTCTATTTGATATTATGAAGGCCTTCGTTAATTCACCAAGGATTGATTTTGTCCAGCCTCTCGAAACTGTTTGCAACCCAGGCTCCCCCCCCCCCCCCAATTTTCCAAGAGAGTTTAACAAACACTATGACTTTGCTGGCTCTGAGGAACAGGCTAATTGCTTAGGAGATTGAATCTGCTAGATGTATAGGGCTTTAGGGGGTCCAAGTTAGAGTAAACAGTATGTTTGCAATAACCTTTTTGTCAACCGGACATGTGTATTTGTGCGAGTTCTGTTAGATGGTGGGTCTGCTTTAACGAACCCAATGCAAGGCCTACAAGGTGTATCTACACAGCCTGTGAGCTTCCGAGAAAGGTCATGCTGTATATGTATTTTCCAGTAAAGTTAGAGTGACTGGATAGAAGTTTGGTTACCTTTGCTCACTTGAAGAGATTCACAGAAGTGATAACATTAGATTAAGCATTTGATGTAACCGCACAGAAATGCATCCTGTTGCATCATGAACAAATTAACATTCAAATAATCTGTGGAAGTTTGTTACATCAGTCATAGGTGGTTATTAAAGGATGTTGGGATGTACTCGTAAGATATCATTCTACCTTTGACCATTAATGAATGGGGTATGTGGGGAAGGAAAAATAAAGTGGCTGAGTCATTGTACAATGTCCTGTTGTAATACCACAACTACAAGCATGTAGATGTTTGTTTGTTTGTACGTATGTATGTTTGCATGTGTACTGTAGAAGCTTCTGCATCCATGGCTCTGGTTCAAAAGTAATAGAATTGTGTCAAAGAAAGAAAAAATTTGGAAAGCAACTTCAAAAGGAGTTATCTTACTGATTTTTTCAAGCAGATGCAAGTGAAACTTCATGCTTATAGTATCAGGTCTTTTTATCATCAGTCACCAAATAAGTATAAAGTTAATGTATGGAATACTATAGCAAATCTGAATTTATTTTTACATCTGCACAGATCTTGGTGACTGAGAAACGGGGGACTAGGCTTTGCTGTACTGATGTCTAATTCATTCATTCATTCATGTATTTTTGAGGAGGAGCTATCTGCAGAAATTTGCAGTCAAATGCGGGGGGAACCACGTTGTTCAGCTGCCGATGTATTAAAAGAAAAAAGAGAAAAGTGTTAATTTCTTCAACTCTGTATATGGCTCTTTGTCATATGTTCTTCTCTTTGTTTGTGTGTGTGCGTGCATATGTTTTGGAAGTAGATTATCAAACATTTAATCAAACAACTCTTTTGCTGTTCTCCACAGTTTGTCGGTGTGGAAGGCTTTGTCACAGCATTCATCGACCTGTTCCCGAACTACCTGCTGAAGGGCAACCGGCGAGAATACTTTGCCTTCTTCACCTGTCTCTTCTTCCTCATAGCTGGTCTGCCTATGGTGACCTATGTAAGTATTCTTTCTTGGGATTATCATACGGGTCATAGCCCACAAGATCTCACAATAAAGCACAGAAGAAACAAGAATGCACAGCGGCCTCATTCACCACACAACACATCTTGCAACAGATGATCACGATGATACTGATTGCAACAGATTTTGGTGTGGCATAAGAATTTATTGCATACTGGTCTGAAAGAATTTTGACCCGTCCTCAATCAGCCATTGTGTACCCAAAAACTGTAAAGGATGCTAATCCGAATATAATCAAATATAACTCTGCACAAATTTTAGACATGCTTGTGTGGACATACAGAAAATGTGAATAAAAGATTTATCATGTGAGTGAAACACAGAAACTTCTTGATTGAAAGATACATTTCATGTACTGCGCCTTCAGTGTTCCTGACCTATGACCATTGCACAAATGACATTGCACAATTTGTGCTTGTGCATGACCTCCAATATCTCCGAATGACTTTACAACCACTGCAAATAGATTTTATATCAGCATGATGGCTATGTCATCACCAAGCTGTAATCCGCTTCCCGCTAAATACACACAATGTTGAAGGCAATATAAGGGTGGGGGTTCCAGGGAGGGTTGCTCTAGATAATTTCTGGTTCCAGACTTCAGCCAAGTAGTGTTCTTTAATCTTGAAAGAAGCAGTTACTCTTTCCTCTGGCAAATCAATACTGCAAATGAACTGTAGGGGAAAGGCTGAAATCTTCAAGTAATTGCAGCATTGCTTGGGCATATTTCAGCCATATTTATGCAAGATGTGTGGGTGGAAGCACTGCAACTACATATACAATATTTGAAAATTGTTATCTTGGGATAGTGATATCTTTTTCATGTTTTTTCCCAATAATTCAAGATTAATATCAACAGCACTCGAAACAAATCTAACAGTCAGACATCTAACAAATCATCTTTTGAAGTTAAAACACCCATCCAAATCGTCAGTCGAGAGAGTTCTTATGGATATCCCCCCCCCCCCCCCCAGTATCTCTGACAAATTTGTACTGTAGAGTCTAGAGGGGATGTGGAACTTTTCCACTGTTTTACACTTTGTGTCAATATGTGATCAGCAAGTTCATGCCAATAGTGCAAACATGGGTTCATGGGAAATCAGAGACCCCAAAAGACATGCCTTGGTACCTTATATTTGTTCATTGTTTGCTTTGTCAATATCTTCTCCTGCCCCCCCCCCCCCCCCCCCCCCCACTATTTTGCTCAAGCATTTCATCTAATGCAGAATAAAGTTCAGTATATTTGCCTCCATTGAAACACTTCTTTAGTCTCGTGCCAAGAAATGACACACAAAAAAAGTATTGTCATGCTGCTGGATGTTTTTTGGCGAACAAATCTGTTTATACCCAGCCACTCCTTAAAAGAGCTGAATACCAGTTTATTTTCATCGAGGGCAGTATATTCCTAGGTAAGGGCTCAAGAAGATAATGAAATGAAATGATTGATTATATGAAGTATGAACCACATTGCAAAGATACAATACTTGTTTACCAGACATGCTTGAGTGCAGGTAATCAATTAATAACGGTACAAGAAAACATGTCTCTGTTCACATTACGTGAGACATTGCCTTTCACTCCAATCAGGCATTGTCTCCATATTTGATAACAGAGAGGAGAAAAAAATGCTGTGCAAAATTCATGTGTGCTTGTAGGTGTGGCACAATGACTTGTATGGACTAAATGGGCACAGAATTTTGCTTTACACATAGACACAATGCTTAGTATAGCATCTGCATCACTGTGTGCGCTCAAGCATTGATATACGCCCCCAAATACCAATGAGCCATTGCAAAGTAGATGCTGTTGATCTCAAATACCCTTCACTGAAGAAAGAGTCATCCATAATCCTCCCTCGTCAAAATGCAAGAAAGACTCGCTGCAAATAAACACCAGTTCACTGTTAAAAACTAACAAGCAAACAAATTAATATACAGTGTATTATGGATGGAGAGGCTTATGCAGGGAGCCCTAGACCAAGGGGGATGGAAAAGGGTGGAATGTGGACCTGGTGAGGAAATGTTATGATTGGAGACCGGTTGTAACAATTGCCATCTGTCAGTACCTCTGTGTGCTTTACTGCCAATAGAGACTAATCAAGAGCTTTTTCCGTGCATTTTTAACCCCGCTGAAAATAGAATCAGGAAATGGGGTATTGTTTGATGTAGGGAAAGCCAAAGAGGGGACCATGATCCAAAGCCATGCAATTATGTCACAATGCCGACATCCAGTACATGCCCAATGAGTCTGTGTGTGAGAAGTACGGGTTTGGGTCAGAGGTGATGTTATGACATGACTTCTGGGGGTGACTGGAACATAGACCATACAGGACCGCATAATGTTATTATATGAATACTGACTGAATAGGTGGAGAGCGCAGTTCAAAGAACTTTGGATTTCTGTAGGCTGCTGATGAGTGATATCCGCACATGAAAGCTGAAGAGAAGTCTAATAACATTATGAAAGAGCTATGAACTGCAATATATGCTCTTCATGCTACAGTCTGTAGAAATTGATGCCAGTGACTGGTATTTTCAATTATCTGCATTGATAGAGTATATCGCAATTAGATGTTGAATATGTTTCATCATATCTGTTCCTGTGGGATGTCAGAACTTTCTCTTTCACCTGCTCTTATTGCTGCAGAGAAATCAGATTCTTAAGAGATGATATAACAATCTTTCAGAGAGTGAATGATAATTGATCAATCTCAAAAAGAAAGAGAGACTTAAGTTAGAAGTATCCATTATATCAGTGAGCTTTCATAATTCTAATCCAATGCCACCTGGCAACAGCGATGTTAATCAGATCTGCACGAGCATAAGCAACCAGGCATAGAATCATTGTGGCAGTGTTGTGGTCTAGTAGCTCTAGTGGATTCTGCACTGCATTTTGAATAAGAAAGTCAATGGTTCAAGCCTGTCACAACACTTGTGCTTGCTGGTTAGCTAGCCCACTGTGTCCACAATCAGGTACTCAAATTGAATATAGCGTATCAGAAAATGGCAGCCTGGCTAGAGTGCTACCCAGAGACTGAAGTGCTTGTAATGTGGATGCCGGCTTGATTCTATTGACCAGGGTAACATATTGCCAAAGGCTCTGAGCACAATGGCGGCATAATGCTCTCCCAAAATGGCTGTAGTTATGTTAGCAATCCCGGTGATGAAGTCTTCAGAACAGTTGTTTTCATATCCACATTGATTGTTTTTCCTTCTGTCTTACCCCACATGCAGGGAGGGATGTATGTGTTCCAGCTGTTTGATGCGTACTCTGCCAGTGGCAGTGCCCTCCTATTTGTCTCATTCTTTGAGAGCATGGCTATAGGCTGGGTGTATGGTAAGTTTTGGGGGTACACAGCCCTTTTCTCCACATGTTTCAAATGCCTAGGAAATCTTGGAATATCCACTGCCGGCTAAAAAATTATACCAGAATGTAATTAAGATAAACTTCATGTTGTCATATCGTGCCATGTGTCTCTCCAATCTAATTCTTGCAAGGCTTTGGGCATAATCAGGCATTATTCACTCAGATTTCAATCTTTGGTAAAGTTCCATCATAAACAAAATTCTCACTTTGTTCTTTGCATTATTCTGAGAATTTGGAAATAAATGAAATGAAATGAACTTGGGCATTTACTTTCAGATCTTGAAAGACATGAGTTGGAATAGCTATCTTTCGTGACTGAAATATCCTCAACAGATTCCATGATTTATTGTGTGATTGCTGTTAAACATCGAAGATGTCCAGTGCAATGTGAAGTAATTCTCTTTATCCATTTCCTGTGTCGCCTATTTGCAGGAGCGGATAGATTCCTGAGAGACTTTAAGACGATGTGTGACTTCAAGGGTCTGTACCTGTGCGGCCAGTACCTGAGGTTGACCTGGATGATCACCACTCCTTGCTTTTCCATAGTAAGAGCATTGCCATGCTGACAGCTACTTATCAAGCTGTTTTGATTTGTTTAGTGTTGCCACCTCTTTCTCTTGAGGGATGGGTGCATGGGGTGGGGATGGGGGTGGGGGTGAGGGAAGTTTATAAAGTGAAAGATGAGACTGGAAAGACAAACTAACAAGCTTCTGAGAGGAATGCAGCACAATTTTTGTTAACTTCCCCAACTGGTATTGTATGCAATTAAGGATGCCTGGCTGGTCCAACATTGTGTGTGTACTCGTGTCACAATGAATTTTACAAGGTCTGACTTGATAGTAGTGTCCTGTCTGTTTTGCACCCAATGAATTATAGACAGCTATGTCTGTGTCAAGCCATAGCGAGAGTGCTCTAAGAATCGGAATTCCATTGTCTTTATAGACCTACCCTCTCAAACTTTAAAGGGATCATATAGTTTTGGTTGAGACCTAATTTCAGGTTTCTAACATTTTTTTTTGTGAGGATAAGGAGAAACTTCTTATGAAATATGAAAGATCACGTAATTCCATGTGGAATTCAATGTTTATTTGATGAAAATTGGTTTTGAAATGGCTCAGATATCCAAAACAAAGCGATTCTAATAAAGTGTGGGACCCACACTTTTTTATGATCACTTTGCTTTCCTTTGTTTTTGAATGTTTCAGTCATTCCAAACCCGATTTACATAAAATAAACTTTGAATTCCTCTTAGAATGGTATGATCTGTACTATTTCATAAGTGTTTTCTTGGTATCTTGCAAAAAGTTAAAAGCCCAATTCACATCTCCACCAATACTGTACCATCCCTTTAAATCATGAAGGAAGATACTTGTATAATGGCAGTTTTCTCAAGTAAGCTGTAAAGAATATTCGTGTGCATGTATTCCTTCTTGTCTCGCCCACCGGAGGTGAAGGCGAGACTAAGGGATCCAAATGGCGTCCGTCCGTCGTCCATTGTCCATCCGTCTTCCGTCGTCCGTCGTCCGTCACAAATGTTAAAGTTTACCTGCAAGACTCTCTTATGATGCATAACTTGGCAACTGTTACAGCAATGGCAGCCACACTTGGGTGATAGAAGCACTAGGGGTATCTTCATGTTATGGTGTTGTCAGAGGTCATGTGATGATGTCAAAGGTCATTTGAGGTCATATATTAAAGAGTATGTGCAAGACTCTCTTTTCTATGTTAAAGTTTACCTGCAAGACTCTCTTTTGACAAATAAATTCACACAAGTTGCTTGGATTACAACCTAACTTGGGTCATAGATGTTTACTTGCAAGACCCTCTTATGACATGTAACTCGACACATGTTGCTACAATGGCAATCAAACTTGGGTGATGGATGCACTGGGGGTACCTTCATGTTATGGTGCCGTAAGAGGTCACATGATAAGGTCAAAGGTCATTTGAGGTCCTATGTTAAAGTTTGCTTGCAAGACTCTTTTATCACGCGTAACTCAGCACATGTTGCTACAATGGCAATCAAACTTGGGTGATGGTAGATGTCTCTTGGGAAGTTGAAGGTAACCACAAGGTCAAAGGTTACAGACAGGGGTCAACAAACTTTAAGGGCCCAATGTTAAGTTTTTAGGGCGCATTTCGTTTATAACTTTTGATCCCTTTGTCCGTTTGTGACCAAACTTGGATGGAAGATGTCCCTTAAGGAGGTGAAGGTCGTCACAAGGTCAAAGGTCACAGACAGGGGTCAACAAACTTTTAGGGCCCAATGTTATGTTTTTAGGGCGCGTTTTGATTGTGGCTCATAACTTTTGATCCCTATGTCCGTTTGTGACCAAACTTAAACGGTAGATATCCCATGGGGAGTTAAAGGTCATCACAAGGTCAAAAGTCACAGAAAGGGGTCAACAAATTTTTAGGGCCCAATGTTAAGTTTTTACGGCGCGTTTCGATTATGGCTCATTACTTTTGATCCCTTTGTCCGTTTGTGACCAAACTTGGATGGTAAATGTCCCTTAGGGTGTTGAAGGTCACCACAAGGTCAAAGGTCATAAGCAGGTCAATTAACTTCTGGGAGTTATAAAAAATATGAATTCCTTGTACGCGAATGGGCGAGACACAATTTGGCGATTGCCTTGTTTTGTTGTTGTTCTTACCTGCATCTGTAGCTAAAGTTATTGGATCGAATACAAGCTCCTGTCCTCTGTAAAAGAAATAATCAGCATTCCATTTCAGCTAATATTTTTTATTATTTTATGGTTAGCATTTTTGTCAAGTATGAAGACAAGATAATAAGAACAACTGTCAAAATTCATTGTCCTACACCTGCTTACAGAGTACTCCTTTTTTTTTGTCCCCTAAAGGCCATCTTCATCTTCAGCCTGGTGAAGTACAGCCCGCTGAAGTACAACGACACGTATGTGTACCCCGATTGGGGCTACGCAATCGGCTGGCTCATGGCCCTGTCCTCTATGATCTGCCCTCCTTCCTACTTCTGCATCCAGCTCTTCTTCAACAGCACTGGCTCCCTGAAAGAGGTGTGTGGTGTGCTCCATCTTTTAACTTCTTAACCCATTCAAGGCCATTTAAGTATGAAGCTTCTGGTGAAACTGATAGGTGTCTCACTATGTGAGAGCATTATTTCCAAAAGTGAACAGATTGCAGACATGCTTGATTTTCATCGTACTGGTGTTAACCAAGTGATGAAAAAAGAAATGACTTGCAAATCACACAAATCAGATAGTTTGGGGATTAAGTCGTTGCTTTTTTTTAATCAGTACACATTTGTCCGCCAGTCTAGTAATGAAAAACAATGGACTTTTTATTAGATATTTACTTCACATTGAGGCTTTACTGTTGCTTTAAGTTTTAGAGTATGGATACCATTTGTTGGCTTTGTATTGCTGTGTGTTCATTGAAGAATCAAAATGAGCATAAAATTATTGCAGAGTATGTCACCACAAATATTTTTGAAATGCCATCCATGCCCCTCTCTCATTCATCTTCCCCTGTCCATCCCCAATGCAGCGCTGGACGGTCCTGACCACCCCCAAACTGACCCACCTGAGGAGCAATGAGGGGAAAAAGGACAAGCCGAATATGGAGCTGACCAAGGTGATGGAGGACAAGAACGGGACCAACGGGCTCCCACCCCCTTCGTACATTGAGGTCTCCGAGACCAACGGCGGTGCGAAGACGGAGGACGTGAGCGTGAGAATGCAGTAGGCCACCCCCCCCCCCCAACTGCAAGAGGTGGATGTGCGACAGCGATGATACCTTGCACTTTTTTATTACTAAGAGAGCTTACTATGGGATCCATGGGCATCACTCCAGACTGTGTTAGAGGGCCTACCCATCATCTTTTGTTAAGGGACCACACCCAATGGGGTCCACTTGCAATGCTGCACCTCCTCATTCTGCTCTGCTCTGCTGCACTCTAGTTCTTTGCATTTTAGTTCCGTTGCATGGCGAATCATTTGCTATGCACCTGAGATGTTTATAGAATTCAGCGTAGCAATTCTCGGAGGAGGAAGAGGCGGGTTTGGGCAGTGGGTGCAGTGTGCTGAAAATAATGATCTAATTTCAGGCAAAGGGGTGATGCCTGAGGCACTCAAATGAATTGTGATAGAAAAATAAAGTTAGAGGCCTGAATTTGGGGATCATCAAAGCTGACTACGTAGCAGTAGTTGTATGGTGCTAAATGTAATATCAAACACCTACACAATGGATAAGAAGGCAAATACACAGGTGATACCATAATCAACAACTTAAATACTATATCATATATAGTGCCGGCCAGGTTCAATGCTACAACTGACATTTCTCTTTTTTCTTTCATTCATCATTTGCATGATCAAAATTGAGGGGAAAATGCCATTTCAACAACCTCACCGAGGTGAGTGGAATGTGTCAAAGTGTCTCGGAGACGAGAACCTGAATTCATATGAACAAGCCCTAGTTTAAGGGCTTTGTTGTTGCTGTTTTAACAGAGCTGATGACAATCACAAGGACTTAACTGCAAATTAGGGAGAGGGTAAATTTTGTGATGCACAAAACTTCTTTCAGCGTTTTTCATTTCTTCTCACAAACTCTTTACAGCACTTGGGCATCACTGTGCATATCTGTCCACAGAAACAATCCATATATCTCGTTTCTATTGGGGAAAGACACGATGCTGTGCAATTTTTGCTGTGGAATGCATTTTCGCAGCAAGATAACTCAAAGTATTTGGTCTTTCACAGGCAGTAGAACTAACCTATTGAAGCAGAATCATGAATTTTGAACTGTCATGCAAACTTATGGTAAATCATTGAGGAAGTCAGTGTATCGCTGTAAGGACAATAATGTACGTGATGGAAATTGCTAACTTTTGTGTGATTAATTACCTTTCTCGAGTCGCGTAGCCCTTTGTGATAATGATGTATATTTGCAATTACTAAATTAAATCAAACGTAGGAAACTATAAGAAGATAGAAATATATGCATACTCTGCTTTCTCCAAGTAGAAGTAAAGAGCAAAATGAGCTGATTGTGTGTGTGTTTGATTGATCTTAATTTAGTTGAGTTCAACTGAAATATGGCTTAATTTCACACTGACTGCGAAGAGTACACAGATATTTGAGGAGGAGGTATGAATGCCAAGTTGTATATTTGTTGATAGAATGCTTATTTTATTTTTGTCTTGCAAATATGTGTATAATTGTTGGTAGTGTTATCTGTAGTTGTGTTCATAAGTAAACATAGAAGACCCAGCAAAAATTGCTGAAATTTTTGCTCATAATCGAGTACTTCAAGCCACTTGCATGTTTGCTTTCATTTCCTTCATGAACTTTGTCCATTCTTAGGTCAAAGATTATGCATTACTGTCAGTTTTGTTTTTTTGTTTTAGTTTGGACAGACATGTGTGAATTTTAGCGTATGTGTTGTTTGTTTTTCTTTTTCAGCAGACCACGTTATGTAGATTTCTTGATTTAGTGAAAATTGGAGGTGTAGGACTTAAATCGCTTGTACATGGCTGAGTGTGGGAGACAGGTTGTTGTCCTCACATGGTGATTATTTTGTATACAGACTTAATACTCAAAGTGGTCCAATGGCTGAAGTTGCTGTTTTAGTGGAGTGATATGTGATAATCAGGTGCAAATGCCAAAATTCTGTTTTTCCTGCCTGGATGGATGTTTTTCGTATTTCTTTCCCCACTCTATTCTTCCAACTTCACCGTTCTTACAGTGATGGATGATGATTCTCGGATGAGTGTTGTACAGTGGGAATGCCAGGTTAGAGGTCCAAAACAAATCTAAAAGGAACGGGCAGAGTTGATAATAGGTCCAGGTTGGTGCACATTTCTACTCTTTTGTTCCATTTCACCACTCTGAGCTTAAGAAAACTTCCTCTGTCATAAAAAACCCACCCCTTGTTGGAAGCTTCCAGCTTTAACATTGGCTTCATGTGGTACCCTCTTCTCCCAACAGAATTGAAGCTTGGATATTTCTGCTTGACTGAAGATGGCATAAAAGCTAACTGTATCCATTATATGTCAAACACAGAAAAAAAAGAATGCAGTTTATAAAAGACACTCTTAAAAAAAAAAATTCTACTGAAAGTCAAGTGTTTTCATAACTGTAAACACTTCTGAAAAGCATCCAAATTCCGCCTCCCTCTCCCTTGGTAATCTGTCCATTTATTTTTTCCACACTTTGTACATAAACATGCTATCATTCCAGGTGATATATATTTTGTTGAGTGTCAAATTTGCATTATGAGTCTGCTGCTTTTTATTTATTTTGTTTCTTTTTTTTTTCAGATTGAGCAATATTACAGTAAGTTGTAGATGTAAGAATGTGTACAGTTAGTGTTCGCTGGTTGAAGTTATCATCACAATGTGATGGTCAAAGGTAATCACTGTATGATAGTGAATGGGTCAGGTTTATGGGAGAACATTCAATTGTTAATGACTTTTGTTTTGGTGAATTTATATATATAACTATGATGCATATTTACATATAATTTGCATAACCTGTACTTCCAATTTGTTTCCGGAGATGACATTAGTTTTGAACAGTCAGAGTTGATAAAGGTTTTAAACCACCTGCATTTTTAGTGCCACTCCCTTCTGGGTGCTGGAGGAGTTTTTTTTTTCCAGTTTTTGTTTGTTTGTTTTTACTTCAAAAATATTTTTTAAGAGTGCATGCATTTGAGTCTCTTGTCAGCATTGCACACGACATGACTGGAATACCGAGACCAATGCAATTTATCACAGTACAGCTGTTTTGTACAATGAGATGCGATGGTTGTAAAACTTAAAATCTGTCTGTGTATGTGTGTGATTGGCGTCAGGACTGGATTGTATCTGAAGTCTCTCATGCATATTCATGATGTAGGCGTGTGAGGGCATGCATATGCATGTGTAAAGTCTGAAACAGAGCAGCAGAATCTGTGTGGAGTCCATGGTCGAAATCTGTAGTCTTTCTATTTACAGAGTGCAATGAATGGACAAAAGGTTGCAATGAACTCGGCATCTAACCACTATTAAGGATTCTGTACCCACAGTGTTTAAACTGTAACTTGGTTATCTCGTTAGAGGAAGAAAAAGGCCTATTTTCAATACACCAGTTTGGTTTACCCAGCAGGATGTGTGAGAGTAAGGATACCATTAGCATTAACAAGTTTGTATTGCAGCTGACTAAACACCACAGCGTGGGACAAAGTCACAGAGAAATCAACTCTTTGAGGTCACATGAGGACTGAAGTCTCATGGCAATTATACTGACCTTGTAGATTACATTTGCAATGTTACCAATTGTAAAGCAAACGAAGGAAGGAAAAAAGTTTGAAGGCATCTAGTCTTCATTCTGCATTGCCAGATGTCAAGTTGAGATATGCCAAACGTAGACACTCCACGTATAACAAAGGAAGGTGGTTTTTTTTTCTCTCATTATGTTCTCAGCATGAGCCCCCTTTTCATATGTTACATATTATATGAAAGTACAACTCTTTTAATCAAGACAGAATTGAGTATTGAGCACAAGAGTATACACATATAATGTATATATATATTTAGTTTTGTTGAGACACCACTGCTGTTGCATAGAAAATTTAAGTGGCAAAAAAAAAAAGAAAAAAAATCATATGAAAGTGAATGGATAGTTTTTGCAAATGAGCTGCTGTGGTGGTGATGGAAGGTACATGTATAGTTGAGTTGCAATCATGATCTCCGAGTGCCATGTTTCCATTTCCGTGCTGGGGGTGGCAGCACAACAGAAGTCCATCCAAAACCAAGCAGGTTCTACTGCTTGCTATACAGAGCAAAAATCAAATCTTAGGAAACACACTATTTTTCTATGTAGTACCAGAAATCTTAGTGTCATGTATCGTAACATTACTTTATAAGAGTTCATATACCAAGAAAAAAAAAAGGAAATCGGCAAAAAAAAAAAAAAAAAAAAAAAAGTTTGTTCATGTGTGTGGAAACTGTAAATTCAGATTTATATGGGTTTTCATTATTCTACTACCGAGTATGGTGCCATTTTTGCTAAAAAAACACACAATTTATGAATTCGCCCTACTACTTCTACTGGAAAAGTTGATTGCCCCTGAAAATTTGTGCATTTTGTGGAAAGATGGAAATAATGCTGCTGCTCACATTGCGTTCAGAATTTCTTATGTTATTTGTAGGCCTTTGCAGACCATTTTTGTGTAAATGACAGCATCACAAGAAGTAAACCAGGTACTTTCTCCAAAATATTGAGGAGCGGCATGCTAAAGCAGTTGATATACATGTATTGCTCTTATCAATCAATATGCTATGGATTTCTTTTCTCTTTATGGCATACTGAAAACATATTAAAATGATTTGCAGCGTTTTTTTCTATCCGTGGCTACCCACCTCTGTGCGTCTGTGCATACATTTCTGTTTCTAGATAAAAAATAACATCTTGTCTTGTTCTCAATCTCCATGCCATTTACAAACTGGGTTAAATTCTCACACTCGACTAAGTAAATTGACAACTGTAGTGTTGAAGGTATTTGATAAGTCTTTTTACAATTACTCTACATGCAGAATTTGCTAAATTACCAAATGTTTGTCAAATAAACATTTGGGTTATTAATTTCTGTGAAGAAGCACTGCTACTTAATGTCATCCTTTTCCAAATGATTGCCGCAAGTGTAGCTATAGGAGAAATTACTCAAGTTATCAAGTAAAGTCAAATTTTGAGGGAAAAAAAAAGAAAGAGCATACTGCAAAATGTAAAGAAAAATTAATTCTTGTTCTGATAGCAAATGTAATGGAATTCTGGTTGATGTATGATATATAATAAATGTGCTAGATAAGTATTGACCCATTTGAGACTTGATGGCAATAACAGGCAGTTGTAATATATATATGTCCAGGTATTGTGTGCTGTTTTGGTGGTCCGCCACGGAGAGTGGAATGCAGACTTTATTTCACATGTATGTATATTGCGCTTCTTTGTAAAATATAGGAAATATGTGTCTCAAGAGATATGAAGCAAAGTAAAACCATGAAAACACAAGGATAAACATCAGCTCCTCTGACTTGTCGACAAGACTTCAGATTTGGGAGAAAATGTTGCTTAAATTGTAAAGACTATGCTCCATCATGTTCATTAACTCTTTTAGTTTGTCATCTGAATGATATACCCATTCAGCATAGTAATTTTGTGGTCTGTTGTGTCTGGTCATTGACTGGGTCATTTGAAGCATTATGTTATTCTTTTTTTTTCCAAGCTTGTGAAGTATAGAGAATGTCTTGCATCATTCATCATAAATAAAAGGGTCTCGGACTTAAACTGATATGCAAGGAAAGTTCCAACGCGTTGAGTCGCTTCATTTTTGTGTTCCTGACATTTCAGAGTCATGCTTTGTGTCACGGAAAGAGTGATAGCTTTATAGCCCATGTGGTGATAGAATGAAAACAGTGATAACTAGAGAAGCACTCTGAGAGCGCAGACCTCCGCCGAGCATACAGCTCATTTCCACCGCTGATCTTGTTCTTCCATAGAGGTATCAGTGATTTCCACCCGTATGTACTTATAGCATTGTGTGCTGAAAGTCACCCTATTTCCCAATATAGAAACCTTTTGTTATGTCATAAACTTCCAGCTCCACGGCGCGCCTCGCCTTGGCAGAAACTAGAGCACGCACTTTAGTGTGTGCATGCAAACCTCAAATACGCGCAGCCTGAACTCCCAAGTTCATTGACCCTACCTGCCAAAATATAAAAAATCCTCCATAAAATCCCAAAAAATTCTCGGATCACTACCAAAATTTAATCATCTGTCACTTGTATCATTCTAAACCTTTCCTGCAAGTTTCATCCAAATCCGTTAACTACTTTTTGAGTTATTTTGCACACGGACAAACTAACTAACAAACCAACGGTAACGAAAACATAACCTCCTCCCTTGGCGGAGGTAATGAAAGGAGTGAGCAGTTACTACATGTGTATCATGTGCCAAGTTGGACAAGCGATAAACTTGTGACCACCTCATCTAAAAAATCAGTGTTGAGTCACCCAAAGATGGTATTTTTTCAGCATATCATATAGTAGAGCTTGTATTTGGGTTGTGTGACTAAAACTTGCTTTTGGACTTCTTTAAATTTTGTGTAGCATACCTTAATATAAAATGAAGGAAAAGACAAAGGAAGGGAACAACCAGTAATGACCCATATCCACAGATTGGCTGGATATTACATTCCAACAGAGGAAGTCGTGTACCTTCATTTGCACATTCCAGGAAAGTCATTAGTGTGCGAGGGCAAAGTGAGCTATGAACCTTGGCGAGAGATGCATATTCCAAGATACAGGTACAGACCTGTTCGGTTTGGGCCCCCTTTTTTTTTTTTTCTCCTTTTCTTTTTATTTAATGTGCATTTCCGCCATAAATTTAGGGTATCGCCATACCCAACAATAGTTGATTTATGCACTGGCTATAAGCAACGCACCTGACTCATTGCATAAACCATGAATCGTTTTTTTCTTATTTTGGAAGCTCCCCAGTCATAGTTGACATAAGTTAGTGTTTTACAACTTAAAGAAAACCAAAACCCAAAGAGAAATGTGGATTGGGTGAAAGCAGCAACATTAGTAGAACACATCAGTGAAAGTTTGAGGAAAATCGGACAATTGATGCAAAAGTTAAGAATTTTTAAAGTTTTGGTGTTGGAACCACTGGATGAGGAGACTACTAGACGTTAGACATGTGTGGACAACATTATGAAGAAAATATAAAGGGAATTCCACAAAAATTTATTTTTTCATGAAAATTACACATTCCATTAACTTGATACTGACATATATGTCAAGGGTAGTAATTATTTCCCCTGCTTTCTGAAAGCAGTTAGTCAAGTGCTCTTTCATTATGCTAGAAAAGTGTATGCACTAATACAAAATACATGTATACCTGACATTATGATTGAGATCAAAATAAATCTGCAAATTGCTCAGAAAGATGGTGGTGTCAGACCCTGATCATCAAAGGCACAAATGCACCTGTGGAATTCTTTTGTGCATCAATGGAAAGCTGAACAGCTGTTTGAGATAAAGGCAGTTGAAACTTCATTTCTTCAACCTCCTTTTGTTACATCCAGGTGGTCACACATTTTTTCTTTTGTCTCATTTTGGCTGGCATTGTTCATGTCAATCTCATCATCTATTATTCAAAAACATTCTGTTTCCACAAGGGTACTTTCTCTCCTGTATTACCGAAAGGAAGCAGGCATGTGTGTGTGTGTGTGTGTGTCTTGTGTGTATGCCTGCAAGACTGCATGTTTCAATGCCTTTGCACCTGGACAATATCAAGACTGTATGGTATATGTATGCCTAAACCTGGAACCCAACTGGGCTGTGGGCATATACCATACCATGGATCTGCTGTGTTCCTTTTAGCATTTGTGACCGTGCACCTCAAAATGAACATAAAGTCGCACACACTGATTTTGCGCGAGGACTGAAAATAAGTAAAATTGGTCAACCTAGCCGAACTTGACTTTTTCATATTTTTTAAAAGAGCGGGTCTTCTTTGACATTATGCTAAAATTTGGTATCATAAAACGGGCAGGAAAATGTTTTTTTATAGCAGTTCATCTCGAACATTTTTGGTAGAATAGTGTGATTAGGTGTGTCTTCAGAATCCCTTTTTCATTTCTGAAAAACCTTGTCCACACTCTTCACTTTCAACTCTAATAACTTTTGAAAGGATAGTGCTACTGCTTGGGAAGTTGGCATTAATTATGGACAGAATGTGTTAATGAGACATATTTAATTTCAGTTTAATCTGATAATCCCTTCATTGTCGTTACTCTGGTGGTTTACTTCCTGTTTTTTGTCCCATTCATCGCACAGCCAGCACGGTTTGGTAAAGATTAAGCGCTTGAATAGACACTGTACTTCAGAGCCTCTTTTCTCAGTTCACACTTTTCCTGAGTTTGTGCTTTCTTTCCAATATATAGATAGGTTAGGAGAGTCCATTTGATTTGAGTTATACATCATTTTAAAGCTTAAAGTCTGCTCTTTCAGAATATGGTCTTAACTAAAAATTCATGTCTGGCGACTTTTTGTTTGTTTTGAGGTGCAGGGTCACATTTGGTACCAGAAAGTAGGAGTCCACATACTAAGTACAATGTGCATACTTGGTAATGGTACACTGTACAATGCAGGTCTGCATGACTGCATAGCTGAATTACCTTTGGCAAGGCTTCTTGATAGGATGACCCTTTCAGGCAACCAAAATCACATTTTTTTTTTCTTTTTGTGGCATGACAATGAAATTTAGTGGTCTGAAAATATAACAAAAAACATTAAATATACAACACCTTTAATAAAAAATTTAATACATATACTTTAACATCATAATTATGTGAAAAGTGGCAGTTATGATAAAGAGCTTAAACTGCCACATACCATGGCTACATGTATATTTTTTACTGAACCATAACATATCAAATAATAAAATGAGGCATAAACAAGATTTGTTTTTTCCATGATAAAGATATATTCATGGAATGATTATATTCAACATAGGGGCATACGTACTTCTATCTTTTAGATTGGTAAAATCTGGTCGTGAAACTTGGCTGTGAGAAAAATATAGTTGGCCAAATTTGGCTATAACATGGCCCCAAAGAATGTTGAGCCTTGCCTCTGGTATTTACAGTACAGGTATATGCAAGTCATAGTAAACTCATCATTTGTGGACAAGCACACACATGTAGGACTGCGTTTGATTCTTTTTTTCTTCACATATTTCTCCGTTTTCTGTGTGTGTGTGTGTGTGTGTGTGTGTGTTGTGTGTGTGTGTGTGTGCGTGTGTGGTGTGTGTGTGTGTGTGTGTGTGTGTGTGTGTGGAATGTGTGTGACTTAACTTACATTTATTCAAATGTTTGACTATATTTCTTCTAAGGACTCTCGCAGCACTGCTCTACCACGCACTTTCATACATTTCAATCCTTTCATGCTCAGCTTGCAGGCACTACAGTGTAGTTGTCGCTTTATATCAGGTACAAGCTTTCTGGTTGCTAGGAACAAGGACCACAATGAAGCAGGTCCATGTTTGGAAAAACCTTTGTTACAAAGTTAAGGCATAAACTCCATAAATACCATGTGCATAGAAGGCCACTCCATTGCAGCCACTCAGTTATCAGTACAAATGAATGCATACAAACTTTGATATACACACCATTTTCATACAAAAATAATCATTTTATTTCCCAATTGCACAAGTTCAATAATATCACAATCATAGTTTGCCATATCAACAGGGATTATACATGAAATTTTGACATTCAGCATCTTTCACACACTGAAGAGTAAAATCAAAGAGTTTACACGAACAAAAAATATGATATGTCACTTCAAGGAAAAGTGATTCACCATGTACATGGTGCATATGCATTACAACATTTTATGTGATGCATCTATAGAGGATAAAGACAACTTTCTTTAATTTCTATTGTATACCCAACATCTGGTCAACAAATGTTCAGAGACTAATTTGTGATTAGGTTGACCAACCAGGCCATACAAACATTTTGTCCTCTGATTTTGACCTGTTTGTTCTTTATTCTTAAAAGGTTAAATCTTATCAATGCCACCTATAGTATTCATTCTCATTCCAAAGTCCACTCCCTAAAATTAATCAGTATTCATTACAACTAGGATGGCCAAGGTAAATGCTACAAACTTTGATAAGGTTATTGAGAACTTGGAAGGAAAACTGCATGAAAAAAGAGGAACACAGCAAAAGAAAAATATTCAGTGGAACACCACTCTCCAAAATGAGAACACAAATAGAAAGAGACGCATACAAAAGCACCGCACTGAAACCCTGTCAAATATCCCAGACAATGTTAAAGGCAAGGGAAGCTAAAATATACATCACATCTTTTTTTTCTTTTCTTTTTTTTTTCAGTATGATGGCCTGCAGACCGGAAAAGAATTTTATTGCATTTGCCAACCATGCGGGCAGCTATCAACCATACGGCAAAGGCATAAGGTTCATGACATGTGACAATGTCAAGGACAGTACAACAATCACTGCATGAATGCAGACAGATAGAACCCCTCTTGCAACATTAATGCTTTCCGAGAAATGCAAGCATGGGGGGGGGGGGGGGGGGGGGGGGGGAGGGGTGGTTGATACTCGTGTGAACATAAAATACATTCAATTCGGCCTTGATGCAATCTCCCTCTGGAGTCCCTCCATGGTACATGCTGTATATCATTCAGCTACATTGTAACTACCTCTCCAGGAGCTCTGAAGCGGAAGGAGCCCAGCCCGCTGCTTCCAGGCAAGGACAAAGGCCTCATGTTGACTATGACAAACTATATGTAAGGGGGGTTAGGGAAATATCCCCTGGGCAATTACCCCGGACCCTTCCCCTCAACCTAACCCTAACCCAAACTCTGAACCCTTAATCTAACCCTAACCCCAATCTTTACTCTAACCATATCATTAACCAGTATTTTTTTTTTTTTTTTTTTTTTTGGGGGGGGGGGGGGGGGTAATTGCCCAACATGCTGTTCCCAACATGCTGTTCCCAACATGCTGTTGGAAAAGAAATGCCACATCCCAACAGTGATCTACTCAAGAAAATATATTCATAAAACCAGGATGACCAGGGAGATTTCTCTGAATTACTGTCTCTGAATGTAAATAAAGCATGTAGTCATGACACTATCCCAGCTAGACTGATACAAGAATTCATAGCTAGACCATTGTCCCACATTTTCAATCTCTCACTTCTGACAGGAAAAGTTCCAAATATCTTGAAAGTGATTAAAGTAACACCTACATTTTAAAAAGGTTATAAAAAAGAGAACCCTGGAAATTATTGTCCAATATCTGTCCTTCCATTATTTGCAAAGGTTCTAGAAAAAATGGCAAATAATAGATTACAAAATTTCCTAAAAAAGAATGGCAAATTGTATAAACATCAATGTGGCTTTAGAAAGAAAAGATTATTAAGCTGACAGATTTCAATTTGTTAGTTGTAACAAGGTACTCTCTGAGTACAAGACAATACCTTATGGCATACCTCAGGGGTCTGTTTTGGGACCTACTCTTTTCTATTGTATATTAATGATTTTCCAAATTCAAGTGATTATTTTACTTTCAGATTGTTTGCCGATGATTTCATTCTATTTCATACATTTCAAGTCAAAAATTACGAGACAGATTTGGGAGAAGTAACCTTAGAATCAAAGAACATACTATACTGGTGTAATGCCAAATAAAGTGTACTATGAATTTATGAAAGACAAATTACATGCTAATTAGAGGATGAAGATAGGCAATCAATGTACAAGGAAGAGTTCAAATCATGGATACAGATCTCCATGAAGTAGATGTCACAACTTTAATTGGAGTAGACATTGATAGACATTTGACATGGAAAAGTCATATTGCCAAAATCATATTGTGCATACGCAAAAAGGTTGGTGTCCTAGATTGACTGTGAAACTTTGTACCATGAAACATTTTGATTTGCTTATAAATATAAGACATTCATGCAGTCCCATATCACATACACGTGTATATCAACGTTTGAGGTAAAGTTACAAAAGATCTTAATTCTTTATTATTAATTCAAAAAATGGCAATACCCGCGATAACATTCAGTAAATACATGACAAGGTCAGGACCATTATTAAGGGATCTAAAGATACTTGATGTTTATCAACTGCATATACATAATTGTATTATCTATTTGTAGTTTAATGTATGATTTAATTAAACTGAGAATTTGCCCCATACACTGCCACAATATTGTTCTTTGATTCAATATGGTTATAGAACAAGGCAAAAAGAAGATGAGAATCGATATAAATACCAAAATTTAAGACAAGTTCAGCAGCATGGTGACCTAGAGTACTTCAACACACAGTGAAATCTCCAAAGATGTTTTCCTTAGAAGCATCAGTTATGTTTAATAGCTAATAAGCTGAAATTTCCAGCTTTCAAGGACCTACAAGTACACACAATCATTTCGATTTTTAGAGGATGGGATTCATTTGTTAGTCTCAAAACAGGATGTTTGTATATACTGTATCCTCTTCTATTTTTTTTTTTTTTTTTGGTTAATTGTTATATTGGGAACAGATTCCAAGAATCTTGAAGCCTTCAGGAGCTCAGTACTATGGATATAGGACTCTCTCTTTCCTTTTTTCCTTTAATTTTGTCTTTCCCCTAGTCCTTCAAATTGTATCTCCGTTTGCTCGTTTAGTCATGTCATGTTGTTGTGTTTCTGCTATTTTGTTCCATTCTGTCTTAATTATTCTTGTGTTAAGTATTTGTAATTACAGTGAGTATTTTCAAAGAAACTCTTGAGTGGTTCACAATGTACAAGCATTGCTTTTTAGTGGCCCTCTCAGTTCTCTTCCCCCCCCCCATCCCCTCCAAGCATAACTTTGCCAATATGTATGTATATCTCTATTTGTTAATTTTTGTTTCGCACATTCTAATGTATGCTTATGATATAATTTCTGATTTATACTGCGTTGTGTTTTGTTAGAAGAAAAATGAGAATGAAAATAAAATGAACCACACTAAACTGACATCTGGCAGAGATCAGGTCACTCATCCCTCAAGCAGTTTTGTTTTGGATTTTTTTTTTCTGCTTCAAGTCATTATCATCCATGACCACGAGGAGTGAGTAGATAACATGTCATTCCGTTTTACACAAGACGGACAATGAACGCCCGAGAAGAGTGATTGCAAAAGCTCACTTGAGCATCTCTGCTCCAAAGTATAACACTGCCCTCGTAAACCAAAACATTCCCTCAAGACTTCTACATTCTCAGAACTCTTCCCTCCTCATTATTCCGAGTGTGCACACAAAGTGGACGGAATGAACCTTTGCTCACGCTGGGTCATTACTATGGAACTCACTCCCTACATTGATTACTATTATTATTTTTTAATGAGAGTAATATAAGGGTTGTCTATCAAGACTTGTTAACTAAATATGAGGTGAGTGCGAGGAACTGTTAGGCGGTCTGACAGACATAGACATCGAGAACTCTCCCAGAGAAGAGTACTGCAACAGCCATGTTTTACGAAGGACAAAGAATGACTCAAACATGGCTCAATACAATCAGTCAGACCGCAACGCTGCTGTTAATGAGCTCAAATAAAAAATTTATCATACGCGCAGGTTTTTGCGCATGTCCTTCTCAGCACCCGAGATTTTGCGAGATAATTCAGAGACAAAGTGCATGGTCTACGAGATTCACTTATTGACGACATGAAGATCTACTATCCGTGACTAATTGACATGGTTTGTGAATATTTGAAATAATACATAAAATGAGCTTATGATACCATTATTCATATCTCTGCATTATATCGATATTTTCCAAACGACCCTGAGACAAATTAGAACAAGGCTTTCTATTTATTGCCAACCCGACCCGTTCATAGGTTGAATCACCACATGAATGATAGTCAACGTTTTAGATATACTTGTTATAATAGCACAGTAAGAACTGAATTGGTCCCTCGCTTAGAAAACAATAAAGATTGAAAGTCTCGTCAAGTAAAAATCAATTTTTTTGCAATTTGAGATACATGAATGATCATGCGCTCCCAGGGTATCATGACATTAGATTAATTACTCAGCGATGTATACAGTGGATTAATAAGGAATAATTATTCTAATACGAAATAGAGAGCCCCAAAGAACTCATGTGCACAAACTTAGTGCTAGATCTTTTATTATTGATTTGTATGCTATTTATTAATGCACGCTACTCTATCTAGTTGTGCAAACAAAGTTCAAGCCAAAGTTGAACTGTCGATCAGAGTGGAGTGTTGTTCTTGTTGTTTACGTGGAGATCTTAGCTGCTTAGTTGCCTGAACCTGAGCGCGTATACATACATTGTGCGCGCGCACACACACACACACCATAGGGTCCTACACTGTCATCTACATACAGCGTATTACTGTTATGTAAGGTACCGGTACACGTTTACTGTCATTCCGCGAGGTTCGTTCAACTCTCCACTCAGAGGGAATTAACCAATCAGAAACGCGTATTCGCGGCAAACTGAAATCTCGTCAAAAATTAACTGTACAACACAATGATTTATTCGCCAACCTGACCCGTTCATAGAATCAGTCCACATAAAGTCATTATGTTTTCATACAATGATATTTCTTCTTTCATTTTATACCACTTCCATTTTGGTCCACCTTGATTTCGTTGGTCTAGTGTACCCCTTAAGAAAAATGAAAAATATGCAAATTTTGTGTTTTATAATTTCCTTGTTCAGTATATTTTATATGTCATAACCTTTTAAGTGGTCAAATTTCATCAAAGTTCAACTCTTCAGCTTTTTATCGATGTATAAATCATGAAGATTGATAATGTCGTTTAGATTTACAGATACTTTAAAAATGTAGTCTCCCAGCTCATTACGTATTCATGTCCGTGAGGTCCATGCATACGCGTACAATAAATGCGAAGGCTTTTCAGGACGTTGCGGTCTGACTGCAATGGCTCAATACAAGTAGTGAGTCAGTTCAAGCAAGGCAATGCTAGATCCCATCTTTATAAAAAGTCTTTGATCATGATGATAACAAATGCAGAACTAGATGACATGACGAAACAAGTTCTGGAACCTGTCTTCCTCACTTTCTACCAGGTCACCGAAAGATTATTGGAAGATCATCTGGGTTCTAGGAAGTATGCCAAGATGGGAGTGCCTCACCGGGGGACTGTTACAGCCCCCTGGACAGGGTGGGTCCATTACAGGTGGATCATGTATAGCATTGAGACAGTCAGAGTTCTGTCTTCATTCTTTTTTTTTTTTAGATAAACAGAAAGAGATTCATGTAGGTGAATAGTCAAAAAGTTCAGATGAGTAGTATGACATGGTAATAGTTAGTTTCAGTTGTACACTGATAGGGATAAGGCCAACATAAGCTTAAATGTGACCATAAAAGTCCAAAATATTTAACTGCATCTTTGAGAAACACCCCCAGGGCATATTAGAATGAGTGAGTCTTGTCTAGGATATAAAGCTGCAGTATTAGATAGAGGAATACGCTCTCTGGTAGTTATATTTGACTACAATATTAGTGCGGTATTAACTGTTGTTATGACTTTATATGTCTTACGACTTATATATGACTTTATATATCTTACATCTGTTGATATTATATTCTACGTTTACCTCAGATATTATGTACATTTTAAGAGTTAGGCATCATTTTTTCTTTTCATGTTATTTTTACTAGATGGAGCATGCTATTCAATTCAAATTTGAGTGTAAAGAGTGCATTCGAATGGACCACTTCCCAGGAGTCCCTCTACATTGCTGGCTGAAGAGCCTTGAGTCTTGTTACCAGGGTAACCACAGCTCCTCTTTGGAGATGCCTGGAGGATAAGGCAGTCCATATGCTGGACCTTCCTGGTATCTATACCAAAATCCCGGAAGCACTGCAGAAGGGCACTGAATCCCCTCAAGAGCTCATATATGGGCATGTGAATTCCTCTACGTTGTAGGTGATATTGATGATGACCCTGTATTCCACAAGCTCAGAGCCACGTGAGCATGATGGGACGACTTCCACAATCCTCCAAAACATGCTGCCAGCACTCATAAGAGTGATGAAGACCCATGCACAGTGCATCTCTCAAGTAAAACCACAGTAGAGGGATTCATCCTTGAGTGATGACAAGTGCAACAAGTTCACAGAAAGAGTGTTCGCCTACCTTGACCAACTGATGCTTGCGAGGCCAAATTCTACCATCCTTGCTCATGAAGCCACTATCATGTTTTCCCTATAAAACAAGACGGAGGAATGGATAAAGGCGCTTTCTTCAAAAGGAACAATGCACATCACTAATACTGCTGGAAAGCAATAACGGAAACTTCAGGACGCCTTCAGGTTTCAGGTTTATTTACCTTGACCCTTGCCGCAATTTTGCATCCCCTCAAAGATAAAGATTACCACATTTCTGTTTCACATACAAACTCAATTTTCCCACTCACAACAGAACACCCGTCTTCTTCTTTCAATTGAAATGGAGGGAGTTCTTCCAAGAGAACCAGGAAAACAAATTTCCTAAAAGCTGTTGGTGTCGACTTTATACATGTATGCCACTGCCTGGTAGATGTTCAAGCGCTGGGTCTAATAAACAAGCTTGTTACTGCTCCTCTGTGGCAAGTCATCGAATCAGGCCACATCGTCAATATGAATGAACATTACACGAACTTGCATGCATGTTTCATGAAGTGGGCTAATGACGCGAGTCGACCTGACGAATCGAGTCAGTTCATGCGCAACGAAGCTGTGCTGTTCAAAGGAAAACAAAACCCTGATGATGCCATCTTTGAATCTTTGGTGGAGCAATATGCAGCACTAGATCACACTAAACTGTTTAAAAGAAAAAATATTGGAATTGTTCTAACCAGTGATATGGATAAGGTGGATTATTTGCAGTTTAAATAAAATATTATCAATTCTATTATGAAATCATCAATTCATGAATTGTTTTCTTTTATTCTCATTATAATGATTGTGGATGGTGGCATTATTGACTTCCCCATTACATTTACCAGAAGACACAATCACAATACCTGGTAGATGTTCAAGCGCTGGGTCTAATAAACAAGCTTGTTACAGCTCCTCTGTGGCAAGCCATTAACCCTATTCTAACTGGGCTATTTGAGACCACGTTTTTACTGAGGGGGGGGGGGGGGGGGGTCAATTTGACCCCCCCTTCAGATCTCGGCCGCCGATCGTGCGATCGCCGCGAAATTGTGCCTGGAGATAGAGCTGGATGTCAACTACAAGATTACATTGTAATACAATAGAAAAATATTGCCTTTCTATTTTTAATAAATTAATTATGCAAATTTGTGCATGAAATCATATTTTCACCTATAACTCCATCAAAAAGACTGGAGGATTGCTAAATTTTTGTGTCAGAATTCCTCAAGACACATCAAACAATTTTCATGTAAAAAGATAGCACAATCGATATCAATTTGTTTTGTTTTTTATTGTTTTGTTAATTTCTTATGTATTTTATTGTTTTTTCGACCTTTTGTTTTCTATTGTTTTTTTTGCCAAAATTTGTTGCAGGCACTTTTTCAGGCTTATCTACACTAGAATTGATTAATTTCAATGATTAAAAATTGAAATAATCTAATTTGTATCAATTTAACCAAAAAACACAATTTGCATTGGATTTGCACACGATATCATGAATTTGAGCTGTTTTTTTGTTGACATGCATATGCAAAACATTACGTAACTTCAAAATGGTGTACCCCGGACGTCGCAAATTTGGTCTCAAAATATGCGGGAGACTTCGATGAAAAAAGTCGTGAAACGACGCGGCAAAATCTTTGCGCGTTGCGAAATCGTGGCGCGAAACGTCGAGGGGGGGGGGTCAATTTGACCCCCCAGTTAGAATAGGGTTAATGAACCAGGCCACATCGTTGATATGAATGAACATTACACAAACTTGCATGCATGCTTCATGAAGAGGGCTAATGACGCGAGTCGACATACCGAATCGAGTCAGTTCATGCGCAATGAAGCTGTGCTGTTCGAAGGAAAACAAAACCCTGATGATGCCATCTTTGAATCTTTGGTGGAGCAAAATGCAGCACTAGATCACACTAAACTGTTTAAAAGAAAAAATATTGGAATTGTTCTAACCAGTGATATGGATAAGGTGGATTATTTGCAGTTTAAATAAAATATTATCAATTCTATTATGAAATCATCAATTCATGAATTGTTTTCTTTTATTCACATTATAATGATTTGTGGATGGTGGCATTATTGACTTCCCCATTACATTTACCAGAAGACACAATCACAATACCTGGTAGCTGCTCGAGCGCTGGGTCTAATAAACAAGCTTGTTACAGCTCCTCTGTGGCAAGCCATTAATGAACCAGGCCACATCGTTGATACAAATGAACATTACACGAACTTGCAGGCATGTTTCATCATGTGGGCCGATGATGCGAGTCGACCTGACGAATCGAGTCCGTTCATGCGCAATGACGCTGTGCTGTTCGAAGGGAAACAAACCCTGATGATCTTATCTTTGTGTGTTTGTTGAAGCAAATTACAGCACTAAATCACACTTAAATTGTTTTTATTTTATATTGGAATTGTTCTAACCAGTGATATCGATAAGGTAGCTTATTTACAGTTTGAATAAAATATTGTCAATTTTACTATGAAAATCATCAATTCATGAATTGTTTTCTTTTATTCTCAGTATAATGATTTGTGGATGGTGGCATTTTTTAGTTCCCCATTACATTTACCAGAAGACACAATCACAAAACCTGGTAGCTGCTCGAGTGCTGGGTCTAATAAAGAAGCTTGTTACAGCTCCTCTGTGGTAAGTAATTAATGAACTAGGCCACATCGTCGATATGAATGAACATTACATGACCTTGCACACATGTTTCATCATGTGGGCTAATGACGCGAGTCGACCTGACAAATCAAGTCCGTTTATGCTCAACGAAGCTGTCCTGTTTGAAGGGAAACAAAACCCTGATGATCCTATCTTTGTGTCTTTGGTGAGGCAAGTCAATATCCTGGACCTTCCTGGCATGTATTCCGAACTCCAGGAAGCACAACAGAAGGGTACTGAATCCCTTCAAGAGCTCATAAATGGGCATGTGAACTCCTCTAGGTGATACTGATGAAGACCCTGTATTCCACGAGCTCACGGAGCCACATGAGCATGATGGGACGACTTCCATAATCCTCCAAAACATGCTGCCAGCACTCGCACAAGTAGCAAAGACCCATGCATTGTGCATCCCTCAAGTAAAACCGCAGCCGAGGGTTTCATCCTCGAGTGATGACAAGCGCAACAAGTTCACAGAAAGAGTGTTCGACTACCTTGACCAACTGATGCTTGCGAGGCCAAATTCTACCATCCTTGATCATGAAGCCACTATCATGTTTTCCCTATAAACAAGACGGAGGAATGGATAAAGGCGCTTTCTTCAGAAGGAACAATGCACATCACTAATACTGCTGGAAAGCAATAATGGAAACTTCAGGACACCTTCAGGTTTCAGGTTTATTTACCTTGACCCTTGCTGCAATTTTGCATCCCCTCAAAGATAAAGATTACCACATTTCTGTTTTACATACAAACTCAATTTTCCCACTCACAACAAAACACCCATCTTCTTCTTTCAATTGAAATGTAGGGAGTTCTTCCAAGAGAACCAGGAAAACAAATTTCCTAAAAGCAGTCGGTGCCGACTTTATACATGTAAGCCACTACCTGGTAGATGTTCAAGCGCTGGGTCTAATAAACAAGCTTGTTACTGCTCCTCTGTGGCAAGTCATCGAATCAGGCCACATCGTCAATATGAATGAACATTACACGAACTTGCATGCATGCTTCATGAAGTGGGCTAATGACGCGAGTCGACCTGACGAATCGAGTCAGTTCATGCGCAACGAAGCTGTGCTGTTCGAAGGAAAACAAAACCCTGATGATGCCATCTTTGAATCTTTGGTGAAGCAAATGCAGCACTAGATCACACTAAACTGTTTAAAAGAAAAAATATTGGAATTGTTCTAACCAGTGATATGGATAAGGTGGATTATTTGCAGTTTAAATAAAATATTATCAATGCTATTATGAAATCATCAATTCATGAATTGTTTTCTTTAATACTCATTACAATAATTTGTGGATGGTGGAGTTTTTGACTCCCTAATATTACACTTACCAGAAGACACAATCACAGTTCTCCTTCAAATTAAAATTGAAGTAGGTACCTCTGCATTTGCTTGATTTTTCTTAATGTTCAACCTTTTTTAATCATGGACTATCATGATATTAACTTAACTTAGTTGCCTAGTGACTCTAACATATGAGATTTGTATTAGTCGTATCGTGTGCTGTTGTGCCAAGATTTATGACCATAAAGAACGTGCATTGAAGCGCATTCACATACTTTGTGTGTTTCTCAGCGATTTTCAAAATTTTGGCTTATAACCAATTGCATGGGCAATAAAAATGAGGACAATTTCAAAATGCTCAAAGTGTAGTAAGTTTAAATCACTGCTTAAAAATTATCTATTAATTACTCAATCTTAATTTTCATTGTTGTTGTTATATATGTACATCATGCTGTATTCCAATTTAATATAATTCCATATCAATACACGTAGAAATGTCAGTATTAAGTGCTATAAAGTGTTATTTATTATCATAATTTACATATATCATTTTGCACTTTATTCTCTTTTACTCAATGACGTAGGTCATAGATGAAGTTTAATGTCATATTTTAAGAAATAGGGAATTTCACTTGTTTGCATGTATGTTATCAGCATTTATCACCATTTTCGGTCAATGTACACATTCTCAATCCGCATAGAGTGCTTACTTCCACGTCTGCGATAAGTGCATAAACAGGGAGATCACTCACATGAACGGCGGAGGAGGTTCACCACGGTGAGCGGTCTAATAATTAACAGCCTCTGCAGGCAAGCTGTCTAAACGAGTAATATACAAGGTATGGAAAATTCCAGGATAAACATTAGTACTTGAACCAGTACACAATGCATTGTGACAGTGGTGATAACAAGGTCCTATATCAATTGTTTATCATTTGTTCTACTTCGAATTCAAAGGCCAAATTCTCATCTGAGTTCTCATTTGTGTGAAAAACGTAATTTGTTGAATAATCCTGTACTATAACCATTGTAACATTTACACATTTAGATACAAATCTTAACTTCCCTCCACTTCAACATCATATACTTTGATGTAAACAAACCCATGTCACATTAGGAATATGAAATAAGTTTTCAGGATTCCATCCTGCATATAACTATTCAGAGGATCTAGGAAACCAATCAGACCTTACAACCTGACAAAACTAATGCTGCATTCTTTATGATCCCAAAATACTAAATGTACGTAATTAAATTCTCCCTCTATACAGTAGGACTACTGACCAACTCATCAGTGACCCCATGGTATCGTCCCTTGCTCCCACATGGATCCTGGCAGAAGAAGCAAAGGCAGGCAGGCATCAGGGAGACAGGGGTGGGGTAGGTGAGATGACATATGATGAGTATGATGGCAGCCAAGAGAGACAACTACCACAATATGTATAAAAGCTGCTGTTGCCATGGCAACAGATTCCTAAATGCTCACTAAAGTCTTTCTCAACTTAATATTACATCTATAACCACATGTACTGAATTTCAACTGAATTGCTTTAAAACAGAGAGTAGTTTGATCCACAACATTTGCATAATTTTCTAGGAAAATTTGCTATAACCACGGCAACGCAATGTCAAATGTCTTGGACATCTGCATATGATAGTTGTCACAAATGCCAAATTTCAGGTCAATTGCTCAAAAAATGATGGAGTTATTTGATCCACAAGAGATTTCAATGGACCGACCACCTGTCCACCCGACCTCAGACTGATTTCTATATACCCCCATACACACTATGTATAGGTGGGGTATAATCAAACAAGCCATGAGTAAAAGAAGCCGTGCTTCTCTATTCGTCTCAAATAATTTTGATGACTGTACCGCAATTAATGTGCAAATTACTGCAATTAAAGTTACTTCATGCAAACACAGCAAGTATCAACACGTAACAATTTCTACTTCTTTTTTAGTCATCACGAGTAAAGATCCAATGCGGCCTGAGTGATATCAAACAATATTCTCTTCATTTCTTGTGTCATTCTGAACCAAAGTTTTGTCATTCCAGTGAAATATCCACAGTCATGTTAATGTAACTATAGTGTCATTCATAACTCAAAATCAAAGTCACACACTGAAGATGAAGAGTTGAAATTCAAGCACCATTATGGAATACCTTTCATTCTAGTCCCTTACAACTGAACTCACATCCAATATTTTTACCAAAATGTACCTAATGTCTATATCCTGATGCTCTCCGTTGTCACGACAATGACAGCCTGTCTTCTATCCATGCCTGCAATTTCTCAAGCTCTTCTCTGTTCATCTCGTGGCATAGTCTAGGATACGAGTGAAACTCGACATCCACCCCTCCCTCCTGCAACTTTGTCGTCGTGGAAACGCCCCACTGATGCAGCACCAGTTCGTCCCGCTCCCCATGGCACGCAAACAGAGGAGGTTTCACCTCTGCACTAGCTCCTGCCAAGTCCTGTCCACAAAAGACAAAACATTTTGAGGAAGTTAAAAAGAATGCATCATACAACCTCCTGGGCATTCATTTCAGGCAGGTGTCTTGTGGAAGAAGACATCTGCGCATGTTCCTCATGGAAGTAGCCTTTTTTTCTTTCTTTTTTTTGCAAAATTCTGCAACTTTCCACATTCTGTCACAATGTAGTACAATGTAGAAGAACAAACCATGTCAAACTTCTGTTCATATTGGCATCAGGTTTGGCAAATGGGAAAAAAACACCACAATATTTCATTCAATTCACTTTCCAAATATTCTTTGAATGCTGTAGTCACGTCCCATTTGTTTTAAGATGAAGGATGTACATGCATTAGGTTATCCCTACAGCACAACTGTGAGTTGAATGCAGTCATGTGTCAACTAAACTAGCAGTCATGTCAAACTACAATATTTTCTCTGTTGAATTCCCAAAAGATGTATGGCAAAATTAAAAGTGAGTAGTACATGTAGGATAAAAACCTACTTGTTTTCTCTAAATCTCACAAATAGTTGCAAAATTTGACAACCAAACTGCTGTGGGCATCAGATAGTATACAGCTTTCCAAGTCTTCATATTAACTTGTATCAGTTGTCTGAAAAAAAAGACAGTACACTCTCACTATCTACCGTATGTCTACAAAAAAAAATTACAATGGGACCCTCCGCAATGACATCTTTAAAAATAGTGAATCGATCTAAATACAAATTCAGGGTATGAAACTATAACTCATTGCCCACATCTTACTGTACAGAAAACCCCATTCAAGTTGCTTCAGTGGTCAAAGAGAAATGAGGAATTTTGTAGAGGATGTCAGGAATCTCTTCCCTCCAAGTTCTGTCTATTGCATTCACACACAAGAGCATCACAGTACTAAAATGAGAAGAATCAGACTCGTGACATGCTTTACAAAAATCTACATTTCTCTGTGACCGCTTAACCAAATTGAATGGGGTTTTCTGCAAATTAGAGCTAAAATGTCATATTTCAAAACCCTGAAGTAGCATTTAGACAGGTCAATCATATTGGGTGTTATCAATTCGAAAATCTGATTGTAATTTTTTTGGGGGACATACTGTATAGTTGCCTTCCTTGGTTGTTTGAGATGCATGCAACATCTTTCCATGAACTGAAGTAAGTATGTCCTATTTCTCTGGACAAATGATGAAATAAGCCTTGTGTTTTACGAAGTATCACATCTATTGAGCTTTAATACTACTGTTTCAGGTCTCCTGCTACTCTGTGATTTTAATTGTCACTTACTATAAAACCTTGTGAACACCAGTGTACAAAAAAAAAGAAGAAGAATAAATTAAGATATCAGTTCAGGCACAATACCTTGTAAACTATGGAGTTGTCATTTAAGAATGAAGACAGGGCAAAGACCCCAGCGAGTTCCCTCTGAAACCTGTAGGCGACATGAAGAGCAAGACAGCCACCCATGGAAAATCCTCCTATGGAAATAAAAATAGATAACATCAACATGCAGGACATTAGACAGGTTTCTTTGTCAGCATACTGCAGGGGACCATGTTGCACTACGTCGCATAAAATGGTATACGAGTGTGTATGTATAAAGGAGTCGGCTAAGTCTAACATTTGAGTCTGCAGTTTATCTCCCTCCTTCAACCTCAGCAAGTATCAAAGCACTTGTGAAGTATTATATCATTTCTCTACTGAAGTCTTTGTCACAGTGCCTAAACAGCCTACTACATAACACTTACTCTTCTGAACGCCTATCCACTTTAACACTTGAATACCATATTATACACAGTGGGTCAGGGAAATAGCACACAGCAAAGAAAACTGGCTAGCTTTGTACTAGCAAGTACTATAAAACGAGGAATGTTCGTGGCATTTTAATTTCGTGAATTTCGCGAGCAGCAACATTCGCGAAATTAAAATGCACGCGAAGGTTCTTACCTACACAATATGCATTGGATGCCAGTGGCAAGTCACGCAAATTTCATGCTGCGAGAAAGGCCATCGGCTCCTTTTCGCGAAATTTTCATGCCAAGAATATACCGTGTTTTACAGTAGATAAGCCTCCAGCACATCCATTATACATGTACACCAATTTTTGTTAGGCCTAGTTAGTACCTTGTGAGGAATAATTTCAAACAATTGGATACCATTGTCCTGGTAACTCATAGGCATAACAATTAAGACATGATTTTTAAATTTCCATAATTGCTGAAATGACAACCTTAACACACTTTCAATCCATAACAGAATGAATTTAAATCAAACAAAACAATGATGATTTGGCTTACACTAAATTCATGAATAGAGACAGATTCAGAAAATGTTAAATGACAGAAGATGTAACCATACTTAATCAGGTTAAAAAAATCGGGATAAAATGCTGAAAAAAAGATTTCATCAGGTGATATCATCTTCATCCAAATAATGGTTATAAATAACAAAATGCATCCCATTAATATATACTAAAGTAAGATAATGCTAAGAAGTGTAAGGTATTCCAAGTCCCTGACTGAAGGTTACAGGATGACCTTTAGTAACACACCCTCTCTCACTCTGCTATAGCCGCAAGTTATCACTCTCCAGAGTAAACATTTAACCCATGATCCCATCAGACCCCTAAATTGTGTATCATGCAGAGTTTCATGCTTGGAACTCAACTGCCATATTTCAGCGGCCTGAATAAAGCCAAGCTACCCCACTATGTGAACTGGTAATGAAAGTAATTTGGTGCCAATACTACATCAACAGAGAAGTAAGAAAGAAATACAATTCAAGGCTGCCAACCTTGAATTAAAGTTTCAGGGAGGGTTGAAGCTCCCTCCCCCCCCCCCCCCCCACCCCTTCTATGGCAGAAGCTTTGACAATTTTACATTCTAACCCGTTGAGGACGAGTAGTCCCCCCCCCCCCCCCCCCCCCCGTATACTCGGGTAGGTGTCTATGGGAAATGCGTGTTTTAGCAAAATCAAACCATCCTCAACGGGTTAAATGTAGCATGCTCCTGAATACTTCAGTCATGATTTCAACATATGCCTGCACCTGCAGAATAGTCTTAAAACTTTTGGCTCAGGCAGGTAGAATGTTTCGAATATCTGAAATTTAGGAGACTGTTGTCTTTTATAATTTTTTTTCTTTTTTTTTGGGGGGGGGGTATTTTGGGGTCTTGGGAAGAGAATTTTTTTTTATCAGAGTGAGATGGTTAGATTTTGGTAACTCAAGTCTTCACTGATGGCGAGAGAACTAGCAGCCCTAAAAAAGTGTATGGGAGATGGTCAATTTGAGAGGTTACAGGTATACATTTGTCTAACATACTTCAACTATTACTATACCTAGGATTATCTTTTTCTTGGGAACCCCCTGGTCTACCTCCTGCTGGATGAGTTTGCCGATCTCCTCACACATGGGATTGATGGTCTCAAGATCCTCTGGGACATTTGGAGCGATCTTCCTCCGGTCGAACCAGACATTACTTGGAGCCCCCATCATTGGCGTGTAGGGTCTAGACAAAGAGATTGAAATTTGAAAGTTCTAAAAAAGAGAGAGAGATAGAAAAACTTCCCAATCTTACTATCTTAGCTTGATTACTACAATAAGATACGCTACCATTTCATCAAAATCTAAAGGTTGATGATAAAAGTTACAGTTTGATATGAAACAAAGTTGCTTCTTCTTGCTTGTGGTCTGTCTGTCTGATCTGTCATCTTGAGTCTTATGCAGTGAAGACTGCGTCCTTCAGCCAGGACCTGGCAGCAGGGGTGAGGCTACGAAGGGCAGTCCATCCTCCCGCCAGGCGATGGATGGTGCAGTCCTCTACCAGGTGATCTGCTGTCTGTATTTCCCCGCAGTCGCATCTGTCTGTCTCTGAAAGTTCCACACTATGTTCTGATTCTTTTCACTATGAACTATTCTCTGCTAGCACATGTGCTAACTTTTGGTTCTCCCTTTAAGATGTCTTTATTTCTAATTAGTGTCATGCAGATATGTTAGTTAACAAAAAAATTTTTCTTCTTATCAAAATAAGATGATGAAGGGCAACTTGTACACCAGTTGCAATAAAAGCCAACTCAACATAAGAATCACTAATTTGATCACCAGGATCGAATCTGTGCTCACTTGGTCCATGCAGAGATACAAGGTAAGTACCCCTTACCTTAGTGGTGCTGTTGGAAATATTGTTCTGGCTTTTGAGAATGAAAACCTCTTTCCAAGTACACTGGAGAGCCAATCTTGTAAGCCATCGGCAGTATCACCTGTGAAAGGAGAAATGCAAGCAATGAAAGTAGAAGAGGACATAAACAAAGAAAACAAGATTAACATCTTGATTGATCCCGACAGATATCACACCATTTGCAGATGAAACAAAGAGCCAGCTTTGCATAGCGCTTCAAAATTGTTCTAAAATGTGAATTCGGGACAAAACCATTGTTCAAATATAAGCAATAATTGTTCTATACAAAATGTGAACAATAGTTATAACAGTAATACTGTAAAATGAGGAATGTCCGAGTGCATTTTAATTTCGCAAATTTTGCACGCCAAGATCTCGCAAAATTAAAATGCGCGTGAAAGTTCTTGTCTACACTAGCTATATATATACATTGAATGCCAGTGCAGTGGCAGTTAATAGCAGAAAGTTTGTGCCGCAAAAAAGGCTGTTGGTTCCAATTCGCAAAAACTTCATGCCGCCAATATATCATGTTTTACAGTAAACTGTTTCTAGAATAACCGTGTACAGTTACAGGCTGAGAAAAAATAGTGATATTCACTTTACTGCAAAATCTTATTATATACCATGAACTATACTATGAAGATTACAAATATGTGTATTCCATCTTTAATACTTTTCTTAGATTCAGAAGACCTAGTTTCATTTGTGGAAATTAAATTTAAGCAGAAAAGTGATAAAACCATGCTTTCCAGGATGCTATGGTACAGTGTTAAAAATTTTCACAAACATTTGCACAAATTTCTGGGACTATCGACGTATTGTTTTACTACTGTAAAAGTGGAAATTTTCACACAACCAGAAACTAGCGCGAAAATATGAGCATGGGAATATTTTTGCTTGCGATATGTTCCTGTGCGTGATGTCTTGATTCTGCTTTATTAAAAACACTCGAAACTGTTGTTGTTGTTGTTGTTGTTCATTTTCCATCTGTGAAGATGGCTGGATAGCCCATAAACTCTTATGCAGCCAAGCACGAAAAATTAGTCGTGTCAAAATATCCACTTTTACAGTGATGTTCTATCATTCAGTGAAATCTCATTTCATTTAACAAACTAGAAATGCACTCTGAGAGCGCAGACCTCTGCCAAGCATGCAGCTCATTTCCACCACTGATTTTTTTCTTCCATAAAGATGTCAGTGATTTCCACCCATATGTAATTATAGCAAGTCACCCGATTTCCCAATATAGAGGCTTTTGTTACGTCATAAACCCTCAGCTGCATGGCGCGCCTCACCCGAGCAGAAACTAGAGCACAGGCACATTAGTGCGCGCATGCAAACCTCCAATACGCCCGGCCAGAACTCCAAAGTTCATTGACCCTAGGCCTACCTGGCAAAATATTAAAAATCCTTCATAAATTCCCCCAAAATTCTCGGATCACTACCAAAAGTTAATCGTTTGTTCGTGTTGTTACTTGTGTCATCCTCCACCTTTCCTGCAAGTTTTATCCAAATCCGTTTCCTACTTTTTGAGTTATTTTGCACACGGACAAACTAACTAACAAACCAACGGTAAACGAAAACATAACTCCTCCCTTGGCGGAGGTAATAGATAAGCAAAATATGGCCAACATAAAAACGTTCAAAATGAATCTTCAGATTGCTCAGCAACACGGCGGCGTCCAACACCGATCATCATCTATGAAAAGGCACAAGATGCAAGTGCACCTGTGGAATTCTTTTGTACATCGATAGAAATCTGACAACTGATAACAGCCAGGCAGTTGGAACTCCATCTAGAAGTCTAGGCCATTATAAAACCTCCTTGAATTGAAGTGACTGAATGAGTGCAGCTACGCATCAGACTCGATCTCGTAGATTTACGCCAAAGCTAAAAAGACGCGTTCCCACTCAGACTGTCATCATTTTTATACAAATCCTTACCAGATCCGTGAAGAAAGATCACACTTGAAGCATGTGAACACGATGCTGGTATAATGTCAAACTTGAGCCTTGTTAGAGACATTTTCGGTCCCTGTTTTTCATTCCGTTCAGTTCACACTCTCACGATACAGGCAGCAACATCGTGTAGACATATGAAGAGAAAAAACATGTGATTCCGATTACAGCTGTTGGTCAAGCGTACATGCAGCGCATACTCTGTAGTGTATTGTATGCAGTGCAGTACAGTACAGTGCGAGCCGAGATCTGTGATGATCCCGATCGCATGGCGCATTCTGCGCATGCCCATACCAATTGCCGTGACAACAAATTACGATTTACAACGGAATGCATCTTGGGCCTCGCTGATAATTTGATATTCCAAGAGTTTTAGCCACACAAGAAGGTATGTATGTGGTATGGATTAGTCAGCCTCTCTGTTTTACTATCATTAGAGTATGTCAAGGCCTCTGCACATGAGCATATACCAGATTTATAGTGATCGAAGGGAGGGAAGGTGGCTCTTCAAAGTTCACCGTTTATCGTTGAGCGCAGTAGTCTCCCTAGGCGAGATTGCAGCTTCGCCGCACACAACCGACGACCCCGCCGCAGCTCCCCGAGGTTGGATGTGTGTGCTGCCTCTGCTCTGCTCTGCTCTGCTACGCTACGTGTGCTCTGCTGCCCTAGGACAGCTCGACAGTAGCGTCGCGTCTACTACTAACATTGAATAGCCTACTCGCATGCATGGATTGGGAATGGGGGTTTAGCAGGTGGCCGATGGTTAACTACTGCATTTGATTTTGTCGTCGACACTGCAAGTACAAATGTACGATTGTAATAGAAATATGTATGCATGTAAACTACGGATTTGTAAGATTTGTAAGATTTTGTAGACTCTATCGACCCCCTCTCGGGGTATGTTTGTATGAGAGTACAAACATATTTACATATAGAGTCTAGATCTATATGAATACAAAAAAATAAGTGATAATGTACATGTACATATGAAAATAACAGATATAAATAGATATGTTTACAAAACAAGGCGTACAGGACGTTTAACTACTCTACTACTACGACACTTTACTATACGTGTACAAACATTCACATCTACTTTACTTTCTACAAAACTAAGTACTGTCTTCTTTGGTATTGAAGAGAACTGAAGTGAAACATATTTATAATTCTGACAAATTTGGCTAGTTTTTTCAAATGGCAAGCATTAGTTGAATTGAATAATTTGGCCATATATGTAATGCACTTGGTCTACTGGCCATCAAGCTACATGGTAAATACAATAATCTCTCTTTGTTGAAAAAGGGACAAACAAAAATATAATGAAATTCATCCCCTATATCGTCGAATGAACTAGGCCCCGTTGCTAGAAACTTTGCGTTTAAACGCAACTTGCAACTGATTGTCACTGGCCAATCAAAATCATTGTTGCATGCTTGTCTTCTTAATAGGGTAGACCCTGAGCCATTCAGAATGGTTGTTTCAAAATTAGCAATTATTTGCAATTGATTGCAACTTTCTTGCAACGGGGCCCAGATGGTACAATGCAATTCATCTGTCAGGCTTGCATCAAACCTGTCCTTATTAACGGGTAATCCATTAGATCTACATCTGAATTTACTTAATGTAATATCTTACTTACACAAGACCTGTAAATACTTCTCTAACATCAAGCTATCCTTAAACATTCTATAATTTGTACAGATTCTATTTGACCATGTTGCTGCTCTCCACTTTTGAATAAACATATCAAAAAGTCTAACTTTTGTGGTGTGTTGTGCAGCGCGCTGCAACCAAAACGCTGCTGTGATGATTCATAATTACTCGGTCGCGATGCCTCGCACAACATGGTCAATAAATAAATATAATTAACTCACTTATATAAAGTGAGGTAAGGTAACTTACCTCGCTCGGTAGTCCTGCGTTATAGCGCAGGACCTAAGAAGAGACAGGTAGGCAGGATGCTGCGGATGCCAGGTCGTGCTGCTTTTCCTGGCTGGTACGCGGTGTCGCTATGTCGCTAGTTTCCTTGGTCGCTCGCTGTTTCGGGTTCCTTGTTCCTTTTCTTGTTCCTTGTCTCTCTTCTCTTATTGCCATGTCCCCTTTTTATACTGTGGTAGGCAGACGAGTTGCCCATGCTGGGCTAGAGGGTGGAGATACCCGTAGCCGTAAGCCCATTGAGTTGCCCGTAACCCTATCCCTTGGGGGTATGTGTGTGTGTGTGTGTGTGTCACGGGTCACTGCCCGTGCAGCATAATTGCCGGTTTCGAGCCAGGCATATTATGCCGCACGGGCGAACATATAAACATATGCTTACATGTATGTTCCCTTATGCAACACTCCTTCCGGCCCTATAGATTGGCAACTATAATCAAATTATCCTAACAGACATGTCTACCCAGTTGCCAATCTCGACATAAACAAAACAAAATGTATACTACCCGGACTTACGGGAAAACAAACAAAATTATTTAAACAAACGAAACTATTTATCTACCCCCTGCACATATAAACACTATGATGTATCTTGCTGGACAACGGGCCCCTAGGCATATAAACGCACCGCGTTTGCGTAAGTGACCTGTATGACGTCGGGCAGAGTCATCCCCCGAACCCGGGCTGCGTGCTGCCCCACATCCCCAAGGTACACAGGAGTGTTATATCGGCACTCCGCGTGAAGCTTGAGGTACTCCGTTTCGAGCAGCAGCCGGTTTAGGGGGATTTCCATCACTGCTTGCAGCTGGTCTCTGTTAAAGGACCGGATTAGCCCCGAGACCCCGAAGTAGCAATGAGGGAAGGCAGCTACCCAGGCTCGAACCATGCTGGCATCCCCACTGAAAGAGTGCAGGTGGATTCGCTGGTAAGCGCTACACTCCCTCTTGAGGAGCCGGATGGCCAGCTGGTTTACCATGCTGCCACACGGGTCTGCTGCAGCACCTCGAAGGTGCTTCACGAGGATCCGCCCCGAGGTCCCCAGTGCGAGAATCCGGTTAAGGAGCTCCTCTTGTGGACGCCAGAGATCTTTTGGCACCGAGAAGTCAAAACCGACTTCGCTTATGGCGGACACTCTGGGGTTGCAGAGCAACCTGAGGAATCCATCCCACTGGGCCTGCGTGTACATGGCCGCCTTTTTGGGATAGATCCCCACTGCCACTTTGAAATGGGGGCCACGCCTCGTCAACCTCACGAGTTCATTTTCGAACTCGTGGTCAGGGAACCGGTCCGGATCGCAGAAATTCATGACCGCCCCCGTGATGGGAACTGGGTGGTCAGGTCTGCGGCCAGTGGTCATGTCGGGGTTGTGCGGTGGCATCCCCGCCTGATTGGCCACTGACTGCAGCTGATATGGATGGTAGTGGGAATCGAACCCAACCACCCGCTTTGTTCTCGGGGGCTCCCGAGGCGTGGTCGTGGCAGGTGCCGGTGTTGTTGTACCGGGCACAGCTGTCTCTGCCTCCTCGACGTGAGGCGCGGGAGCCGGTGCTTGTGGGCCTGGCTCCCCCGTCACCTCTGCAACAGACGCCCTCTGTTGTGGGGACAACCTGTCCCACAGGAATGCCAGAGGGCGCCAGTGCGGGAGGACAGCCGCGGTGTTCAGCGGCTGCAGGGTGGGAATTACCCGTTCCCAACCCTCCTCCTCTAGCAGCAGGCCCGCCTCTGCCCGATCATTCTCACTCAGGGGGCTGACATCCGCCTGCCAGTGCTGGTTAGTGTATTCCACCAACCGCTCCAGGCAGGCGGTACCCAGCAGGAACTGCGCAATCCTGCGCAGTCCCATGACCCTCCTTCTTAAGGTCGTTCCCCATTCGGGGCCGGTGTGCTCGTCCTGGGGGCGGAAGAAATCCGGAAAGTGGTGGTAGACATGCTACCTCAGTTTAGGGGAGGCATGCCCACAATCACTCACCGGACAGACAGATCTTCGTTTCTTCTTCCTCTGCGCCCCCGAGGGCGAGGGGGTGCGCTTGACACCCCTCCTGGCCTCCTGTTGGACTGGGTCCGCTGTGCTAAGTTCAGCCCCCTGAGAGGGCCCTGGCATGCTGGTAGCAAGCCAAGCAGCCATGCCTCTCCCCCGCCCAACTGCAGTCCCACGAACGTGCGGACTATGTTGACCCCCCTGCCCTTGGGCAGACGGGCCGGGGTCGTTCCCCCTGGACGGGGAGCGCATGCTGCCTGCAAGCAGGCCAATCATGCCCGTGCCTCTCCCCCCTACAGCACCCTGAGCACGGGCACTGCTTGGGGGGGTTCCAACTACTGGGGGCTGCCTGAAGGCCGGCTTATGGAGACCGTGCCCCCTGCCCGGTTCCTACTGGGCCTTAACAGTAGCCCCCATCTGTGTCCTGGGCTCAACTTTAACTTTAACAGTAGGCCTATTTCCTCCTTCCCCCTCGCTCGATTCCCCCCCGAGCCCCTGTTCCTCCCCTTCCATACCCAGGGACATGGGGCTGCTGGGAAATAACTCCAAGGTCGGGTCCATCCTCGCTCGGTAGTCCTGCGTTATAGCGCAGGACCGAAGAAGAGACAGGTAGGCAGGATGCCGCGGATGCCAGGTCGTGCTGCTTTCCCTGGCTGGTACGCGGTGTCGCTATGTCGCTAGTTTCCTTGGTCGCTCGCTGTTTCGGGTTCCTTGTTCCTTGTCTCTCTTGTTGCACGTCTTGGTCTCCCTTTCTATAGGGAGGCACGGGTTGAAATAGCCCGCGCAGACAGCCGCCCTCAACGGGGGACAGGCCACCCGCGCCGGGCCCGTGCGGGGGCCGGTACGCGCCGCACGCCCCAGGTGTGTGTGTGGGGGGGCGCGCGCGGCGTGCGTGCCACGCACCGGCGCACCGGTCATCGGCGCACCGATCATCGCCTCGCACAGCACAATTGCCGGTTTTAAGCCGGGCACACTGCGCTGCACGGGCAAACATATAAACATATTCTGAATACTATGTTGCCTTATGCAACAGGTGTGTGAAATCCATGTAGCACTAAATCCACCCCCTTGTGCTAACCACACATTCCCTAGCCCTGCATGATAAAAAATATTTGCGATAAACAATAACCATTGTGATTTTGACGGGGAGTGTATGTCTCCTTGTAAATGCAGAAGAAATTTGAAAATTGTACATGAGTGTGTGGTTTCTTTTCCCTTCACTAATCTCAACCAGAATCCAATCATTCAAAATTTAATATGGTTCAAAATTACTCCACGTCCAGTTTCACCATACACCACACAATCAGGAGTACATTTGTTCACAAGCAAAATTTTTCTTAAGAATTTCCTATGGAAAATTTCAATTTGGTATATGCACTCATAACCCCAAACTTCACAACCATAGAGTAAAACAGGTAAAACAAGATGATTAAATAGGTGGCACTGTGTGTCCACAGTGAGCTGTAACTTTTTAGCCTTGACCAACATGCTATATAGTGCTTGTATAGCTTGTGTGACTTGCTTAGAAATTGCCTTTTTAAAACTACCATTGTAATTGAATTTAACTCCAAGGTACACAAAGTCATCTACAACCTCAAGTGAATCACCAGTATAAACGAATTCAGAAATTCTTCTAACCTTCCCACGGGAGAAAATGACAATTTTAGTCTAGACGATCCATACTCAACCAACCAACAAACATCACAATGAATTTATCCCGACACAGCGTCAGACAGACGGAGTCTCGCCATCAAAGTGGGAAACCACAACACAACCTCACAACTTATATGAATTTGTATTACTTACAGTGTAAAGACATAAATTTGTACGTTACTCACGTAAAGTGCATGCTCATATTACAGAAGGTACATACACTGTATGTCCATAGAGAGCCCTCGCGATAAGTCCATTGAACAAAAAAAAAGGCACTTTCTAGCGCAATCCCCGACCGCCGGGGTTCATCGTTACAGAATTGAAAATGGCGCATTGACCACTCAGCAAATCATGTGTGGCTGGAAGTGCAGGGATCTATTGCGTGCGTGCGCTCTTTGGTAGCAGCACGGTCGACAGCGTGACCTTTGAAAGTGTATTCAGGGTGCCGTTTCATGAAAGCTGTCAGCACCACGCTCACAAGTTGTCAGTCTCTAGTCTGACAATCACCTTGGTAACAGTCAGTGACCAGAGCATCTCAGCCAATCAAAACCAAGGATTTTGCTGAAATTGTCAGTCCCTGACAATTTCAACTAAATTGATGAAACACCCCGCTGATTACGTGAACTGCCGATTATCAGATGTACCGTTCGCACTAACCGCAGCAGCGACCCCAATACGTACTAGCGCCCCGCACCGGGGTTACCTTCATTATCGATAACATAGATATGTAGTGTCATTAATGAAGATTACATTTAAAGAGTTTGAGGTGACAAAAAAAAATGATGTCAAGTATCAAAACTCAAAAGCGATCGTAAAGCGCTCGCTGCGCTGTCTTTGTGTTGTGGGCAGTGCCGGTACAGCCCAGCTGCTACTTATACAGCGACAGAGCTGTGTATAGTTAAATGCAAATTAGACAGAAAAATCAATCTGTCCGGAGGAGTCTTTTAACAACAATCTTGAATAGGGTCTGTGTCTTCTATTCTACTTCATCATTTTTTTTTTTTTACTTTATTTTTTATTGGCTCTCCTCCAGCCACCAGGGGATCGTCGAAGCCAGTGCCAGGCACAGTCTTCATGGAACATATCCCTGACGACCAGATAAATACAGATCTATCTTCGGTCAAAATGCAAAATTTAGACTAAAGTGACTGTTGTTAGGGAAAATACATTCACCAGTTACATTGGCATACACTTCAAGAGCACAGGGCTCAAAAGTAGTAATTGTGTACCACATCATCTTCTCATTCATTTTGACAAAACATAGAATATAGTGTCTAGGCCCTACCCCCTGATGCCTTTCTTCATCAACATCAATCCTTGGCCATTGTCACAAGCTCTTTTATTCCATAGGCATGAACTGTGGCTACAACTGAATTGTAAATGCCTACTACTATATATGACATTCTTCCCAAACACAACCATGCAGTATATGGGCAGGAATGCTCTGCCCTAAAGATTTTGTACCTTCAACTGTACAACTTTAGCTCAGTTTCAGCAAATGGTGCAGGATATTCAACTCCGCTAGATGGGAATGGGGTGTTAAGCTGCATTGTAGAAAATGTAGTTATTTTAACCTGCACTGTACATAAACACATGCCCTTGATTAATTCATCTTTATCTTATTAATAATTCAATTAAAAACTATCTTTAGATCCCTCTTTACACAGAATAAATCTCACATAGATCTAGGATTCTAAGCTTGATACTATGATAGGTCTGAACCTACAGCATTTGTAGTTTGACTTCGCAGGTGTCAAGTTCTATTCTGCAACTATAAAATGTTACTAGTGTCTATATGGCATAGAAATGATAGAATTTTGTATATGCTAGTAAGTCAGTATCCCAAGTAAAAAGTTTTATAGGTCGAAAGAGTTCAAGTTTTACTGTTGCGTTTGTTGGTTGGTGACACGCAAAATTCAGATTTTCATATCTTGTGATGGATGAGGGTAATGTAGGATTTAGATTTATCTACTAGAAATCTAGTAACGCTATCATAACACTATTCAAACCACCTAGATAGGGTACTAAGTTGGCCTATCAGCTCTCGCATGTCTGGTGTGACAGTCATGCCTCATACAATTGTAGTTTTTTTCACACACATAACACGCCTGGCAAGGTTCTTCTCATGCGTCACTAAACAAAGTCACATTTTAGGACACCCTTTTTTTATTCAGAATGAGTCAATATATGTGACCCGCTACAACAAAAGGATCCTAAAGTCGCTGACGGGTGAGCCAAGCATGGCCCAGAAAAATGCTATTTTCAGGCCTTTCCTTTGATCATTTAGCTTCGAAATTTCGGCAGATGATAGAAGATACATTAGACTATAAAATTATGTTAAAAATAGAAATCCGAACGTTTTTACAGATTTTGGTGATTTGACTTAAACTCGATTTTCTCGGCTCACCCGTCAGTGACTTTAGGATCCTTTTGTTGTAGCGGGTCACATATTCTATTCAAATTTTAGTGTGCATCAGATCACACAATTTACAGCTTTAAAAGTCCTAGGGCCCCTGGGCCTACTATTTGGAGCAAAACAATGTTCTAGATAGTCTTAGATCTATTTCATGTTTACACTACAGGGTCCCATGTTCACTTCCAGGATGAAAACAGTGATGGCTCTTCTTCAGACTCTACTTGTAGTAGGCTAAAGTCAAATGAACTGAGTGGGAATGGTATTAGATTATTCTGCACTTAAAAGACTTTGGGAATTTAATGATGTTTTGCAAAACAGTGATACTAGAACCAATTAGTATTATCTTTTTTAAATAATCAAGACCTTGTGCTCTATTGATATTTAGCCACTGGCCACAAAGCCAGTGATTAGAAATTTAAGAATGCAGAAGCTATAACATGACAAGAGATGCCTGTGGCAGGCATTTGAGCTCTTCATACCTCCTTGGTATGACTGCCATGTTTTGGGGGAGTTGATTGTTCATCGCATGTACAGCTGTGACATCACTTCCTAGAATCTGAGACTCAGATAATGTACCACAATATGGAAAATGTTGTCATGAAAAAGTGGCATCATTTTTCTAAAATGGAGTGTCAAATGTGCCAACATTTTGAAATAGTTAAGTATTCTCTTGTATGCTTGTGTAGTCACAATCATAGTCCTTCAGCCATTCACTCAGGGATAAATTTTTGATGCAAAATATACAGTATATAATTGTTCCTATTGCCACTGTTTAATGAGAATGTTTGAAACTTTAGCATTCCACAAATTTGTTATTCTTCTGTAGGCAAATTATGCTGAAACCGATACCTTTTTGTGTCTTAAGATGAACATACTCTATACGAAAGCCAATAATCAATATAGATGCAGAACATTAGTTGGTGTTGCAATGTAGATACAGTATGGGTACCACATTGTACTTACGATGTACCACTTTGTAACATTTTAATTTCCCAGTCCCTATTGACCAGAGTGTAACAGGATAGGTGGCTAAGTGCTCAATCAATGCAAATGACAGAACTGACCAGTTATGCTGACCAGAAATGCTGCGCCAGTAACGGAATGTCATGTGTATAATGCAGACTTCACTGTACATTAACATGCTAATAAGCTATATTCCATTATATTATCATTTACCATTCAATAGGCTTGGATTATCGAGATTTCAGCTATGAGCCTGCACTGAGTCCCAACATGGCTTCCAGTGTATCGTCTGACAACGATGATGATTACGACTCCGACGTCACGTGTGGGAGTAGCGACTCTGATGACAAGGACCGCGACTCTTACGACAGTGGACACTCCTCAAATGATGACAATGCAAGCAACGACCAGGATGACGACAGCGAAGAGAGTGATGATGATGACGATGATGATCGAAGATCAAGGTATGGGGACAGGATGGACATGAATAATTCACAATTGCTACAGAAATTTAGTATGAGCTACAGTGTATTGACAAAGAAAAAAAAGGACAAGAAATGTTTGGCAGTAGATGTCCAAGTTACGGTCTGTGAGCACATATATGTATAATACTTCTTTATTTTTCTATTTATCTTGTATTTTTTTTTTTTATCATATGTGTGATAACAAAGGAAAGAAGATAAGATTTTGTTGCTGCTCAGAACCCTTGCATTATGATTTGACATATTCAGTTCAGAGTAATTCTGATTCAAGTAGGCAATCCATTGAGATTAAATGATGTCTAAATATGCCATTATTTGCTCCAACAGAGATTGTTTTTCACAAAGTCCATGTTTGCCATTCATGTGGTATTAATTATGCTGTTACTATATCTGGTAAGAAACTAAAATAACAGAAATATTGCATACGCAATTGTCATTGGCCATCAACCAAGTAAACTATGGACTACTGGTAGTCTAAAATGGGTGATTAAGATACCCAGTAGCTTTATAGACAAAGTTAATCTGTTCAATAAATGTGTGTGTTGTCGGAGTGGCAATTCAATTTTTATATAGTGATGTTTTTGAAAAGTTATTGGTGTCTGCTGTATATGCCATATATTTCACAGGGTTCTTATTTTCACAGGTTGGGTACTTTTTGTGAATTTAACAATACACAAAAATCCAAACTCTGATGCTGACATGAATGTGATGTGCATGTGTACATTTTTTTCCTTTCACTCCAAGATGACAAATTTACTACTCGCTGAATTGTTGGGAAGTACCTAGTCACACAAAAATTAGACAGATGGCACTAAATATATGGCGTATACAATATTACATAAGCTGTATGAAAAAAAAATTTTGATCTCTCTCTACAAAATACCAATGTAATATGGTTCTTGGCATCACTTCATTTCATTTCTTTATTTTTCTAAGATATGTACTAGTATAACAACATGGTATGGAAAACTGGTTTTGTCACACATTCATCATGGACACATCTTGACAACAGATAAACAAATTACATTACATATATCGAATGGATACTAAAAAAAAAAAAAAAAAAAGTTATATGAAGCTAAACATTCAATCAAAACACAAACTATTATCATCGTATGGGGAATGTGCAAATACATGTACGTATACATGTACACTTGTATACATACACTGGTTATATCATGTTTTCACTCTTACTGTACCTTTGTTATCTCTTCCTTTTTGTGTGTAACAGTGAGAAATATGAGAACGTCGTGTGGTGTGGACCCAAGAAGACCGTACCTGTCCTCATTTTCAGGCCCGAGTGCAACTTCGTGAAGGTGAAGAGGCTGTATGCCACAGGAGGTATGTACGGAGTGTGAAGATTTATAAATCCACTTTACAGCTGAACTGCACACAATATATATTGAGCTTCATGTTTAAACAGTCGATTTGTAAGTGGTATAGTGTTTTGTAAGTTAGTGGTTTTGTTAAATTTGGAGTGATGTTTTCTGCCATATCAGGGCAATTACCCCCTCCCCCCAGGACAATTACCCCCCAGCTAAATACTGGTTAGTAATAAGGTTAGAGTAAAGATTAGGGTTAGGTTTAGGGTTGGAGTTTGGGTTAGGGTTAGGATTAGGATTAGGGGAAGGGGAAGGGTCTGGAATGATTATGCAGGAGTTAATTGCCCTAGAACTATTTTCTGCATTTCCACATTGCCGGGTGATATAGCATAGCTTGTGTCAAATCCATCTTTTGTTCATGGTAAGTCTTGATAAATGCAACTTGCAGAAGGTTATTCACTCTGATATTAACAATTCGATATAGTCTTCGTCATGTGTGCACGTATCATTTGATATGAGGTGCACAGCCTCCAGCAGTTTGTATTGTCTGCATTGAAAAGAATTTACACAAAGACATCTTTTAGAAACCACCTTATCCATTTTCAGTGTGTTTCCCTAGGGGGTTGTGTAGTGGGCTATTGCTAACAAGTGCTTTACCGGTACCTCAACTTGGAATACCATTTGAATGCATAGTCTTTTCTCTCTTTTTTTCAGCACTTTTCTACCCATAGATTGATAGCAAACATTTATGCATATTGAATCAATAGTTTGTAGATATCCATTGGTGCATACTTGGTTATTGCTAAACCTACAAAGTAGATGAAGAAATTTTCGTTCACAAGGATGTTTCATGGACTGCGTGTGTATCTGTAAGCTGTATTAATTCAATTCAAATCATACTGTATACTCCATATATTTCGCGAGTCTAAATTTTCGCGAATGGGGAATTCCCAACGATTTCGCGAGTGGTTAAATTCGCGATCATGGAGTCCTGTACTGAACAGAGAAATGTATGAGTACGTAATATTCACATCGAGTTCAGAGTCAATATTTCGCGTGTCTTTAATTTCACAAATAGCATTCGACTCGCGAAATTCGCGAAAATAAAAACCTCGCGAAATATTCAGCGTATACAGTATGTTTTTTTGAAATCAGGTGTTATCAACACCAGACCATAACAAAAGTTTGAGGTTCATTCACATATGAAAATAAGAAACATAGGGAACACCATCATACTTTATTTTGAGTGGAGAGAGATTAAGCATTCACTGATTCTAATTATGACTTTACAAAATATAAAATGGCACAGGATCAATATAGAAAACAATTAGGGCAGGAAGAGAAAGAGAAGAAAAAAAGGAGGAAAACTATCAAACAGATTGTGTAAATCTTACTAGATCGAAAGTGCTCGACTATTAAGACATAATATCATCGGCCTTATGCCAAAAGGCCCTTAACACCATAGACTTTGTACACTATTGGTGCCCTTTTGGCATAAGGCCGACAATATAATAAATAACAACAGCTGTATTAAAGACGTTTTGTAAAGAGGACTGGGCTTATCTCTGCTTCAATATAAATCCTTACACATTCACTTACGGTGTGTATGCATCTGCTCTCATTCAGTGCCACATATAATTTGTAGTATGTGCACCCTCTGTAGTCACTACTGCTTTAACAATGACTTAACCAGTATTATTGCCTACCCTGCTGTACACAGCCCTCCACATCCTCACTGTAGTCAATAAATAATTGATTTGACATGATTGAGTCGGCTCATGGACGAGGCGAAATACCATTGATCACTGTTTCTTTGTCTATTGACCAAGTTGGGGATGGAGGGCTGTCTTGGCGCGGAAGGATCAAAGGCATCGTGTAGAGGCCTACACGTGTAAATACATATATGTAATTTTGTGATGTATGGTTTGTTTGTTTTGCATTGTTACAGTGTTTGTATGTTTTTTATTGTTTGTTTGTTTGTTGTTTTTTGCCATGATGATTAATAAGTTGCTGCCATATGTTGTGGTAATGTTTCTAAGCCAGTTGAAGTGTCTTGAGTATTCATGAATCAAAATTGAAAAGTCCCAAGCACTCACTTGAAAAGCTAAATACTGTCAGCATGCCCCGAGAGATTTGATTCACTTCAAGGTTACCTTTAAATCCATGTGTGCCCTTTATGCTGTCATACAGCATAAAGGGCATACACTATACATGGATTATTTGTGGCTTGAGTGAAATATGAAAGTCTTGCTTGTGTTAGCACGTCTTTTTGTAGTACGTTTGTTGAAGAAGGGGGGAGGAAGTCATGGTTTTTGTTTTCTTTTCAATTTTTTTAGCTTTGTCGTCACAATAGTTGTGAAGCACAAAGTCTGCGTAAGATCGGATGTGTATCATAATCTGCAAATGGCACAACTATAATTCCATGTCAGTAGGGCTACAATTTATTATAAGATTGCTTTCTTAACTCAATTTTGATAATTTTGATATCTCTTTTAATAAGCCCAAATATGATGTATTCTGTGATATGATTGTAATAATTGTTCAATACTTACAAGAAGTACTCTGTTTTAGTGTCAACAGCTTCCATCATCATCACACTCTTAGGAATCATGAGATCAAAGAAAAGCTTGACTTTATCTGTTAAAGGACAAGTTCACCTTCATAGACATGTGGGTTGAGTGAATGCAGCAATATTAGTAGAACACATCAGTGAGAGTTTGAGCAAAATCGGACAATCCGTTAAAAAGTTATGATTTTTTGAAGTTTCTGCTCAGTCACGGCTGGATGAAAAGACTACTATAGCTTGTGATGTCACATGAGTACAACGATATAAAGAAAGAATAAAGAAAATTCAACATATTTCCATTTTTATCGCACAACAAAAGAACACTCGACTTCTCTCTTTCAGAAGGCAGGGGGAATAATATCACCTTTAACATACGTCAGTAGCAAGTCGAAGAACTGTGCACTTTATTAAAAAAGTAAAGTTTTGTGAAATTCTCTTTTTATTTTCCTTATATAGTTGTACACATGTGACATCATACACTGTAGTAGTCTTCTCTTCCAGCAGTGACTGCGCAGATACTTAAAATATTCGTAACTTTTGAACGGATTGTCCAATTTTCCTCAAACTTTCACTGATGTGTTCTACTAATATTGCTGTATTCTCTCAATCCTTATGTATATGAAGGTGGACTTGTCCTTTAATGAAAAATACCCACATTTATTGCACATACAGTGTAAATGTGGTGTAATCTTTGTGAATCCAAACAAATATACATTGTAGAGGCAACCCTTTGAAACATATCTTTCTTGTTTAACAAGTGCTACTGACAAATCTACTAAATGTGTCACAACAAATAGCAGCCATCAAAACTATAAAAATATTCCCATTTATTGCACATAAATGTGATGTAATTTTTTTTTTTATTGTATGCATAGGCAAACTTTTTAATTTTTGTTTTTTTAACTGATTTTCAAGATTCATAACATATTAGCATAACTGTAAACTAATCACATGAAACAGAAAGAAATCAAGAAATTACAAGGAGAATAAAGGGGAAAAAAGGAAGAAAAAAAAAAGGCAGTGTAAAACAATCTTGATGTAGTATCATTTGTGAATCAAAACGAACTTGAGAGGCAACCTTTTGAAAGGTCTCTTTCCAAAACTACAGTGTAGACATGATACCTGACAGACTTACTAAATGTCAAACCCAAGTGTGGCACCCACTTGTGTCACAACAAGTGGCAGCCATCGAAACTGTCTCTGCGTAACCCCCGAGTGGAGGGAATTTTGACAAAAGGCTTCAAACAGGATCAATGAAGTTCCTCTGATCACCAGAGCGTTTATTGACATTGGGGTGGCTACCTGCCTGTTTCTGGTATTTACCTGTTACCCCGCTCTCCCATTTGAACAGAGGCGTCCTTTGTTTGGGAGAACTTAAAGGCATTCCTTTGTTTGATTAATCTATACTGATTTTAGGCCATATCCTTTGATGAACCATTCTTGCTTAATGGGTATGAGGTGTGTGTGTGTGTGTGGGGGGGGGGGGGGGGGGGGGGGAGGGGGAGTTGTATGCATAGGTGAATAAGCTGCCAAGCTTGTTATCAAAATGAGTTTTGGGCTTAGTGTAATGTACCGTTAGATGCTGTGTAAATGTGTAACCCAGTGGTGAAACATTAAGGATTTTGTTGTTCTGCCTCAACTAGCATGAGAAAGGTGTTAAGTGGCCTGAAAATGTTTTTTTTTTTTTTTTTTACATAAATTTCCCCCCCCCCCCCCAAAAAAAAAAAAAAAAAAAATGTGGGGTCATGTTGCAACATAAAGAATGAAAGAGAACCCTCAAAAGTTGTATGCCCATCTACAAATTACTTTCCAAGCCATCAAATACATTGCATTCTTGCCAATGTCAGTTCATAACAAGAATGAAAAAGTTGTCTCAGAAGCATCTGCAACAAGAGAGTAAAGGCAATTAAACCATATATTTATAGTAGTCCTACACGTGTATGTACCTCTTATGAAATGTAATCTGTCACTTTCAATCTCTACCACTTGTGCCCTGTATTCCTTTGGCTAACATTTGTTTTATGAGTATTTCCTGATATTGTTACTTATGCCTATACGCTCTTAACAAGATTACAATTTGCAGTGAGTAATTTCAAATAAAGAAGTGGTTTGTACGGTATTCCGAAGCTATGTTGAATTGGGATGTTGATACATATAGTGGCTATATTTTTCAATGCTTTTACAAAATGGCTGATGTACAGATAGAGAATGATACAACTTGTTATTATTGAAGCAACAGCTTGGTTGATGATTAATGTATTATTTACATCCTCAATGTTTTTCTTTGTTTGTTTTCCTTCTGTGCCCCTCCAGAAAAGAATCACCTTGCCTACAAGATAGTGCGGACAGATTGTCGGGTCATTAGGCAGCTGCTTCACAAACATGGCTTCCATGAGGTAAGACTGTCAGTTGCCGTGGCAACTACCAACCCACTTTAGGCCCGTGCTGATCGTGTATACCTTGACTGTGCTGTGTAGCCTAATGGAGATTGTTTGGTACTGGCAGCCTGTAAAATTGACTTTATTAGGGTAGTAAAAAAAGGCTGTAAACTGCAGGGAACTAAATTGAAATACAGTGCACAAGATGCACCATGTCAATTCACTTTTTCTTCTGAACATAGTTTGTAAGTATAACATCAGCAGCTGTACCTTGTATGATGATTTCTTTTCCTTGTTTGCTCCTGTTGTTTAAAAATTGTGACCATGCATCACAAAACCAACAAAAAGTTGCATCCCTTGATTTTATGTGAGAACTCAAAAAAGGTGAAAAGGGTCAATCGAGTCAATCTTGAGTTTTTCATATTTTCTGAAAGAGCTATCCTTCTTCTACATTTTTCTTTAGTTTGGGATCATAGCATAAATGGTAAAGTGTGTTTTCAGCAGTTTTTCTACAACCCTTTTTGGGAGAAGAGTAGAATGATCAGGTATGTCTTAGAGGCCCCTTTTCATTTCTTGAAATCCTTTGCACACTCATCACTTTCAAGTCTGATAACTTTTGAAAGGATAAGGCTACTGCCTTGAGAGTTGGCATTAATCATGAACAGAATGTGTTAATAGAACATGCTTAATTTGATAATCCCCTTCATTGTTGTTGCTCCAGTGGTTTGTATCCTGTGCTTTGTCCCTTTAATTACACAGCTAGCACAGCTTGGTAAAGATAAAGCAATTGAATAGACCCTGTACTTCAGAGCCTCTTTTCTCAATTCACACTTTTCCAGAGTGTGTGCTTTCTTTCCAGTATTTACAAATTGTAGGTAGGTTAGGGGAGTCCATTTGAATTGAGTAATACATCATTTTAAAGCTCAGAGTCTGCTCTTTCAGAATCTGTCCTTAAAAAAATCCATGTCTGGCGACTTTTTGTTGGTTTTGTGATGCAGGGTCACAATAATGATGAAAGACATAGAAGCTCCATGTGTTGGTGCATTTGAATTTATGATGTAAGAAACAGAAATAAAAGCAGTGCAAATGTTTTTCTCTGACATAGCTGTTAGAAAAACATGGCATGCTTCCATGAATTTTCTCTGCAGTTGAATTTATCACTGTAGTACCACATATCTACCTGCACACTCTGAACAGAAGTTGCATGCCAATTAACCCGTTGAGGACAGTTTGATTTTGCTACATCACGCATTTCCCATTGACACCTGCCCGAGTATACTCGGGACTTGTCCTCAACGGGTTAAAAGAAAGATTGTTGGTAAACATTCTTCTCCCTTGTATATTTCATCTCATCCTTTTTTAAAGAAGATTACATTCTTTAAGATCAGTTGAATAAAAGGGTGAGGTAAGTTCGATGTATGAGAAAAATGCAGTGTGTAGGTAGTCTCCACAAAATTCTTCAACTAGCTCGGTATGGAAAGGGGGGTGGGGCAAAGGGATCTCTCAGCACAAAATCACCTGATGATTTTACATCTATTGGCTTTGCTCTTTATTGATTATTATCAAGACTCACAATGCATAATTATGCAAGAAAATTTTTAATGCTTTGGGGCATTAAGATATTTTGTTAATTATTTTCATTGAGTTGCCATATTCAGGGTAAAATTGAAGTTGACGATGTTGCAAATGAGAGTAATATGTATAGTCTATGCCTTATCTGTTTCATCTTCCTTACGTTCTTCTACCATCGGTCGTCATAGGTGCACCCAAACAGCTCTGACTTCAACCTGATGTGGATCGGGTCACACGTCAAACCCTACACGCTGAGGAGTTTCACTGACTTTCAGAAGATCAACCATTTTCCAAGGTAATGGCTCCACCACACGAAGCAATCCTCTTACACTGCACTGTTACATCATCAACCACACTTATTGGCTTTGATGCCCAGTGTCTAACGCAGCCATCTTTAGTGTTTGAAAGGAGACTGAGTGTAATTTCACATGAGATTAACAGCAGGTTTGTTGTATGCTAGATCAACCGCGCGATGAAACCCAACAGTTGATCGCTCAGAACAAGAATAAGAAAATATCAATAATATGACCAAATAGTAAAGTGAATAGATAAATTGTGAAAGAATTCAATGATTAGAAATCATGAATAGAAAGTAACCAACTTAAACATTAATGCTAAATAAAAGATTTTAAGATATAACAACAAGTGTATTGAGGCCTCATGAATAAACTGTAATGTTCCATTTCAGTTTCATTCAATGTGCACCAATGGTATTACTTTTGTTCATGAAAGCTGTTAAATTGTTGCAGCAAAATGCAAGTAAAGTGATTCATGGTATGCAATGCTGCACACTGGCACCGGTCCGACGGCCCATGACCAGTAAAAATCACCGTCAGACCAGTAACTTTTTCGCAAATGGACCAGTAAAACATGGAAAAACTAGGTACCTACTGGTCTGACAGACGGATCGGACCAGTGGAAAAAATAGGTTAGTGTGCAGCCCTATGGTATGACATCTCCCTATTTCTTCCCTCCCACCAGGTCATATGAAATCACAAGAAAAGACAGATTGTACAAGAACTTCCAACGAATGCAGCATGCCAGGGTAAGACTTTGTGTGTTGACGGTGGTCGACCAGATAGCAAATAGTATCTGTCTGATCAGAAAAAATATGTCAAAGGTTGATTTGTGTAGTTTACTGTACTATCTGATGGATCACTAGACTACATTTGTGATTTTCCTATCAAGCAATTCTAGATGTTGTGAAAACAGCTTGATCAGGGGGAAAAAAATTATTAAATTGTTTATACCGTCAATAATTGAGTCTTCATTTAAGTCATTCATAAAATTGATTTCAATTCAAGTATTCATAACTATTCTAATACAGCATTGTATGTGATTCAATTTATCTTTTTGTGTCAGACACTTTCCATATGATAATTGCTAGATCTTTTATAATCTGTCAAATGTCATCACTTTCACAAGCAGCAAGGCGTTTGTTGTGGCATTGTTAACACAATTTGCTTTAGGGTGATTTGAAACAGGATAGGCTCTTCTACTATTTTATGTTCCCTTTTAAAGAAAATGCTAAGTATTTGTCTCTCAAAAGGGGTTGCTTTGCTCTTTGTGCAATTGTATTTCATGTTCATTTTAATGCAAAACAAAACGAAATAGGTTATTAGATTGAAAGAAAGGGACATTAATGCATACATAGAGACAGACAGATAAGCAAGTAGAAGACAGGATATGAAATCAGCATCAGAATTAGCAATCAGTTCAATGGGATCAAAATTATATTCCATGTTTTTGTTGTTTTTTCCCCCAGGGTGCTCGCCATTTTGATTTCTTGCCACAGACCTACTGTACACCATCTGAGTATGATGACTTGGTTGGTAAGTTACCCATGTAGATGTTTCACACTAGTATTGTCCAGTTGAGAAATTTATTTCTACTGCAATAAATGTCCTACTCTTTGAACAATTATTCTTATGTTATGTGGATACCTGTAGTAGTGCATTTGTATACTCTTACTTCTTGCTTTTCTCTTTTCAGTCACAAGACACTTTTTTTAAAAGAAATATTCAAGCAATCGACCTCTCCCGCAATAGATTGAAAATAAAGTTAGACTGAAAGACATTCAAAATGCAAGCAGTACAGTTGTTTGTTTTTTCTGTTTGCTGTCATCAAAACACTTATGCTTTTAAAAAAGAAAATGTGGATTTTATTAACCAGTGGTAAGAAATATCTTTCATTTGTAGACTTGCAGATACTTAAAGGTGCCAGCAGAGATCATTGGCAAATGGAATTGCTTATTGTGAATTTGCATTTGCTTCTGTTGTGTGTGTGCTTTTAGGAGAAAGAGTGTGTGATTTGAAATGTAATAACCAGTATTTCATTTGATATCTGTTTAAATGTTACCTTGTTACCTTGATGAGTGAGTCTTATGATTTCCCTGTCAATACTATTTTAGATGAACGGGAAAAATGTTGCGAAGTTTGTTTTCAAATGGTGCCCCAAGAGTATGTGTAGCCGTTTGCCAATCATGTTAAAAGGATGTTGTTGTTGTTTTGTTGCTTTTGCTGCTACTGCTGCTGCTGCTGCTGTGCTGCTGCTGCTGCTGTTGTTGATGATGATGATGATGTTGTTGTTGATGATGATGTTGTTGTTGTTGTTGTTGTTGTTGTTGTTGTTGTTGTTGTTGTTGTTGTTGTTGTTGTTGTTGTTGTTGTTGTTGTTGTTGTTGTTGTTGTTGTTGTTGACTTCTTAGGGTAGGTTATCATAATGTTTTATTGCATGTATTGCCCATGATTGTCATCTTTGTTTAATCTGTCCTGCTAGCTGCCCATAATAAGGAGCGAGGTACTTGGATTGTCAAGCCTGTAGCCTCCTCCAGGGGGAGGGGGATATTTCTCATCAACAGTGTAAGTCAGATCTTTCTTTGATCTCTGTTTTTTTGAATAATAATTATGAGATGAGTGATTTTTTTAAAAATATTTTTTATAAAGGGGTAAATATCTACTAATACCAAGTACTGCTAGAAGTGGTGTGCAGTTGTTACTTAATGTCACTGGATATATTTTTGTATTTTTGCCCCTAACTTTCCCAGACTTACAAATGTCATGTGTTACAATGACTTACCATGCCATCAACTGTACTGTCATTCTACTGAGTTTTTCACCTCATTGGCACAAATATTTTGAGATGTACACTCTTCATGTTGATTTTGTCTTGTGTAGAATATGAATTCTTTTTATCAATAATTCACCAATTTGTAAAGGATGAAAAATAATCATTGTTCATGAATGCATTCTGGGCTGAGGTAATCATCTGAGTAGTTTGCTTAGGTCCTTTATGATGATGCACTTCAAATGAAAATACTGCCATTGTGGAATACATATATTATTTTTCTTTTAGACATTTGATGTCATCAATGGTACAGTAAGAGTTGAAAGTTTAATTCCTAACCATCATTTTTGTACACACAGCCCCAAAACGTTCCACTCGATGCTGCCTATGTAGTGTGCCGCTACCTGAACAACCCACTGCTCATAGACGGTAAGTAACTCATCAAATATTCAACTCAACAAGAAGAAAACCAGAAAATACATCCTTTTCTCATGAAGGAGATCATTTTTCTCCTGAAGTACATTATCAGAGGTGGCAGTTCTCAGAGAGTAGTGGCTCTGTGATGTTTTGTATTTCGCCTCTGAGTGATTGTATGGTTATGGTTCTATTTCAGTATACAGTTGAATATATCTTTACGTATTTGCAATGTAGTCTGTGAAGGATTATGTGGGGGAAGTTCAATTTCATAATACAATTGTATGTGTCTTTAAGGTTTTAAGGAGTTTGTAGCAAATTATGGTTGAAACAGATGATAACTTGTCTTTGTAGAGTCCAAACTGTATTTTTACCAACTACAGTGAAATCAAAAGAAATGCTCTATGAAACTTTACATTCAATTTTGCATTTGCTCATGGCAGGAGTTTGCTGATTTCCACATTTGCAAATGTGTGTTATAATAAATCTTCATAACGTAGGCACCTCAGCATGCGATTTTTACAGGCTAATGCATGCAGAAAAAATATTTTGAATTAGAGATATTTTGAAATGTTTGAGTTTCTCATTTTCAAATAAAATGTAGGACAGAATTAAGCGTGTTGAAAAAAAAAACTGAACTTGCCATAACCTGTACGTTTACACATAGTGTCACAATATTGTGTTCACAAAATACTCATCAAAAAGGTGAAAGAAATTGCCTCAAATCAACTCTTCTTGCTTACATCACAACACTTGAACAGTGGGTGTTTTTTTTTTTTCCCCAGCTCTTTTGATCAGTAGTAGTGCATTCTTTAGCTGTCTAATCTGGTCACTTTTTATTTGCTCTTGCTTGATGTAGGCTTCAAGTTTGACCTGAGGTTATACGTTGCCGTGACATCATACGACCCGCTTCGCATCTATCTCTACGAGGAGGGCCTAACCAGGTATGTCACATTTCTTCTCTGCTTTCATATGGCAGCCCCACCCATGCTGCTCTTAGCACACTGCTGCATAGAGTAAAAATAAGCAAACAGTATAAACTAATACCAACCCTCAAACTAGTAAAAAGTCTGCAGCCAGTAATAGGAAAGAAAGAAGGGACTACACAAAAGTCCCTGTGGTGTATCATTGTCGATTGGGGTACTTTAGGGCAGAAAATATTTTACTTGGACATCAAATGGTGTAAGTTCTGATTCATCCAGGTAACGATCAATAAAGGTACAAAATTAAATCAATTCATCTGAACTTACTGTTTTAATTCCGAGAACGGTTTCACGTCCGATCCTGGACGCTTTATCAGCTCGTCTGATTTGATGGCGGGAAGGCAAACAAGAACGTCGGTAGTGCGTCTGCACCGATTGGCAACGACGCCTTCCCGCCATCGAATGAGACGAGCTGATGAAGCGTCCAGGATCGGACGTGAAACCATTCTCTGAATTAAAACAGTAAGTCTAGGTGAATTGATTTAATTTTGTACCTTTATTTACTTTTACATGTACATTTCTCTTTCACCCAAGTTTGCCACGATCTTCTTCATTTTGCATTCTGTTCTGTAGGTTTTTTCAAAAGTATATTGTTACTACTCACAATACTTATAATACTTGCTTTGTTATTCAGCTGTTTCTGCAGGGAAAAAACAAAAAGGTTCAGGAGAAGGGTAGGCAAGTAACAGCAGAATATTTCTATTCCTTCTCAGTGTTGTTGTTTTACACTATCTCTTTCTCTCTACGCTATCAGATTCGCTACCGTGCAATACCAACAAAACAACAAGACGATCAAGAACACCTGTATGCATCTGACTAACTACAGCGTGAACAAGAAGAGCACCGACTATGTCAAGTAAGTTCTAATTCTGTTACACCTGATACACCATTCCTATTCTTCTGTCCCTCAGATCTATAAAGGTCAAAGTAGATTCAGGGGGGTAAATTTATATAGAGCAAATATTAAATAGCATCACTGTTCAAACAAGCTCTATCATCTTTTTTAAGCATAATAACTTTAAAAAAAAATACACTCAGTGGTGTGAATAGACTTAAAAATGCACTTGATTTGATCAAATCTTGCAAACTGGTTCCTTCAAGTCACTAATGAATTTGATGAAGAAAACTTGTCTTTGCAATAACCAGAATTCTGATACATAATTTTGTAATAATTTGAAAAGCTTTATTATATGAGTCCATTATCCCCATATTTGTGTTACACATGTAAGGGGTCATTCACAATTATCAACATTTTCACAAATGTACAAACCATGCACTTTTTAAGACCCCCCCCCCCCCCATTAAAGTGTACGAAGAAAAATGTTGATTTTTTTTTTGCATTATTTTCACTGTGTTCAGTTCTTGCTTGATCTGCCTTTTTTCAGTTTGTGTCGACATTTTTCGAAATTGGAAAGCGTGCGCCGGGTGCTGACCCCCTCTCCCCCCCCCCCCCCCCCCCAGCGTACAGTTTGTACGCTTGTGAAAATGTTGATAATTGTGAATGGCCCCTAAGCCTATTGATGTTTTATGCCGTAGCAAAGTGGTGATGCCCAAGAAATCTTATCTTTGGGTAGTCCTTATGTCTGTCAGTTAACCATTATTGATATTTGTTTCATTGGTTACCAGAAACTAAAGAAATTTGAGAATGACCTTACCATGCTATACAGATCATATTTGGAGTCAGTAGGTCACAACTCTCGGGTCAGAATCAGATGCCAAGATTATTACCCTTGCATTGTCAGGTCCCCATTTATATACCGTGGGTAAGAAGGGCATTGTGAGTTAAAATACATCTTTTCAAAAGACATAGGCACTTGGTGGGATTTGAACTCAGGGCCTCCTTTTGAGAGTCGAGAGTCTTGTCCACTGTACCACAGTACTCCCACAGTATTTGACCTACTGGCATAGCTCAGCAGCACTCTATCAAGACATGTATGAAGTGAGCTATGGAATCTAACTTGGGAATCATTTGGAAATCTTTTCTCTGATTACAGGTGTGACGATGGCGACATTGAGGACTACGGCAACAAGTGGAGTCTGGGAGCGATGTTCAGGTACCTCAAGAAGCAAGGCAAAGACGTTAGACGTAAGTGATGTAATGAAAATATTTCATGCAGACATATATTTCTCTTTTATACATAATATGTTTCTCTCAGCTAGTGCCTTCGCTCCCTTAATTTGCCCTCGCAATAATCAGCCATATTGTGCCAGAAACGCATCAAAGTACTATCAACACATTCCCTCATGAAATTATGGGGAGATAGAATATGCAGGCATGTCACATTTTCAAAACATCGCTGCAATGCAAAAATCTATTATTTTCACATTAATATTAGTAATCTAATTCAAAATGATTAGGTACATTGTATGTGCAAAGCTTATGTTTCTTGTAGTCAAATGTTTATGCATAATATTTTTTTTTCCCCGCCATATTGGACTTGTGTGAAGCCAAATGTGGGCAAACTTGTCTTGAAGAAATATGATTTACATGTTAGGGTAAGGGATATAACTAACTTTCAAACTTATTTTTCGATCACCTTCCCCCCTACAGTTCTACTGTCGAGGATAGAAGACGTGATCAATAAGACAATCATCTGCGCTGAACTTCCTGTTGCCACTGCGTGCAAGATGTTTGTCCCCTTCAGGGGCAACTGCTTCGGTATGTTTGACCAGGCCAGCAAGGTTGGACGTCAGTCCCGCACTTACGTGTTTCCCATGGGAGTGAAAGATAACTTTCCTCCAAGACGCCACTTGCTCAGTGTTTGTTACCTATGGTGTATGCTACACTCATCTGTGCTACATATGCCCAAATTATTGCATGTCAGCAAGATGTATTGTGTGAAAATGGGTACAGTGCTGGGTTATTGGTGCCAATTTATCATCTACCAAGAAATGATTTTGGTGGAGTTGGGAGTAACACAAATGCTTTAATGCCATACTAAAGTTTGGTAATAAACATTTTATTACAGGACTTTTTAGCAAATTCTAGTCTCTTTGTGGTTTGCAGAGTCCATTAATTTGCCCACATTATTTAATGATGGCAACATTGTGCAATGATTTGGTCAAAGGCAAATTTTTTGCATGTAAACAATACTTAGTGTATGCCAGAAAAATGGCTTACTGGATATGGATATGTCGGACTAGTACAATTTTTCAGGCGTTTCTTTCAGACTCATGCAACTCACAATTACATAAGAAATTCAGAAGGCAAACTAGATTTACAAGCAAAATTTATTGCTCAAAATTTTGCTCACACTTGTGTCGTGTGATGTATATAATGTGATTGTGATAGGATTGTTTGGTGACACCTTTGTTTGTAAGGTTGTTGTAAATCCAAAGTGTTCTGCTTGAATAGTCATACCAAAGAGATTAGGATCTCACCACATTTGGTTGGCCCTACTAAGGTTTGATAACAAACATGCATTACAGGAGATCATTTCACAGTTTTCTACTGAGCTAATTGTAATTTCTCTATGCCAGAAACCATGGTGCTCTAGATAAGGCATCCATGGGAATACATGCCCCAGCAGTTATTTCTTCTGACATCCTCATTGTTTTCTTGCTTCTTTTGTAGAGCTGTATGGGTTTGACATCCTGGTTGATGCCAACCTCAAACCGTGGGTCCTGGAGGTCAACCTCTCACCATCTCTTGCTTGGTAAGTTCCCGAGATTTTAAGATAATTGCCCTCTACAACTGATTCCTTTTATCAAGAGCATAGTGATACTTTATTCATTTCGTGAGTGAAACACATCAGTTATAGTTTAAAGTTTATGAGTTAATGATATGTCACAATACAAACATATGTCTGCACTTTGAATTGCAATATCTGAATGAAATATATCCTTGCACTCATTTTGTGGACAGAGTGTACGCTGTTGAGTAAATCTTAATTGAAATGCAGATCACTATGTGATGTGTAATCAAAAAATTTGTTAGTAAATCTGAATTTTGTGCCTAAAAAGTTTGTGCTTGTATGTCTGTGTTCTATCATGAGTGTATGATTTTGCAAAGAGGTCATATTTTGCATTTTTCTCAACTCACAGTGATGCTCCAATTGATTTGAAGATCAAGTCCAACATGTGTGGAGATCTGTTCAGTCTAACAGGTAAAAAACAGTTTTTCCTAAATCTTCACGTAATATGTATGAAGAGAACATTTTCTCTCTTTCATTTTTATAAAGTATGCTGCAGGTTTTGTTACTTTTTTTGTGTGTCTTGTTTAACACAATTGCAAATTTGGCAGAATTGTTACTGTGTGCAGGACACAGAAACTGTAATACTCAACAAAGAGTTTGTAGTGGCATTTGACAAAAGGAAAAGAAAAGTTAAAAAATGATTGCTGGCTGATTGTACAGATAAATATGGGAGAGGTGATTCTGTTTCTTAAATCCAGTGAGGTGCCAGTGTTATATTTCCTCGTATTACTTCTCTCTTTAAAGAAACGTAACCTTCATCACAATTTGTATACAAAACACATTCAAAAGCGGTATAAAACTGATAATTTCAAACAATCATACTTTTATTTCAAGCACTAAATGACATGTTAATTCTAAAGCAGTCAATGTACATAATAGTCACCATAGATTTATTTCAGCATTGCATTGTATTCAAATACTCGCGATGCATTTTATTCATATTCACCTCATCTATGGTTCAATGGTGTCCATCTCTTTGTGTGTTTGTGTGTTAACAGGCTTTGCGGTTCAGGATCCAGTGATGAGGCGAGTGCAGCAGAGCAGGCGGAACCAGGACCTGGCAGCATCCAGCACCCTCAGGCAGCAGGTGGATATTTGCATGGCACAATGTCTCTTCCAAAATTTCACCACTCTCACTGTTCATCGCACATTCTCCCTGTCACTTCACAGTTGCTTCCTTTGCTTTTTGTTTTCATTTTTAAATTTGTAAAGCCCCATGATCATTAACATATTTTGTCAATACTGGGCATGCACTGTTTGAATCACTGTGTTATATCTTCACTTTCAACGTTAGATTTTTCATTTTTATGAAAGGGAAACGATAAACCTACATCAATGTGACTGATGCGATCTTATTGTAGGTAAGAGTGGCATTACAATTGTCTAATTCTATGAAATGAAAAAAAAAAAAGATATAAGATATTGATTGCCATTTGTAATTTCAAATGTTTTGGATTTCATAGTTTTATATGTTTTAAATCTTTCTACTTATGCATTTATGAGAGCCCATCAAGTAACTTTTTTAAGTGTTTAATGATTGTCCAATCATACTTTTACAAACATGGATATAGAATGTGGTTTCTTTAAAAAAAGAAAATCAATCAATTGTTACCCCCAGATAGATATGTTGATTTTAATAACAAGACTTTGATTTTGTTTGAGGTCAGTGCGAAGAAAGTATTAATGTTTTCAGGTTTTATGTGTTTGCTATGACACATTTCAGATGAAATTTTTTTAAGTGCTTAAGAATTTTTGTGTGTCAGCTGCACTGAGGAATTTTTATCATGGTTGAAGAATGGGGCTGCAGTTTTCTTTCTTCATCAAACAAAATATCTCCATAACGGTCCCAACTGAGTGGGAGCCTGCTTTATCAATGATAGTATGTGCTATCATTGGCACATACCAAGAAGCATATCGTCGCTGGGGTGACAAGACCTCATATCTGCAAAATGTCAAATGTTCAGGAGAGCCAAAAAACATGGCGGCCAAAGCACTATCGCGAATGGGAAATCCTTTCCTTTGACATGCTGTGGTGGCTTCATTTTTGAAGTAAGACACTTGGGATTTGGACAGGACATCACTTATCCCATTATTTAACCCTTAATCCAAAAAAGTCATTTTCACCAAAAATGCAGATACAAGGTCTTGTCACCCCAACGACGATATACAATTTGATCTTTCACAATTTACACAGATTACTGCATTTCTTCCTTCATTTGTGCTCTCTAATTTGCATGGCACATGTTGTTGATAGCAGCAAAGATATGATTGTTTTTATTTGTCGCTAATAACTGACTGAATGCAACCTATACTCCCTTCTAAATTTGGCCCTGTCGTATGAAAGACTTGTCATTGCACTAGAAACAAAAAATATATATCATACTGATTGTAACAAACATGACATCGTGTAGAAATCCTTAAAGCTGATTGGCTGTTGACATCATATCTGTACTACTGTGAATTAGTATGAAAGCAGTCCTGTTATATACTGTAATACGCAATATTTTCGCGGCATGAAATTTTCGTGAATTGGAGCCAACGGCCTTTTTTGCAGCATGAAATTTTCGCGAGTTGCCTCGAATATTCAATGCATACAGTGTAGACATGAACTTTCGTGCGCATCTTAATTTCGCGAATTTTGGCTCGCGCGAAATTCGCGAAATTAAAATGCACGCGAACATTCCTCGTTTTACAGTACTAATAAGTCTGTAATGACACAGGGCTAAGGCTTTCCTTGATGCCAGCTGCACCAGATACTCTGTGATCTCACCATCTGAAGCCTGAGCATGAGACTAATTCTAACATTCCAATCCAACCAAGTGTCACTGCACTTTCACAAAATACAGACAGATTCCTATCCAGAAAGAGCAGGATGTGTGGTTAGGTTCCCCGTGTGGGGCAAATTTGCATGTTTTGATTTTGTTTTGATTTCTTGAGGGGAGCACATTTTCATTCCCCTGTGCTCTACCGTGTGTTTGGTTTGTTGTCTCAAATGCATCCCTTTTTGTTTTTTGTTTTTTTTATTTTCTGTCAACCATGGTCTGCATGTTACCTTCTCCCACTGCATGAATTCATTTTTGAACGTCGCCATTCCGTCTCCTGATTTCTCCATCCCCCCTTCATTCCACACAAAAGAAGGAGCGCATTGGCTCCGCCTTTCTGGTGAGTGTAGCAGTAGAGCCGTAGATGTTAGAAGTGCTCGAGTGATTGCTCATGGCAATATTTTTGGGGGGGACTTCGGGTCTGTCACGTTATTAGTTTTCCCTCGGGTGTGGAGTTGTGATTTGGGTCATTTTGAATACTTTTATGGGCTTTGGGATTTTCTTTTTTTTCTCTCTCTCTTCACTTTTGACTTAGTATACATAGTGAAAATAGTAATTGTACTTTGGTGACGGCAATTTCATGCATGATTAGTAACTCATTTCAGTGTGGGAGACATTTGGCACTTACACTTAAAGTTTGCTTGATTCACACTCAAGCCATGAACTCATAGGGATTCGATGTAAGGGAAGTATTTGTCAACAAATTAAATTTTTCAGTTTTCAAGAATTCTTTCTATGTGTGTGAGTTATGATCGTGGTGTAGATGTTTAAACAGAGCTCAAAGTTTGTGTGTCCCTATTGCAACCCTGAAAATTAAGATTCTTTTCATAAGCAAGTATATTGTACATGTAGAAGTACGTCATTCAGACCTTTCCTGAGAAGAATAGAACGGGAAACTTCGTTATATAAGTGGAGGAGGAAACCATACTGTAGATTTCCAGTGAATTTATTTGGGCCCTCCCCCCACCCCCCCCCCCAAAAAAAAAAAAAAATCCAACCGTTAATCTTGGTATAAAAGGAGGAGTGTATTAGGTGCCATGGGGTTTAGTTTTGTGCATGACCATAATATCTCATATACATTGATTGGACACATCATTCTTTAACTGTGCAAAATTTTGTGCGTTCGCATATTAACAACCTTTAATCCATTGCCTCCAAGGTTATTGTGAGGCTCATATTGAGTCTAAGGCAATTTCAGAGTTTGGTAGGAAATGGGTTTATTTGGAGTAACAGAGCTGCTTTATCTATGGAGCAGGTCTTAGTTTTGACAAGAGTCTAAATAAGTAGTAAAATGAATTTCGACTGTGGTGTTTATTCATTAACTGAGGAATATGGGCCAATGTCTTTGCAAAGTATCAATCTTAGAGGTTGTGTTTGTCTTCATTTTTATCTGTCATTTGTGGTTTTACTTTCAAAGGTTAATCTGTATAAATAACACTTTGGAAGGTACGGAATGATTCAACATAAAAATCACTTGCTAAGCCCTGCAATTTTTAGCAGATTTTAACCCATAGTTAGACTGTATGAAGTTGCAGTGGTTTGATTTGGAAGAAAAGAATGGTCAATTCTTCTTGTCAGTTTTGTCTTTTGTGTCTTTGATTTTGATTTTTGTGTTTCCTTTTCACATTATTGCTAATCCCACTGTTAAGAATTAACAAACTTGTTTGTTTTTACACCCTTTTTATTGGATAACGACAAAACTTAGCTTTGTGATTATATATAGGCAGCCACGGTGTGATTCTTCAAATTATTGTTATTTTTTTGTGGGGCTTTCAGCACTATTCAAATTATGGTATGAATGCATGCAATTCCAGAGTTGTACAAGGGATTGAGCTTATGTCAAGTTCCATTTGGGTAGATGCAATATATTGAAATAGCTTGATGTGACTATGGTAGAGCTGCTTATCTTTTTGCCAGGACAAACATCTCACTTATCATTGTGGATATGGTGTGAGGGTATTGAAAGAAATTTGTTTGTGGGATCATACTTCATATGCTCTCAAGCATATGCCTTGATATACAAAAAAAGAAATACAATTTTCATTATCTTTCTTTTATTAATGGATGAAGTATAATCGTTTCAGCAGGGCTATGTAAGAATTTCCAGTCCTGCCGAGATATTACTTCTGATTAACATCCCCAATGGGTTGGTTACGCCATGGCAGTTCCATTGTCTCTCTGTCAAATACTCTATTTACAGTGCAAACATCTCCTACAAGATTACTGTTTACACACACACGCACACACACACACACACACAGATGCACTTGACTGGTGCCATTGTTTCAGACTGCATGGTGTATCTGTCAATGTGCAAACAATGTGAGATTGATGGCTTGCCAGGAATAAATTGAATTCATATTTGAGAGCAATCAAAACAATGTACATTTTGTTTAGGACACATACTGTTTTTTTTTCAACAGTTAGCAAAGTGTTTCAAGAAGCTGTAATATTTTTGTTGCGGATGTGTGTAGATACATTGTATGGTATTTCACGATCATGGTGATGTTCTGTTACTAGACTGTGAAATGAAAAATACTGAGAGATCAAATCATTTGATACTCTGTCATACTTTGTTATCATGAAACCATTTGAATCTTAAAATCCTTGTAAAGCCCAGTTTGTCTGTCCTTTGAGTAGTTTAGACCTGAAGTTCTGGAACTTGTGATTGGGAAGGCAAGATCCTTTATTGGTAGTCAAGCTTATGTGTGCAGGTTTTTCACACCTATGCTGTCACTAAGACTAGAAAATCCTTACTGCCATATAGTATCAATGATGCAGTGCTACTAAGTTGTTACTATCAACTCCTCTAACTTAGAATCCATCTAAGGTCAGTTCTGAACCATTTCACCACTTTCCCCTCACCCTTTATTCTCGTCAGCGCCAGCGGCCAAACTCGGCAGGGACGGTCGGCGGCAAGATGTCACGCCCGAGCTCCGGCAGGAAGTCGGCCGCTGCAAACTCCTCGGCGGGCTCGAAGGACGGCTCGGGGCTGACCGTCGAGGAGCGCAAGATAATCCTGGAGAGCAAGGAAGAGCACGCCCGCAGGGGTGGCTGGATGAGGATCTTCCCCACTCCCAACTCCATGGAGAAATATGGGTGAGAAGGCATCATTGTCGTCATCCCTGGGTGATCTGTTAACTTTAGGAGGGGCCTCAATCATAGTCAAAAACTTGAAGGAAAAAAGCATGAGCTTTTATTCTATAATGACTGTGATATAAGAGTAAATGAGAGCTGATTTTTACCTGTCTTGGGTAATAACCTGGGTGTATATGTGCACATACTTATGATTTCTTGATGAACAAAGTCATGATATTTTTTTTTTTAATCTTGTTGGGGAGGAGGAAGGTGATTAAAAGTTTGAAAACCTCTCACTTAGTTATGATTCTGTATTCATATTCAGATCTCCTTATGCATGCATACACTTGGGGTATTTTTTTTTTGGGGGGGGGTACATGATTGTTTAAAGGGGTGGGAAGATATTTATGAGGGGTGCTCTTCTATGTCATAACTTTTATCTTGTGTGTTGCTTTTGCTTTTAGTAAGTTGTGTTTTTTTTGTTGCAAACTGCATGGAAATATTTGGACAAGACTACATCTTATCTGCAATGTCTGCTTATTCAAATAGGAGACCTCTTTTGTATACTGGACAGGGGGAGCTATTAGACAACATTGTCATTAAACATTTGTCTCTTTTCAGTTGATAAAAGATGAGAGAAGAGTTTAGTCTACTTCTTTTGGCAATGATGGTGGAATGGTGAGAGGAGGGGCTTGGGCATTGAAAATTTGTGTTATCCAAGGGCTAGAAATTTGGAAGAACCCAAGATATACAAGTCAGACGTATCTAGTGTGCATTTATTCAACACATTTTTATTTTTTTTTAAAGGGGGAGGGGGATTTGATTGGTTCTAAAGGATGCCTTACTTATGATTGTTGTTGATGTTTATATTTTGAGGCATTTTGTCTTGATGACAGTTCATTTTGGAAGGATATCGTGTTGTTGAGAAGGGTGGAGTAATGTATGAAATTTCCTACAAACTCCAGCAGACTTTTCCATTTGTCAAAATCAAGTGTGAGAAACAACAACTCATGTTTGCAGTGCGCATTTTGATTTCACATTCTCGTAGGTCGTTCATGGAGAACAGGAACTCCTTCAACAGTACGCTGCACTCCCGTCTCTTCTCAGACAAGTAAGCATTGTCAAATATTTGATCATTTCCCTCCCCATTGCCCTTTCTCTGCATAATGAGTTGGAGTGTGACGCGGGATATTGAGATATATAAAGAGAGGGCTGGGTTCATATTCTTTGAGTACAGCCTCTGGCTGCCTCTTGCAACTAAACCGTTTACCCTTTATTTCAGGTAGGATGATTTAATTGTGCTCCATCCTGTGAGAGTTTCCCTCATCTTGTATTTTACTTTTATTTTGCTTTAATCAGCATAGTATGCAAGTAATATACAGTATATGCATGGGGGCTGCGGAAGGTTTTTAATGTAGGGGGGCTTCCTCCCCCCCCCCCCCCCCCCCCCTTCAGAAAATATGGGTGCTGTGATTTTTTTATCTTTTTTTTTTCATCTTATATATATATATATCTATATATATATTTTTTTTTTTGCACACTAAAAACAACAGTGGGGGAGGGGGCTGCAGTCCCGCCCCCTAGTTCTGCGGCCCCTGTATGGGTCCTAACCTCTGTGTGTATGAACACCCTGTACCCATTCGTTTCATTTTACAGCTTTTCCGTTGGTTTGATGCACAAATGTTTATAACTGCTATATCTGTTATCCTCAATGAGTCTGCCTCTGCTTTGATTATATGTTTGCATACATATATACTGTATGTATTAATTGACAGCATCACTAATCTGCATTTATATATCGTTGTTAGCGCTGTTTCTCACACAGTGCGTGTGTTGTCGAGTTATAAACTCATAGGCAAGTGAGTGATCACCAGCAGACTTTGTAAAGTCATGTTTCTGAAAAAGATAAGCTAAGCTTCACAGCAAAGTAACTGCCAGAAATTACTATCATTATTTTGTTACAAGATAAGCTTCATTCATGGTGGTGGCTAGTTTATACCAGAGAGTAATGAATATAATTAATGTGCTCCATGTTTGAATTTCTGACTATGCTGATATTTTGACATATTTCTGGTGACAATTACTTTTGAAACCAAAGTAATCTGCCGTAAAATTCTAGCTTTTTCAATCACTGTACTTTATAAAGTCAGTGTGCAGGAATTCAAATCCTTTTGGTTTTAAACCGACAATGCTCTGTGTTTTATACTGCACTGTTGCTGTATTATTTCATATTAACACACATGTACACTATATCAAGGATGATGTGATTTCAAATTTTGGTACCTGTGAAACTCTAACACACACACACAATCAGCTCTTTTTAGGTTGCTGAGCTGTGAGCACTATATCTCTATTTAAGTAATGCTTAAATTCTTTGTAATGTGCCTTTTATTTATGTCGAGCTCTGTTCAATGTGAGCAGTTTATGAATCTTGATTCATGTCAGTGTTAGATGCAGTTTGCTGATACAGAAATCATTCAGTTCAGCTCCTCTGAGATTTTTTGTTGCCTTTGCATGACAAACTCTACAACTTTCTGCAAACTCTTTATATTCTGGCAAATTTGCAACCGGGCAAATTTTTTTTCACCAAAATTAATGTGGTTAATGGTAATGAATCTGAAGTGGATCGTAAATAACATTCTCAGGTGACGTGGTTCCGTATTTCATTTTTTTTTTTTTTTTTTGTGGGAGACATTTCACTTCTGATCAGCCATCTTGAAAGTGCTAAATCAAAGGTATGCAGACAAACCAATATGTCACCATGATGATGTCTTTCAATTTGTTGATGGATATCTCAGTTCTGCTTTTGAAAAGACACACAATTTTTTCTTATCGTTTCCCAGGGGAGGTCAGGGTACGACCTCTGATTCCAGACACAGGTAACCGACCCTCTTGAGCAGCTGTCTTCCACTCATCCCTAATTAACATTTTGGCATGACCTGACTCTTGTTGATATTTGGGTTGACAGGCATCATTAAATCCTTCGTGCGAAATGAAAACAATCCTTGCTCTTTCTTAACCCATTCATGCTAATCTGTTTCAGTCAAAGCAGAGGGAAAGAACCGCACAGAACTCATGCAGTTCATTTGCTTGGAGAAGCAGGAAACTGATGATGGTTAGGCCAATATGCCATGATGTCAACTTCAAGTTCAAATGAATTGTTCGTGCTCTTTACTGCAAATTTCTAATCTCTTTATTTTTCCTTCCTCTGCTTTTTGGAGATAGCGCTTGGTGGGAACACATTTCTTTCTGTAGTTTGGAGGGATGTAGAAGTGGTATGGTTTCATACATGGCAGTACCAATAATGAATATGTTGACTGGTCAAAGTCAACTGAGCAAATCACACAAATTTTGTTGTAGAGTTTTCTGGTTTCTTAAAGCAATCATTTGTACAAGTGCAGTAAAGTTCATCTGTAGAAAGAAATGAAAGCTCATAAGCAAAATTAACCATACTGTGGAAAGCAGTTTCTGGCTCTGCCTACAGTGTAGCTTGCACAGTAGACCTTCATGAATACTGTAAAAGCGGTTATTTTTCACTCTCGGCCCGGTGAGATGAATGTAGCATGTTTTTAGTTCTGCAGCACAAAACATTTATGAGTGGAACATATGGCGTGTAAAAATATTCACATTTCTTTTATTCTCGTGCGAAATGCATGAAATTTTCCGCGCCATGAAAATTTCCACTTTTACAGTAATTTTTTGCCTTTTTGAGCATGAGAGAAATGATTAGAGAAGGCAACGATGTTTTTGAGCCACAATTCTTGTCATAAGTTAAGTATAAGGAATGGCAGACATATTGAAATCATATCATGGTTGGGATAGTCTTTACCCAATTTCTAAGTTTATGGTGTATTGGGTAGTGTCTAGGAATTACGTGTAGTACTGACTGGGAGTGCCTGATTGTTATGGCTAAATGTTATGTCCTGTCGTTAACTTTGAGTTTTATAACGAGCTTGTGTGTATTCCCATGCTCTTGCATGCTATGGCATGTCAGAGTTTTTATCTCCTCTGAACTTTTTGGTCTCTGTTACAAACTTCTGTCTAACAGAATACAAACAGTTTCTGTATTCATGTCAGTTTTAACACCATTGACTTCTGGAGTTAAATGTATTAATGAGCAAGTTTGATTTAGCAGCTTCTGCAATAGTATAGAAGGATTTCATAAGCATATGTGCTTTGTTGTGCGGCTTACTTACTATTTTTCAATCATCGGTATGTAAAAATTCTTGAAACAGCTAGACTAGTCACAGATTGCGGAAAATTGATCATTTGACAATTCTTTTGTGTCTTTTTTGCCTAACAAGTTGTACATTGGATAAAGATTTGACTGTTGAATGCTGCTGTTTTATCTTATCTTTTTTTTTCTGACCTTACCATAATCCAGCAAGCAGTGTGTATTTGAAAATGTGTTGTTTTTTTTATTTGCATAACTGCATCAAGTTATCATGCACACTTACTAAGTTTACATCGTCAAACTTTCATTTCATAATCTTTTCCACTGCTGATATCTCGCCCTCCCAATCTTCCCCTCTGTTGGCCCCACTCCCCTTCCCCCATTCTTGCCCCCCCCCCCCACACACCCACCCATCAAATCCATGGTAACACCATAACCATCCTATTTCTCCCGCTCGTCCCTCCCCTTTCCCTATCAAACTACTACTACTACCCTTCCCCTATTTTCCACCCCATCCACCCATCAACACCATGGTAACACCATAAATTTCTTGATTCCCCCCCCCCCCCCCTCCAACCTATCACCCCCACCTGCCCTTATCCCCTTACAGTTTAAACCCTGTAAGCACCCATTGCTCCACTCACTTTCAGAGACCTTCATCGGCCCACTCCATCTTGGCCGGCCTGCGGGCTGGGGTCACGTAAGTTTTTTGCACCATTGACCTTCCAGCCTCTCACAAGTGCTCACCCTCGTTTGGAAATCATCTTGGAGGGGTTTGTTTAACAAAACTCTGTCCGTTTTAGTGTAAAAGTGACAGCTTGGGCAATAAACACATCTTAACCTTCAGTGGACAGTGGTGGTATAACATTAACTTGAGATACAAGTCGTGTTCATCTCATTCCCATATCAAAACCTGCCAACAGCAGACAAGTGCTTGTTTAAATGAGGTCCACAGGAAGGCTCGATAGACTAACTGTTAATCCTCCTAACGTATCCTTAACAACTTGCAAATCCATGCGAGATTTCATGTCATTGGTCCAGTGATGTCTGGTCAAGTGATGGACGTGTGATTGGTTAGTCGTCTTTTCTTTGGTCTTTCCTGGTTTGCATGGAGTAATGTGCAAATGCAAGTGTTGATGCTTTTATTTTCATCCTTACAACATTTTTGTTTTGTTTTTTCTTCTCAAAAGCTACAGTTTATGTTGTTCCCTTCATGTGTAACTCTGTCACTGTGCTTTATATACCTTCTGTATGTATAATGATATGCATGAAGCTTGCATTTATGTTATTAATTTGTGACTTTCATTTCTTGATGACTTGTGCAAAGTTGATTCTAATGCCTGCCTCTCTTGTGCCAGAGCACATTTGCAATGTTGATGATCAACTGCTTTTGTCAACATGTGACAGTGCTTTAACAGCATCTAAAAAGTTGCATGCAAACACTGCTGCTTGTTTTGTTTTGTTTTGGTGGTTTTTTTTACAGTCTTGTGCCTATATTTTGTCTTTTGTGCAATCTTCTTGTGGCTTTGTACAAGTGTAAATAACGAAGATATGAAGAAGATGTCTGTGTAACAAACATATCACTATTCTGTACTTTAATAGTTACTGTAGTCCAAATGTATCATCTTTGTTCAAAACCTGTCCTTGGCACCAAAGCTGTCAGAATAATTTCTAGGAAAATTGTGGTGGTTTTTTTTTTGGTGGGTTTCATTATTATTGATTTTTTATTTTATTTTATTTTTTTTTGAGGGGGGGGTGAGGGGGGATTGATATTAATTGGAGGACAGGAATATCCTTTGTCTTCAATTACAAGAAATAATGATTCCATGTTGATGAGTATAATTGGCTGTATGGAGCCATAGAATTACCTATAGGAATGTTGGAGTGAAAATGTGACCTCAGAGTCCTTACAAGCACAACATACTTGGGTAATTTTATTTTTTATTTATTTTATTTATCTATTTTTTACCCCTCATGACAGTCAGTCTTGGACTCAAGCCAATTCCTCAATGGTGACCCTCAGGTTCACATACTTCTCCACTTCTAAAGAACCATACATGTACCTCCTATTTATCTTGTTGTCCTAAGTCTGTCTGGAGATGTCATAGGTACAATTGTCAGTGGTTGTGGATGTCATAACTATCTTTTTAATGCATGCAATAATAATGTTCATAATTAGTCTTTTGTTGTGTGAGATACACATATTTCGTGCTGCCTATTATGTACTTCCTTAGGAAACAGCAAAATCATTAGTAAACCATGTGGTGTTCAAAATTTACACTGAAAAAAAAAGATCTGAGGGAAGCAAACTATTTTTCAATGAGAAATACATTTTTTTTTCAATTTTTTATATAAAAACGATTTGATTTTTCTGTTTCTCCTAGATTCAATACTAGGCTTGCATCAAGCAAATTCAGTTTCAAATTGAACTGCATGTTCACATAAGCATTCCTTGTTTGCCTAATGCTAGGTAGTATCTTAAAATATTGTATCTTGTATCAGCTGCATGTTCATGAATGTCAATTTCGGCAGGGCATCTATAGGCAAGTAAAAAAAAGAAAATAAAAAGACAATAAGTCACATTTGCACATTTGAGCAAAGCATGGTGAGAAGGCTCAGGACAAAAACAAACAAACAAAGTGCTCCATTAACCCATCGATTCCCCAAAACCACATTTCTGTCTCTTTGAATTGTCTTTCATTTGACCCCTTTGTATATATTTTATATAGAATTCTTTCAGTTGCACAGTCTTTAAGAGACTTGTGAAAACCATATGTATAGCTGTTCTTTAAATTGGCAACATAAATCAGAAGGCTAAAATTCATATTTTTCCTTCAAATTGGCTTTTTTTTGGGGGGGGGGTGGTAAATTTTTCTTGCATTTCATGCAGATTGAATGATTTGAACTAGGTTACTTAATATTTCCCCATTGTAAGTTACGCAATGAAAATCGAAGGTGCCAATTTGAGGATGTCATGGTGATAATTGGTGCAGAAATATTCTCTGACAGGACTAGCTTGGTCAGAGTCTATCCAATACAGGTAGAAACTCCTTTGACTAAGTACATGCATATAAATCTTAGGTAGCTCTCCACAATACCACTGAGTTTTCCTCTTTTATCCACCCCTTGTTGCCATGGTAACAGGAAAGTCTCCCACTCCATGATACAAGAGCTGCAGGAGCGCGAAATAGAGGAGCACCTGGCCCAGCTGACCCGCAAGCTGACCACCAAGGACAACTCGGTGGACCGGCGCAACCTGCGCAACAAGGTCCGCAACCGCTTCCCAGCCACCAAGAGGATTGCAGTTGGTGAGTCTAATCATTTAACCCGTTGAGGACCTACTGATTTTACTATAACACACATTTCCCATAGACACCTCCCCGAGTATTCTCGAGACCCGTCTTCAACAGGTGAATGGAAACCGTAACCCAAATATGGATTGAGTGAAAACAGCAGTATAAGTAGAACACGTCAGTGAAAGTTTGAGGAAAGTCTGACAATCTCTAAAGAAAGTTTTGAATTTTTAGAGTTATGGTGACATCGCTGGATGAGGAGACTGTTACAGTTAATCATGTTGTGTTTCAAGTCTCCCTATTGAGCTTCAGTGATGGAAGATACGTAGTAACAGTGAAATCATGTTACTGATGACATATGGAGCATCTTGAAAATAGAATCATAGCACATTTCAGATTCAACATTTGTAAATAGTTCTGTTCATCTGTGGAATCCCCTCCATCTCGCACATTCAAATATTTATGCACATTGTGAAAGAATTACGTCCCATCTAGTAGACTTAATTTGTGTTCTCCTTCCCTTCCAGCATCAAATCCAAGGAGTACGGTCACCAGCACCAGCGGAAACAAGTCCGAGAGTCGGCCCCGAGAACCTCTTGCCCAGGGTAAATTGGACACGTTACCCCAGAAGGGACAGACCACAAACTCTCAAGCACAGAATGCGAACAGTGCACAACCAGCTACCAGCAAATCAAATGTGGCTGCAAGTTCAACGCAACCCCAACAACAGCCACAGCAGCAACAGCAACAAAGGACATTGAACTCTGCAACGTTGCAACGCCCGTCGCAAAGTGGTGCCGCTGGAAGCCGAAGTGGCAGTGGGGACGCCACGGCAACGGCAACGGTGAACTCGTCCTCCTCAAACTCGGTGCAGGGAAAGCCCCCCTCAGGTCCCAGCCAGGGGTCATCTAGTGGGGTCAAATCAGCCAAGGAAGGAGGCGTGCCTGAGGCTAATCACCATGGCTCCAGGATGGTCCTGGAAGTGCAAAAGCCCAAGGGACCGACTAAAGAGGAGATCAGAGAAAAGGTCAATGTGCCAGACATCTTGGACAAGGGTGGAGATTTAAGGTACATTTGTGCTTTCTGAAGTTATCACCTTCTGCCAAGAGACCCTTAGGTCTTGCTGTTGATTGGAAAACTTAGCAATGCATCTTTCATTCATTTATTAGTGTCAATAATGCCATACATTTTACTGAATTTTAATAAAAGATGTCAAACAATGTTTGACAAGAGAAAAGTCACTTTCATTTCAGGAGTCCTCCTAAAAGGTAGTGAAAGAAGTTTGATGCAGGGGGATTCCACAAACTTAAAACTGGATAACTGTAATGCAACAAACCTATGCCATGTGGGATAGTTCTAGTTTTGAGTCCATCTCAGAGAAATTATTTATCAAATATCATACCCAAAAGTTGTAATCTTCATATTCTTTATTCAAAATTTCATAAAGGAGGGTTCCACAAATTTGAAATAAGGTAAACATAGTAGAACAGACCTGTGCTAAGAGAGACAGTTCTATTGATGAATCCACCTCAGAATGATTATTAATCAATTATTAAACCCCAAAGTTATGATCTTCCATCTTCTTAATTCAGAGTTGCTTGTTGTAAGGGGTCAATCAATCAGAACACATTTGCTTACCATGATTTCCTGGTACCAATCAACATTTCAGTAAGCTGCAGGCCAGGCACGCCTTTGCCACCTATCTGTTGCGGGTCCAACAGAGGCTGTTGACGGAGACTAGCAAGCCGCCGGAGAAGCTCGACGAGGTGGATCAGCATGATGAACAGATGGTGAGACTTTCAAAAGGCCGTAACCCTCATTTGCAGAAAAACTAACAAAAAGAAGAAAAAAAACAAGACTTTCAGTGTCATTCAAGTGTCATCCAAATCTTTTTGTGGCTCTTTAATCTCCTTTCCCCACCTTTTACACTTGGGCCACACCGATTCTCTTTGTAGAGTAATGATTTCCAGATGAAGAAGCACTACAGCCAAATTTACTAATTTAAAAGAAAATAGACAAACCTTTCAAGTTGCATTAAGACTTCAAGGCAGATCATTGAAGTCTGTTTATTCCTGCGTTTTATGTGTGTCGATTGCAAAACTTTGTACCATGTGTGAATCTTTGTGTTGATTTGTTAATTATGGGTGCATGAAGACAAGGCATACTTGTCACTGCTTCTGTGAAGTATAGATAAAGATAACATGGACAGACAAACAATTACACTGATTTAGATCAGCTTGGTAGATTAAGGGAACAGGGATAGTTTACACATACATAAGAATGAATAGGAGAAAAAAAAGGCACTAAAACAAGTAACGCGATGTTTAGTTCTCCTTGTTGAAATATTCAAAGTACTTCACTTTTCACATTGCATGTTTCATAAGAGGTAGACACTAAATTCAACAATTACTGTTAAAGTGGGCTTTAATGTGCTAGTACTTGAATACATTCAGTTGCTGAGGAAACACCATCGTAGTGTAAGTGCAATGTTTTGGTGTCTTGTTGTGAGTCACAGATCTGAGAGACAAGAAAATGAGAAGTGCACGTGTTGAGAGTTGGGAGGATAAGTGTGCTCTTTATTCGTGAGTCATTCTGATATATTTATATGCACAAACAGTCAGATACTGATTCGATTGTGTTAGAATGAGGAGGCAAGATGTTGCGGTAAGTTCTACATGGAAAGTGATTAATAATGTTTATGTGAGTGCATTGGGCAAAGTAGTGGTTAGACAGTGAAATGCACGCTGGCGTGGGAATGATGAAGAGTAAGGGGAAAGACCGAACGTATGTGGCGTTGATGGTGATAGAATTATCTCTTTCGATGCTGTGTAGATACTATAAAGACCTACAAGCTCTGTTACGTGGTAAATATGAGTCACTGTAAACCTTGCATGTTCTCCAATAGGACCTGGTCTTACGGTTCCTCAAGAGGGCAGCAGGCAACCTCCAGCAGCAGTTCAAGGTCATCGTCCCCAGCCGGAAGCTGCCCATCCATGACAGGCGGCGCATCCTGGCCAAGCAGCTGGTGGACTTTGTCCAGATCTACAGCAAAGTGAGTTTTCTAAATGCAAATCGAGAAATCTTATATCTATAAACCATCAAAAAGTTCCACATGGTGAGATATCCACATGATACTTCCAGAAACAAGTCATAACATGCTTCGTATGGAATAATTCAGAGAATGGGAAATCTATGAGACATAGATGTGAAACTTTAAACATTAATATATTGTCTTGACCCTACATGCAAACCTCTCTCTTTTTACCTCCGCCAAGGGAGAAGGTTATGTTTTCGTTACCGTTGGTTTGTTTGTTAGTTAGTTAGTTCGTTAGTTTGTCTGTGTGCAAAATAACTCAAAAAGTAGATAACGGATTGGGATGAAACTTGCAGGAAAGGATGAGAAAGACACAAGGAACAAAAGATTAACTTTCAGTAGTGATCTGAGAATTTTGGGGGAATTTATGAAGGATTTTTTATATTTTGACATGCAGGGTCAATGCACTTGGGAGTTCAGGCTGCGCGTATTTGAGGTTTGCATGCGCGCACTAAAGTGCCTGCTCTAGTTTCTGCTAGGGCGAGGCCGTGCAGCTGAGGGTTTATGACGTAACAAAGGCTTCTATATTGGGAAATCGGGCGACTTTCAGCACACTATAAACACTTTCAGCATGCTATAAGTACGTATGGGTGGAAATCATTAATATCTCTAATGGAAGAACAAGATCAGTGGTGGAAATGAGCTGCATGCTTGGCGGAGGTCTGCGCTCTCAGAGTGCTTCTCTAGTTTTGTAATGTGTTTATGCTGACAGGTGATTAATTACATTAATTTTACCAGGTGATCTTACAATTGATCTTCATATATTTACGCTGGAATCATATCATAATATAAGTATGAATGTTCAATTTTGCGTATATGTATTTATCCAGATGACTAGACAGATAGATTGATAGATAGATAGATGAATAAACATATTCTTTTCTATTTGTGGTAGCTTCTTATCAACTCTTTCAGTCAGATTTGCTTTTTAGACTCATATCTACATCTTTCTCCTGTAGATGAGGAGCAATCGAGATAAAGAAAGTTGAGAAGCATCACCACTTTCACATTTTCTCGCACAAAAAGATTTGTTTCACATCTCTTTGATCTGCACCTCGCAGGAGACAGACCAGATGGAGGTGAAGAAGACAAAGAAGGCAGCGAAGCCCCACAACCACCACCAGTTTGAGGAGGATGAGGAGGTCGTGAAGGAGGAGAGATTCTCCCAGTTTGTCAGCGTGGCAAAGTGAGTCACAAACCGACCCGACCTTCACCTTGGTTGATTACAAAAAAGTAATCATCTGTATCCTTCAAGTTAGCATACCGGGCCAGGAAACAGACATACAGTAGTTGCATGACAATCATATTCAAAATGAGGTAGAAATTACACAGATTACTTTTTTTTTTTTTTTTTTTTTTTTTTGCAGCTTTTCAGTCATGACTTCATTTGTTACATTTTGATTCACGCACATTGTACAAATGTTAATTATGGTTCGGAAGCACAATGTGTACAGCTTCACACGACAGATGCATATCATATTGCACATTACAAGTCGTAAGTGTATCTCATAATTTTGTGGCACTGGTGCAAAATATCTTTGTGTTTTTGATAATCAACAACAGTCAGATTTGCGTGTGTGCACATATCTATGTGTGCATATTTGTAGAAGAATATGGAGTCTAAATAGATTTAGTACTTTTACATGTAAGATTCATATTCCCAATGAGTTGCGTATGCATCTTATGCTTTTCTTTAATTGTTTAACTTGTGTGTTTATAAATTTTCCTTGCCACTTATGAACATGAAAAATTTCTGTGCTTTAGACAGTAGATGACTTAAGTGATATGCCTCTCTTGAGAAAGGATTTTGTTTGAATGATGTGCATTCCCAGAATATCAATAAATCATGTCATCTGTGGTGGACTTTCGGGCTACTGTAAAACGAGGAATGTTCACATGCATTTTAATTTTGTGAATTTCACAGGAGTCAAGATTTGCGAAATCAAAATGCACTCGAAAGTTCTTGTCTACACTATATGCATTGAATGTTAGAAGTAATTCTTGAAAATTTTGTGCCACAAAAAAGGTCGTCTGCTCCAGTTCTCGAAAATTTCATGCCGCAAAAATATTGTGTTTTACAATGTCTTATTCACATCCCACTTCTGTTCGTGAATTTTTCTAAACCCTTTACAGTGAGAATGAGCTGGAGGAGCTGCTGACGACATACACCAAGCAAAACAAGTCAGCCAGCATCTTCCTGGGGACCAGCACGCCACAGCCCAAGTCCATCTCTGAGATGATGGCCCAGCCGACCTCCATCAACGACGGCACCGACAACCACCAGCAACACCAGAAGCCACAGCCGCAGCAGCAGCCGCACCACGTCCAGCAGTCGCAGCCACACTATCAACACCATCATTACCACCACCAACACCAACACAAGACATCGTCGCCGGGTGGTGGCGCGTTGCTCCACCGGCGGGCAAGCTCAGTCGAGAACCTGCATGCGAGTAGAGGAGGTGGAGACATGGCAGCTGATACAAGTGAGTGGTTTTGGTTTTTGTTTTATGTTGCGTATGTCCCATAACAGTATTGTACACTTGTTGATAGTTAGTATTGGAAAGTGCAAGTTCATCAGGAGTAGACGAAAAGAAGTGTGTGTTCCAGTGTGGTGCACTTGTTGGTGGTCAGTATTAGAAAATGCAAGTTGGCCAGGGGTAGATAAAAAAAAAAAAAAAAGTGTGTGTACGTCTTTGTTTTTCTTTTTGTACATATTGATAGTGTATCCTTTATGTCAAATACTGATGGAAATCATGATATCTCAACACTATGTATTTGAATTCAGCTTTTATGGTGGTAATTGTTGATTTGCCACAACAATGGTGACAAAAATTGCTTGAAATTCATATATCGTTGCTGGGGCCACAAGACCTCGTATCTACATGATGTCAAATGTTTAGGAGAGCAAAAAAAAAACAAAAAAAAAAAAACATGGCAGCCAAAGCACTGTATCAAATGAGATAGCCTTTCATTTGACATGCCGTGCCTGCTTCATTTTGGGGGGTAAGACAGCTAAGATTTGGACAGGACATCACTGAACTGATTGTCTGGCCATTAATCAAAGAAAGCCATTTTCACCAAAATTTGAGATACAGGTCTTGTCACCCCAGCGACGATAGGTTTTCATGTTTGAGTGTTTTTAAGACTTGCGTTGTTATGTCGTTAAGTCTGCTGAAAGAATTTTGTTTCTTTTATTTCTGTGAATGTGTTGCCTGTGTAACACTACTTGTTCATCTTTGCCAAAGCAATGATGCAGATTTCATTTGTTGAAAACCGCAGTGGCTATTTAAATTCATAAATATTCTATTGATAAGAAGCCAAATGTTGTGAGCAAACTCTGGGATATTTGTTTTGATTGTGATTTTGGAAGCTGTGATGATGTCAAAAGTTGCTGGAAAATTGTGGGAATTACAATTACATGTGCTATGTTATTTCATTAGGTGCAACTAAGTATCACAGAGTGTTATATCTGTAGCAACTTAGTGTGCATGTAGTTTAATACACTGTTCTTGTAGATCTAAACAACTTCTCAATTAACTGTAGAAACCAATTATTGTACCATTCCTCTGTTATACGAGAAAGCGCGAAGTCTCCATTTCTGGAGAAATGTGGGAGGGGTTTTTTGTGTCTTGCATGCTCCTACCCCCAGCCCGTGTCTGACATCTTACTAACTCTCTCTCCCTCTTTTACTCATAAAATGCATGTTTTCTCTGACAGCTCACGGCTTCGTTCCCCCTAACAATGGCCTCCACTCCATCAGGGCACTTCAGCACATCTATGCCGCCTCAGGTACAAGTGTAGCTGATCGATGGTTTAAAAGCAAAAACCAAAAACAATCTCACCCCACACTATCCTAACACTCCATCTAGATGTCGCATTGATGTGTGATCCTCAAACGTGGCAGAGAGTGGTGGTGACAACTCTCTTTGGAGATAATCACTGCAGTTTTGCACTTTTAACGCCATTTTTGCGCCATTAACTCATTTCATTTCTTGTCACCTTTCCTACTCTGCAGTGTTTGATGGAAGAAGGTGGTAGTGGGACATTAATGGATTCGAGATAATGCCATCTGGTGTAGGATTTGAGAGAGTGCTAAGATTCTTGAAGTCATTGTCTCTTCGGGTCTGTCTCTCGTTCTGTTACTGTTTACACCATATTTTTTAGGGAGTCTAATTTTTGATGGGGAATCAGGACTTTCCAACAATTTTGTGGGTGGTTGCATTCATGATCTTGGAGTGAAGCAATGGACTAAGAAATCAGTATCATTCACTCACTCAGTTCTAGTAAGTACATCCTGTCATACTGTATGTCACCAAAGAAATAATATCGGGACCCTCCGCAATGATAACTTTAAAAATTGTGAATCAATCCAAATGCAATTTCAGGGTGTGAAACTATTTACTTATTACCCACATCTTACAGAAAACCCCATCCAATTTGCTTCAGTGGTCAAAGAAAAATAAGGATCTTTGTAGAGCATGTCAGGAATCCAAGTGCTAAACTTGGAAGAAACAAACTCATGACGTGCTTTACAAAGATCAACATTTCTCTGTGACCACTTAACCAAATTGAATGGGAATGTCTGCAAAATGTAGGTAAGATGTTGTCTTTATAGACCCTGAAATAGCATTCAGACAGTTTGATCATATTGAAAGTTATCGATGCGAAAATCCGATGGTAGTTTTTTTGGGGACATACTGTACAGCAGTATTATAACAAACGTAAACAGAAGAAAACTGACCAGAAATGAATATAATTCATTATTGGAAAATTTTCTTTGCTCAATTTTCCAATAATAAACTGTATTATCACACACATTGTTCATGTACTGTGTTCTGCATACCAGTACATGTACATGTATGCATTCATGGCAGGATCAGAATTAATATTTTTGCTTAATATTAAATTCCTGAAGAGCAGCTGACTTGCAAAATTCATGAAAACATAAAAGATCATGTGAAACATATGGTGTATGCAGTATACTGTTTGTTATTTCCCAACAGTCGTCTACTTCATTACATTTACTGTGCTTCATCAGGGATTCCATCAGCTGACTTCTGACCATCTGCTGTATTTCATCTCTTTGCATCATACAAATGTAGCTTCTCACACCATCAAACAACGTTCACAGCATCTTTTCTCTTCCATATTCATCAAAATTAGCTTGTTTTCATGTAGGAAACATGAGTATTTTGATTACTATCAAACGAGTCAGTGTAGCAAGTTTAAAATCACAGTCTTCACATCTCGGGTAGTTTTATACCATTACTTTAGCATAAGGCTGTGTGAGTACTGTAATAGTGGTTTCTTTCGCGGTGGTTTTATTTATTCGCGCTTTGAGGTTGAACCGCAAATTTAACATCACATGAAAATGTTTTGAAAAGTCGCACGAAATTAACCGCGCAAGGAAATGTTTTGAACTTGCCACTTGTTACAACGCTATTGCGCACATGCACACACGAAGATTCCGCGCACTGTAGGTACAAACATGTTATAAAGTACTTGAGAGATGGGATTTCAGGTAAGCTTGCATTTAATTTTTATTTCTATTTGATAAATAAAATAATAATTGGATTAATATAGTTTGGGTTTTCATGTGCAAAATAAAACTGTTTTTGCTGACCGTGAATTTAAACACACGCGAAAAAGTCGGCACCGATGGAAACCGCAAAAGTATCTGTACACGAAAGAAACCACTTTTACAGTATTCTGGATTGCATTCCTGGCCCGAAGCTCTTTCATTCTGTTCTGAGTTCATTGTACGCATTGCTTCTGCCGTTAAGCATTGATGTTGCCAGATCAAAAATGCCTCGAGATATGCACGAATTTACAATTTTATATATTATTCATTTGCAGTCCATGCAGCTTTATAGGCAGTGACTTTTATGATATATGTCAAAATTTCTACTTTTATTGTAATGTAATTTTGAGGCATTTGACGGGATCAGAGCTGCATAATAACAAATGATTCCATTTGTAGCCTTAGGAAAAAATGCAATAAAAGAAAGCACTTTATGACTTACAATATGCTACCTTGTGTCTTTCTCAGAAGAAAAAAAATGGTAAATTATCAGTATTTAATATTAGTCAAATGAATGAATGAGCCATTTTGATTCACCTATAGGGTGAAGAATTAAGTGATATTACATTCCAGTCATAGTTTTGATAGTGTAGTCAGTGTTCAGTAAATTTTGCAAAAACTTTCAATTATCTGTTAGCTGATTTTCCTTTGGAGTAACGTTCATATTCATATAGATTGTCCTGAGAGATCATATTGCATTCACCACATACCAGTGTGTAAACACCACTCATTCACATTCATAAGTAGAGTCACACATATCATGAGAAAATATGATTTCATGAGAATCCATTTCATCTGTATACAACATTGCGGGTACTTGTGCTCTAAACTAACTTGCTGTCCTTGGAATTCACTGTGTTATCTCTGATTGAGATACGTGTGTGCGAACAGACTTGTGTATTTTGCTCAAGACTCCATTCTGTAAATCATGATTAATGGAGACAATTATTCATTCACCTGTTCTCTTGTATGACTGTCAACCACATTGTATGTTTCGTTTCAGTGTGTAAAAAATTGTGATCTTTCTATTTATAGATGTTATATTCATTGTGAAATAATGCTGCGATGTTTTTGGATGTGCCAATTATGAATTGTGTATTAATCTGAAAGGAACTGTATTCCTTTGTAGGCTTCTCGTAACAGTTTTGATGACTTAATGTTTCCTGTGTCATGGAGAATTGTTTTCTTCTTTTTTTTTTAATACGTCATGCACAGGACTACAGGAAAGATATATGTTAAACTAAAATTTTTATATACATGTATCTTAGGTGATATATTCATATATACTGGAATATTATGGTTTTGTCAAGTTTACAGTGTGTAATGGAGTCTAGTAGAGACCCATCTTTGGATACTGTTAGTACCCATTGTACTTCAGTTTATTTCTTAGTTTTCTTGCGTGCACGAATTTACCAATCATTAAGTGAATTCACTGCAGTGTTGCTGTGTTTATGAGCAGAGAGCAGACAAACCATCAAAGCTCAACCAATTGACTGTGGAATAACAAGTAGCCCTTCTATGTTTAATTTGGTAAACTTGACTTATGAGTAGAAAACGCGGAGAGATCAGTTTCCACGAATTATCCCAAAGTTGTTCCTTTGGCTCTGACTGGCAGTTGGGGAATCAGTGTTGTTAGATGAAGGGGTGCTGTAAATGCCTCTACTGTCAAGACATCAAGGAATTTTCTGGATGACCCGTGTATTTGCTGGTCAAAGGTCATTAAGTCATGACCAGGATGAATCAGAAGCTGCATTGCAAATTTGTCTGTAGATGCTAAGATGCCCCTCCCCCTCCTTCCCACACCCCTTGCCTACTAGAAGTTTGATGCCATAGGAGGGCATATGCATGGAATTGATTGCAAGTTGAAGAGATGTTTTTGAGGGGTTTGTGGTTGAGACACATCATGACAAAGCCAATGGTCCAGACTGAGTATCTTACTGAGCATGATATCAGAGATAGTTTGACCACACACAGATAAGGGAATAATGAAGTAGACAGTGCAGTATAATGTTATCTTTAGTTTATGGCCTTGAATGCATCTCTCTCTCTCCTCTGTAGCTGATTATCAATGGAGGATTTTCGATACTGTCGGATCGTTTTATTAAATTTTTGGCTATAAAACAAACAAAGGCATGGCACCAGAGGACCTACATCTGGGCACTAGCTTTACAATACTCTGAGGGCATGAACGCTCCAGGGATCATTGAGTCTTACTCCAGTGTAATCCAAGAGTAAGATAATAGTAATGATAATGATGATAATTATAAGATTTTATTTATCCAGTTTAAACTCTGCAGTGTTTGAACTGGTCTACCTGAAGAGCCTGTCTAACCTCATTATGATCAGATACCCATTTATACACCTTGGTTAAGAAGGCTGTCTTGGGTTGGAACATCTTGTAAAATGATGGATGCACTGTGCAGAAGTTTTGAATCCAGAATCTCTTTCTCAAGAGTCCAGAAACTTGTCCACTCCACCACAGTGCTCTAGTCTCAATGATCAGGTCCATTTGGTCGGTTCCAGGAAATAGGGTGGAGCTCGACCTAGAAGTTATCAAAGATTAGTCATGACAAATGTCAGAACGATTGGTCAGTTTTCCAGGAAATGAGTGGATCTTGACTTGGAGTGGCTCAAGATGGCTCCAGAATGATGTGTGGTGTAGACATGAAGGACCCCTAATTGGAAAGAAAAACTGTAGAGTTTGTTGTACACACAAGCAGTCTTGGTAGACGGTTGACCATTAAAAACATGACTCGTTAATAAGACTGGGTCATGTGGTCAATGACCCATTCCCAGTAGGAGGCCGTAACTACCAGTACCTAGCGCTGAATTTTGGCAAGTTTTCAAGCAGGTCTGCACTATTCACTATTGCGAAGCTCCCCCCACCCCCCCCCCCCCCCCCCCCCCCAATTGTCATACGACATTGTCAAGGCAGAATCACATTCTGCCCTGGTATGCCAGGTGCTTTGTCCTGATTGTCTTTGTGAAATACAAAGCGCTATATGATGATCAGTTCTTCCATTTTGTTGTGAGCTATTCGAAAGAATTTGCTGGAAATAGACACATACTTTATGGTTTAGCCAAGGTGGATACAAATTACATTTGATCATCAGTTTCGATGTGATGGGAGCTTGAAAGGAGTAATCATTTAAAGGAGAACGAAAGATGGGTTGGTCAGCTTATTCATGTCTTATTATCTGCACCTTGAAAAGGCAGTAGTAGATCTAAATGAAGTTAAATGACCAATGATTTGGTGATCTGATTATTTCCAATGTTCTGTTTATCTAGATGCGGGACTGGTAGCACGCAAATTCTGCTAGCGCGCAAATTTCCTTTAATATCTCTATGTTCAAGGTTGATTTAAAGGCTTGCAACATAGGTCTCTTATCAGTGTTTACTTTTTGTCATCCTGTGCACTCTCCCCAGCATGGACTTCTTAATAGAAAAGTCACGATCACACATACAAGGAACTGTCCTTGTACTGTTGGTGTTACCACTTCAGCTGGTTTGTAAACATTTTGACACCCGTGGTTTACTTTTGAATCCATTTGCACCCCAGGAAGTTTGTTTTGTTATGTGCCAATGTCAGTTTACACAAGTTTCCAAGGGTTCCCCAGGCATGAATGACATTTCGGTCATGCTCATGCCTTTTTCTCGTATCCCACTGAATCTTTTTATTTCTTTCTTGTTCAGTATTTTGGGTGAGAGTGATTTATTTGAAGAACCATCTGTTCTGTTTTGGGGTTTTTTGCCTTTTTTTTTTTATTTCTGCCAGTGCACACCTACCTTGCATCAGCCACTGTTGGAGCCAAAAACGAATGATTAACATGGTTTTTGTAATGTCAGTTCTGGGCTTCCTTTATTTCAATGAGGTGTGCAGTCCCCTCAGATGCAGGGGTTTGAAATGGGGAGGGGATTGGAGAGGAGGGGGTGGGGTAAATTTCTTTACAGTCTGAGCACGCTCACATGATCTACATCTCCAGGGAGGTGAAAGTGTATTGCCCCCTGGTAGAAACTACCAGGACTGTCGGATCTGTCTGGAGGCAAACTAGTGTTGCTGTATGCAGGCCAATTCTTTCAAACTAAATGTTTTTGAACTGTCTTGCTGTAGGTTTAGCTTGCAGTCATCTGGTAAAAGTGAGGCCAGACTTTTGTCTTCCTATTAGCCCTGGTCACACTGTTAAAATGAGAGCACTCTCATTCCTAACAAACCTTGTAAAATGCTTAAAGGACAAGTCCACCTTCATATACGAAAGTTTGGGGAAAATCGGGCAATCCGTTCAAAAGTTATGAATTTTTAAAGTATCTTCGTAGTCGCTGCTGGATGAGAAGACTACTACAGTGTATGATGTCATATGCGTACAACCATATAAAGAAAATAAAAAGAGAATTTCACAAAACTTTTCTTTTTGAATAAAGTGCACATTTCTTCGACTTGTTACTGACATATGTTAAGGGTAATATTATTCCCCCTGTCTTCTGAAAGAGAGAAGTCAGGTGTTCTTTTGTTATGCGAGAAAAGTAAAAATATGTTGAATTTTCTTTATTCTTTCTTTATATCGTTGTACTCATGTGACATCACGAGCTATAGTAGTCTTCTCATCCAGGCTTGAGTGAGCAGAAACTTCAAAAATTCATAACTTTTGAATGGATTGTCCGATTTCCCTCAAACTCTCAATGATGTGCTCTACTAATATTGCTGCATTCACTCAATCCACATGTCTACGAAGGTGAACTTGTCCTTTAATCAGCAGTATGCTCTTAAAGGGTGTGTACAGTTCTGGTCGAGGTGAGGATTTAGCTTTTAACGTTTTGCGAGATATTTAGAAACCACTATGAGATGTCAAAGAGCATGCAGTTCTAAGGGGTATCAAAAGTTAATTTAACAATGATGAAAATCAGTTTTGAAATGGCTGAGATATCCAAAAACAAGGTGAAACAAAGAGATCCTAATAAAGTTGTGGCATGTCACCTTTTGTTATTAGCACTTTTTTGGATATCTCAGCCATTTGAAAACCAATTTTCATAAAATAAACGTTGAATCCTTCTTAAAATGACATGCTCTTTCATATTTCATAAGAGGCTTTTCATTATCTCACTCAGGAATGTTCAAAACATGAATCCCCACCTCAACCAGTACTGTACATTCCCTTTAATTTTGTGATCTTAAAAATGTTGCAGAATTTATGTGCACTCTACATTTCCTCTCCGACCCCAAAATGTTGTATGTTGTCATGGGCTGGTCTTTGGCAAATCACTCAAGTATTTGGTAGCAATTTGTAAGAAACATGTCAGAGGATGTAATCTACCTCATCGGGGAAAAGTATGATTGTGTTTTGGTTAACCCATGTTCTTAAAGTGTGAATAGGGACAGCATGCTCTGCTGATTGTCATACTGATACAATCCAGGACTTTTTGTCTCTTAGCATGGACTTCTGTAAATCAGATGAAAACTAGAAATGTTAACCAGGTACTTAGGGAATCATAGCTCCTTGTGATTATAGTTATTTTCATTTTTATTTTTATGCCTCAGCCACGAAGTGGTGCCGGAGGCATTATGTTTTCGGGTTGTCCGTCCGTCCGTCCTTCCGTCCGTCCGTCCTTCCGTCCGTCCGTCCGTCCGTCCGTCCTTCCGTCCGTCCGTCCGTCCTTCCGTCCGTCCTTCCATCCGTCCGTAATGAATTTTGTGGACAGGGTAACTATCAAAACCTTTTGAGGTATCCTAATGAAACTTGGCATGTTTGTGTATTAGGGGGTGAAGTTGTGCCTATCAACTTTTGGGTGCACATGCTCAAGGTCAAAGGTCAAAAGGTCACGGTCAAATACATAAATTTTACTATTTCCACCATATCTATGCAATGCCGGAAAATATTTTCTTGAAACTTAGTGTATACATGTATTACCCAATTACGATTCTCTGGTGAAAGTTTGGGTCATGAGGTCAAAGGTCAAAGGTCAAAAGGTCAAGTAAAAATAGTAAAACTTCACCTTTTTTCTCTGAACCTTGGAAATTGTTCAAGGTATCTCCATGGAACATAGTATATATACATGTACTGACTGGCAGTGATTATCTAGAGAATTTAGGGTTCATGGGGTCAAAGGTCAAGGGCAACACTTCAAAATATTACTATTTCCCTCATGTTTATGCAATGCCAGCAGGATTACTGTAAAACATGATATATTCGCGGCATGAAATTTTCGCGAATTGGAGCTGACAGCCTTTTTCGCGGCATGAAATTTTCGCGAATTGCCACTGGCGTTCAATGCATGTAGTGTAGACAAAAACTTTCGCGTGCATTTTAATTTCGCGAATTTTGGCACTCGCGAAATTCGCGAAATTAAAATGCACGCGAAAATTTCTCGTTTTACAGTATTTTTTTTTACACTTGGTGTATGCATGTCTAACCTAATAGAGATTCTCTGGAAAGTTTTTCTTTTCTTTTGTTTTTGCCTCAAAGTCAAAAAGTCAAAGATCAAGTGAAAGTGCTGAACTAATTTTTTCTCCATATCTCGGAAGTGGCTCAAGTTATCTTGAAACGTACTACATATTTATGCATGTTCTGCCTGACAGTGATTATCTTATGAATTTTGGGGTCAAAGTCCAGATGAAAATGGTAACAATTTACTATTCAATACAGAAATTGCACTTTTTCTTCATACCTTAAAAATTACTCAATGCATAAACGTATGAATGGGTCAAAGTCAAGTTAAAGTCCTTAAATCCCAAATACATGCTCTCCTATTCATCCAATTAAACCTAGGTCATGGAAGGTGAACATTCAACACACTTGTGACAAACTTGTCATTTTAATATTTTACCAATTTTGTGAAAATGTAATCACACATTGTCCACATATACTATCTAGACCTATTAGGAGAATCATGCATTATGGCGGAGGCATACCAGTCGCCATAGTGACATTTCTAGTTATTTTTATTTTACTTTTTTTTGGGGGGGGGGGTGGGAGGGGACTGGTATGTGGGGATCATTTTGTAATAATTTTTGAGATGTTACAAGCATGTTGGTGTCACTCTGATTTACACGTCTGCCTGTGATTTGCAGGTGCGCTTCAGTGAACATTGCACCTGACAACTGCATGCTGTCACCGCACATGATGGAGGTGACATTGAGCTGAGATATTGTTTAAAGGGGGGGGGGGGAGGGGGTAAGGAGAAGAGAGGTTGAGGAGTGTCTCCCACAATTCTCATCTGAACCAGGGATGAGTGGTTTATGGAACATATATTGTCATCATACAGTGCTGTGGTGACACCTGTCTCCCATCATTCTCCCAGAGAGAGAGAAAAAAAAGAATCTCTGCAGTATGATAAACAAAGTTTTGAACTTGTAAGTCTGTGTGGAAGTGAAACATTGTACAAGGAAGAGCACTCCTGAATTTTTATTATTACATTCACTTGCTCTCTCGCGCGCTGTGGCAAAATATATGATACATGTCAGAGTGCTACATAAGCACTTTGCCCAATTGTCTGGGGCAAGTGAAAATCAAAGTCAGACAAGTGTTTGTTTGTTCTTTTAATGAGAAAACGTGCTTGCCCTAATTGGGCAAGCAAAAAGGTTTGAAGCCACCCTTTTTTCACTTTTTCATCCCTATAAACCCAGAAAATCAACCATACAGATGTCCAAAGATAATGACTTGTTTCTTCATGCAATGCACTAAAATATCACTTCAGCAATTTTCCAGCACTTACGTGTACAACTTACACGAAGAAACCCCAATGCAATATAACACCAAGGAGCTCTCGATCAAACCAAGTTTGTTACTCCAAATCAATGTGTGCTGTTCATTCAAATGATTGTTTTTCATTAAGCCCTTGACTTAGTAGTGATTTTCTTTATCATTTTCTTATTATTGGACTTTCTTTTTGGGCAAGTAAAATTCATGTTTGGGCAAATGTTCAGCAAGAATCTGAAAATCTGCTTGCCCGACTGGACAAGTTGTAAAAAAAAAAAAGTTGTGTAACCTAGCACCCTGCATGTTAAGTCCATGTGTGATGATGATGTTCCATCAAACTCCAGTACTCCTTGTGACTCACATTACATCACACCCAGGCAACTAAATTGCTCAGCACCTATGTAAATTGTAAGTAACAGAATTGATGAAGCTAATAATCTAATGTCTGTATGATGTATAGGCCTAGATGTCAAGGTTGTGGAAGGGATAAAAGAGGCATGCAATTCTGAAGATTAAATGCTGATGTAACTTCATCAGGCATGTTGTGTGGATGTCACATTGGGGCCCTGTAGATTTCAACAAGGGTCAAAGGTCATGGTCACATTCTGAACTCTTTCTGCATCTGCATGAATTTGAAAATCAGTTTGTATGAATTCATGTGAACTTGATGCAATATCCAGTGGGGACTTGACAAATGTTTTAAAGGATATTATGTGATAAGTAATCAGTTTTGGGGCAAACTGCAGTTTTGATGACAAGACCTGAGCACAATATAGAACACACCACTCGGTGAAGCAGGGTATGTAGAGGTATGAAATTGACGTTTTGATGTCAAGTTGTCTGGGATTTTTTGTTTATCTTTTTATGCCTCCACCACATGCCGGAGGCATCATGTTTTCGGGTTGTCCATCCGTCCGTGCGTCCGTCCGTACGTCCGTACATCCATCCGTACGTCCGTCCGCTTTCGTTTATGCGATAACTTGAGTAACATTGACTGGAATTTTACCAAACTTGGTTCAAGTATAAGGTGTGATGGGGCAACTGCTTGAGTAGATTTTGGGTGAAATCGGCCAAAGGCCAAAGGTCAAGGTCAAATCATGAAATTGTATCTGTTTACACGATAACTCAAGACTGGATCAAGCAAATTTCACCAAACTTTTCCAAGGATGATGTATGGTGGGACAATCACTTGATTAATTTTTGAGTGAAATCGGACAGAGGTCAAAGGTCAACGATCAAGGTCAAATCCTGAAATTTATTTGTTTACGTGATAACTCAAAACTGGATGAAGCAGCTTTCACCAAACTTGGTCTAAGGATGATGTATGATGGGGCAATTAGTTGAGTAGATTTTAGTGACATTGGCAAAAGGTCAAAAGGTCAAGGTCAAATGCTAAAAATTTCGCTATTTCCCCCATATCCATGTAATGCCCAAAGGTATTTTCTTGAAATTTAGTGTAGATATGTACTACTGCGTAAAGATTCTCCAGAGAGAGTTTCATGTCATAAGGTCAAAGGTTAGGTGAAAATGTTGCAATATCACTTTCCTCGCAAATGGTTCAATGTATGTTCATGGAACTTGGTGCATACGCATGTACTGACTGGCAGGGATTATCTAGGGAATTTAGGGGTCATGGGTCAATAGTTAGGGGTCAAAGGTCAAGGTCAACTCTTCAAAATTTTACTATTTCCCTCATTTACTAGTATATGCAATGCTTGCATTATTATTTTTAAAACTTTATATACATGTATTACCTAATGGAGATTCTCTTTGAAATTTCCTGCCAGAAGGTCAAAGGTCAAGGTTAAGGGTCAAGGCCAGGTTTAAATGTTAAAAAAAAATAATCTATTTTATACTGTAAGTACACTCTTTCTTCATAACTTGAAAATTACTCTATGCATAAACTTATAAAAGGGTCAGTCAGAAGTCAAGTAAAAATTCTCAATTCCCCCAAATACATGTGCCTGCACTCTTAGACAATTATAGCAAACCTAGTTCAAGGAAAGTGAACATTCAAGATATTTCTGACAAACCTGTCATTTTAATGCTTTGCCAGTTATGTGAAACTGTCATCACACATTGTGAAGACATTGCACTATACACCTATTTGGCGAATCATGCATTATGGTGGAGGCATCAGTCGCCATAGCGACATTTCTAGTTCATTCCTGTTTCATGTCACCAGCACAGTTTGCTTTTGTCTGTCTGCCTGTCAAATGTAATGTCAACCCTGACATGTTACAGTTGTAATGATGTTCATGTTGCTGACACTGTATATTTGACGATTGCAACATCAGCACAAGTGCAGCCCCCACACCGTGTTCATTTTTTTGGCGAAGGTTTAAATCAGAATCAGACCAAACAGAGGAGAGAATTTTGAAATGTTAAAGTTCCACATATTTCCACAAGAAACAGATATGTTAGTAGCAACCACAAATGCAAATTAGATTAAATAATGATGTCATGATCTTGTAAGTCTGTCATTGGCCTACACACTGAGTTTTACTCAATTTCCTTGCCTTAAATTACAATAAAAAAAAACTTTCAGTCCATGGCAGTATTTTTTTTTCTTTTGCACAGTGGCCCTGCAGTTATGATTATTTGAGGGGGGGGGGGAGGGGTTTAGTTACCATGCTGTTGACGAAAACGTGATTTATAAGGAGTTAAAGGGATAGTACGGTATTGGTGGAGATGAGAATTGGGGTTTTAACATTTTGCAAGATACCAAGAAAATACTTATGATATAGTACTGAGCATACCATTTTAAGAGGAATGCAAAGTTTATTTGATGAAAATCGGGTTTGGAATGACTGAAACATCCAAAAACAAAGTAAAACAAAGGGATCGTAATAAATTATGGGTCCACACTTTATTAGAATCACTCTTTTTTGGATATCTCAGCCATTTCAAAACCAACTTTCATCAAATAAACGTTGAATTCCTCATAGAATTACATGCTCTTTCGTATTTCGTAAGAGGTTTCTCATTATTTCACCAAAAAATGTTAGAAACCCAAAATTAGGTCTCAACCAAATCTGTACGATCCCTTTAAGAGTTTCTGGAATCATCACCTTAGCTAAATTGTGCTTGTGAGCTGTGAAACACACCACACTTTCAATTTCACAACTTTCTAATTTTATGTCTGATTTTGATTAAACTTCGTCTATTCTGTTTCATTGACAGTATCTGCCAAAAGATCAAAACTCTTCTAAAATTCATAAAAATTCCTGAATCACTACCGAAATTTAAGCATGTGTCCTTTGTGTCATTAAAGGGATCGTACAGTTTTGGTTGAGACCTAATTTGGGGTTTCTAACATTTTTTGGTGAAATAACGTGAAACCTCTTATGAAATATGAAAGAGCATGTAATTTTATGGGGAATTCAACATTTATTTGATGAAAATTGGTTTTGAAATGGCTGAGATATCCAAAAAAGAGCGATTTAATAAAGTGTGGGACCCACACTTTATTACGATCGCTTTGTTTTACTTTGTTTTTGGATGTTTCAGTCATTCCAAACCTGATTTTCATCAAATAAATTTTGAATTCCTCTTGAAATGGTATGCTCTGTTCTTTATCATAAGTGTTTTCTTGGTATCTCGAAAAAAGTGAAAAGCCCAATTCTAATCTCCACCGATACTGTACTATCCCTTTAACTTCTTTTCTTGTAAGTTTCGCCCAAGTCCGTTCACAACTTTTTTGAGTTACTGTGCACACAAACAAACAAACAAATGCTGGCAAAAAACATAACCTCCTTGGCAGAGGTAGAAATGATGGATAGAGAATAGGTAAATGAGTATCTGGATAAATAGATGTAAAGTAAAGAGATGAATTGATTGTGATTGATCATAAGACTAGATGTAAGTAGGATATCAATAGGTAGATGATATCATAATCAAAACTTGGATTAGATCAGTCCTGCAGAAGAGGGTTGGTCTAGCACAATGTGCAATGATGAAATGGAAAAGGACATGTAGCCAGCAAAGATGGCCTGTAATGGAGACTCGAGTGTTGCGCTTGCAGCCAGTAGGTTTAGGTGATGTTTCCTGTAACTTTGAAATAGAAGAAAGAGTCCTGCTTGGTTTTATGGTTGCATACAAACAAAAATACAGATAGATACATTTGCGGTGTTCTGTTGTGAGTCTCTTTAAAACATAGGTGTGATACCCAGTGAGGAAATCAGACTGGAAGGCAAGGGGGAAAAAAAAAATTATAGAGAGAGAGATCCAAACAAGAACCAAACTCAAACAAACCAGGAACGGGGGAGATGAAAAATTTCTGCCAAGGAGTGGCGGGGAGGAGTGAGGAGACTCCTAGCCTTGTGACAAAAAAGGGTAAACAACATTCCAAATGTGTTAAGGGCTCTTAACATCTGCCTCCTAGGGACATTTGTTAAATGTCAGAATGGATTTATGGCTGGGTGTGAGTCTAGCCATTCCAAAGCCGGGCCTCCAGAGGGAACGGTTAAAGGCCAGTCGTGGGGGCAAGGGCTAAGATTTCTTTTACGACCACATGATATGGCTAGTGGCCGCCACATCTCAGGGGTTGTATTCTTGTCCCTTCCCCGCTCCCCTCCCCTCACTTGCGGTATGCTGCAATCAAATTTCAGTTGTCCAGTGGTCTTCCAAATTTCTGTTACAGCCCCAATATCGTTTACGATGATAGACTTGTGTTTTAAGAGAAACTATCAAATATTTATGCTAAATGGCTGATGGTGCAGTAAATGTCCAGTCCCACGTACTACTGGTAGTCAGTGTGGAATTTTCAACCCAGCAAGCAGGTCAAAGCCATAGTGGAACTAACACAAGAAGATACCCGCACATAGGGTATGACCACAGACGTGGGAATGTGAGATAACATAAGTTGAACGACAGTATCTATTATTGATGAAATTTAATATTTTGTTGTTGATTCTTATGGATGTTCACAGTCATCAAGAGATTATTTTTTAAACATTGTTCAACATGGAAATGATATTTTACATATTTTCATTGCTTTATACCTTGAGGGCAAACAAATTTTCTTGATGGATCCACTTCCACATTTACATGTATCTATGGCCTTTAACCCTTTGGCCTGCATGCAACATTCGATAATATTTGCATGCAGTAGTGTGTCAGATCACGCAGTTACTGACAAATGTCATGAATTTTGTTTTTCTTGCCTGACATACCTGACAAATTACATATCATGTGCCAATGAGCTAATCATTTCATGAATAAACCTTTCTCTCACTTTTGTAGACCCTGTCAAAAATGGAAAAAAAAAATATTTTGTTTTATCTTTGACGTCAATTTTAACATGGGTATTCGAGGAGTGTCATTTCTACACCAGTCTTACAACTCTCTGGTGACTTTTGGGGATGGACAAGGGAAAAGGGGGACGTCCAGTCGTATGCAAGTTTTGTTGTTGTTGTTGTTGTTGTAAACAAAATTTACTCTGTCCCAGAAACTTTTGAAGTCTGGAATCCTGCAGGAATATTCTATCCCTTCAGATTCCAGTCATATGTTGTCAGCACTATAAACCTTTGATTCAGCAACTTAGTTTTGTCTGGTCCAGTTGTGGGCAATTGATACATTTAACCTGAGGCAGCATTTTGCATAAAACACTTCTTCAAAGAAGATACAAATCATATACTTGCTGTATGCATCTGGAGAAGAAAACAAATCATACCTCCAGTTCAGTAGAGCTATCTGCATAGATTTAAAGATAAAAATGATAAGACAAACCTAGAAACCCTACAGTTAAAAAAAAAAAAAAACAAGAAGAAGAAGAAGAAGAAAAAGACGACAGGTTGATTTTTTTGCAATTTTGACATGGACACTGTCATAAGTACACTAATGCCTATCAGTTTGAGATATTTTTGCATGTTATTAAATTCGCGTTCCAACAGTGATTTGAGAAATTCAACAGCTTATACAGTATATCATCTCACATTTCCTCAGTGTAGCAGATTCACCCTTAAGTTTGAAGGAGAGAGGAGAGAGAAAGAGAAAGAGCGGGGGAGTGGGAGAGAGAGGCAGATAGACAGACAGACAGACAGAAAGCAGGAGGAAAGGAGGAGGGGCTAAGTGCAGTAATCTGAAATGAAACCATTCCAGTATGGTGTGTTGGAGTAGGCCATCGCTGGCTGTATCCGTCATATCCTGCTGCTTCTTTCCTCCAGTCCCTCCCCACATGTGATTACAGAGGATATTCTGTGCCTTATATGTTTTATAAGTCATCATTTCAAAGCGACTAGAGTACCGAACATGATGGGGGAAAATGGTAGTTAGCACTTGTATTGATGTGAAGAAGGGCAGAGAGTTGGATTTTCACTTTTTTTTTTGGGGGGGGATCGCAGATGGAAGGGATTCCTGTCAATATTGTCATTGGTGATTTGAAAATTGTTTGCATTAAGCATTTGCATTTCAAAGAAGTATTTTAAAGTGGGATTGGTAATATTAGTGACATTACACAACATGTATATCCTGTAATACTCTAGAAATGAATATGTAGAATTGTTTAGTTTTTAATTTTTTTTTACACTTGGCCAGTTTCAGCGAGCCTGCCTTGTTTATAACTATTAAACTGTGGGTGCTGTTTTTGTTTTGTTTTTGTTTTTCCTGGTATTTCTCAATGTAAAGCAATAACTGTTCATTTATGCCCATGCTTTATGCCTTTTTTTTTTATATGTGACACAAGGAAAAATGGAATATGGAAAATTGATTGGATTATGGATTATGGAAAAATGCAATGCCTTGAAGTTTCTTAGTATGTTCTTGATTTGAAATGCCGATATTTGTTCTAAGGATGTCTGATAAAGACCCTGTGACATTTAGTGTCTACATGAATTTTGTGGCAATAGGCAGTGTGATGATGGTGCAATCCTTCTCTTTGTGTGTGTGTGTGTAATCCTTCTTGTATCAAATGGTACTTTGGTATTTTTGGAATAACATCTCTGATGCTGTTTGTGTATTCTTTTTTATTTCTACTGTATATATGTATTTGCTATCTCTTACATTTGTGTGTGCCTGTTTTCCCAATTTGATGTGTGTCTGATATAATGATGAGGGCTATGAATTCATTGATGACAGTCCGCAGTAAAATGTCTTCATAATCAACGGTGTCCTTCGAATACTTTACAGTACACTTCCGTGGGATGTGCAGACTGTAACATAATCCTCCCTTGTAAGATTTCACTGCCGTAGCATCATCCATTAATGGGTGATGACTCACATGTCGTGTGACTGCCCACAAACAATTTGGTGTCACGCACCTGTCCGGGGTGCTCATGTTCATTCACGAAAATCGTCAGACGTTTCCGTGTGGGCAGCCATCCCTGATGAGGAGTGGGTCCAAGTGAAACGGTTCATCGCTCATCCCTTTCCTCCTCTTCCTCCACCTCCTCCTCCCCCTTCTCCTCTTCCTCCTTGACCCCCAAGGAGGAGGCTGGTGATGATATTGAACCCAACCATGCATAGCATCTGCAGATGAATAAGAATAGCAATATCATTTCATGACACACTCTTCCTTTTTTTCATATCCCTAAACCTCCTCCCCTCCCCCTCCTCCCCCCCCCCCAATCCTCATCACTGCCACAACCCTCCCTACTACCAACATCTCACAGGTGCCAGCAATGTTGTTGCCGTTGGCGATGGATACCACCCCATGACGTCATCCTCATCAACCACATCACTCCACAAACGCCCCCACTCCACGACCAATGCCAGCGAGGCGCGCTACGTGTCGTCCGCCGACGGGGCCGTGCAGGTCTACAGTGCCAAGTTTGGCCGCCAGCGGCCCTTCTCTGCCAAAGCGGGCCACGTCTTCGATGCAGGTATTCATTTCATCCCCCATCACCCGAGGTCTTGAACTCTTTGTCACAGGGTTCAGGCCATTAGTCAAAACCCTTCCCAAGTTCACATCAGCCTTAGACAGCATGTGGCACTAGAGTAGTGCTCAGCCATAGATTTGGTCATATCTTTTGTTATACTCACAAGAGGAATGGAAATGTACATCAAATTTCCGCTTCTTGTTTCTGTTTTAAAGGACTTCAGCTAGGGCAGTGATCATAGTTCTGTTTGAAAATCATAGACACTCATCCATATGAGTGCTGCAGCATCAAAAATAAATCCTAGTCCTCAGGTAGTGAAACAATTACTGTACTTATCCAATCATGTCTCCAACAAATGTGAGTGTGTTGGGGTGTCTCCAAAAATAGTTACAAGCTGTTATCATAATATTCATACTTTAAAAGGGGCCTCCACACAAACAATTACTGACATGAGTATAACTGCTCTAGTGCAGGTAACAACGTTTAAAGACTTGCATAAGGTTGAGAAAGAATGTGATTTTTTGAGTAGTTTAATCTGAATAACACCACTGAACAAGTGGGGTTCATCTGCCACGTTTCAGAATTTCTTAGGTTTTTGTTTTGTTCTCCCAAAATCAGGGTTTTTTCACATGGAACACTTTATTTGTTGCTATGTTAGGGTTTGCAGCAAACCAGAGAGTTGTCCTGGTCCCAGAATAACCTTATTTTTCCAGGAAATGTTTACATGTTCTATATTTTTACTGTTAGAAAAGGAAATGTGAGAGAAATAAAATATGATAGAAGAAAAAATGACAATTTTAATGAATGAAGTCACATTGTGTGTGGATGATGAAAGCTTATCCACCAGAAATGTTGTGTTCACACCGAAACACAATGTCAGTGGTGAAAGCAGATGTGTGAATGCTGTCGGGAAAGAAACCATTTTTGGTCAAACTCCATCTCATCTCCATGCCTGGCTGCAGCAGAGGCCTATATATAGCATGAGCTCACAGCGGTGCTCTGGAAAGCATGCTACTCTCAAATTGAAATGTCTTCGTCCACGCTTTGCACGCATGCTTGCACGTCTTGCGTTATTATTGCATGTGGCAGACTATTTTCTCTTCTTCCTCCCAGCATTTTAATTTGCTTGAGAGTTCGTTGTCTACTCATCACATCAGACCTTGGCGTGTATCTTTTAGTTGTGTGCATGTCAAAATCGTAAATCAAAACTTGAGAGAGAAACTGAGAAACGCCAAACATAAATCTGTCGTACATGCCAAACTTTCCACAATGGAATGTACATATGCATACCTCAAATGAAAAAGAAACAAAGAACCAAAACATGATCGTATATACAGTCAGTAACACGCTGGAAGGTGTTACATATGTACTCTGTCTGCATAGCCAAGGCCTTTTCCATGAAACTCCGACAAACCATTTGAATTGGAGTAGGTGATAGAGACAGACACAGGGTCAGGGGAAATGTTGACTGACATGGTACAAAGTAATGACTTAAAAGCAAAATATCGATGAAATCCAAGGAAAATTCCCACAAATATTCTAATGAAAAGTTACGACCACAGTACTTGATTATCCAGTCAGTCTTGTAAAGTGATGTTCTCTTAGGATCATTAAAAAAAACAACAACAGTGGTCATGTGATTGTCTTGTCTTTTCTCCTTGATTCTGCTCCAGATGTATCAAGGGCATCTTCCAAGCCAAACTAGTAAAATTCTTCACAAAAGTTTTAGTGAATGTTTGTTTCACTTCTTTGGTAATTGAAGGAAATGAGGAGAACTATGGATATCAAACTGACATGGCCAAGATGGCTATTTTGAGATGACTGCCAGACACCCAGATAGATAGTGCGCTGATGCTGAAATGGACATAACCTTTATAGCATTTAATGTCCAATTTTACTCAAATTGTCAATCATTTGTGACTTAATAGTACTTTTCTTTATTCCAATCAACTACATGCTTATAAGGTGACTTGTGTTTATCTTATAAAGAGCTGCACAGGCTGCCTTGCTCATGTTTACATTTTAAACTACTTTACCCCAATGAACACCAGTTCTGTGTATACTAGGGCAGGATATGGAAAATGCATGTTTTAACAAAATTAGCTGATCCTCAACAGTTTGAGACAACAAAGAACAAATCTCTAAAGTCTAACTTCTATTATTTGCCAAACATTTTATTTCCATATACGGTATGTATCATGTAAAAGAGTCAGTTCTTTAATTCTGTTGTTGTACTCTCACAACTTCAAATTGGGAGATGTGTGAGGTGGAAGAGGGGATAGGGTCAGAGGAAATGAGATTGCTACTGAAAAGTAGCATGCCCAAGATTTTATAGGAAGATACAAGAAGATACTGGCAAAGACGACCGCGTCATGAATGTTCCGCATTTCAACACTAGAGGAGACGCATAATGCCAGGAGGGCCATAAAGTATGAGACCCTTTTTAGAGGCAAAATAAATGATTGCGTGGGAGGAATTTGTTTCCCTCATGAAATTGCTCTAGAGGCCTTCACTATGAGATCCCAAATCTAAATACAGAACAGTTAACGACACATTGAGGTATGCCCAGCAATCTGCACCTTTTTAAATGTGCAGAGATGATTTATGGGGTTGCCCAAGACCCCGTCTTGACATCTCCTTTGATCACACTGAATTATTACATTGCATCTATCCATTGTTCACATTGAGTTCACAAATTTTGTCATACATGTCAGAACCAAGGGTAACTATCCGCCCACCCCCTTCCCCCTCATACACTCTATCCCCCCCTCCCTACCCCCCCCCCCCCAAGCATCTGGTAATGCATGAACAACCCCGCCCTGACTTTGACTTTTCAGGAGATGGACGCTACCCGGGCGCCGGGAGACCCAACTCCGCCGTGGTGTATCGCGACTCGTCCGGAGGACAAATAGGTATCTGCTCATCCCAACATATTTTTTCGCTTCATTCCATCCCACTAATCCCATACACACTCCTCTGGCTTTGAGTCAATCAATCAATTAAATACACCTCACTAACAGTAGCAAACTCTTGTCTGCTCATAAACATCTAACAATGGTTGCTGTTACTGTAGGAACAGGACCGAAATATTTGTTGCTGATTGGCTGTTGCCTAGTTTGCTGATATGGAAACTAAAATGATTTTGTATCACAGTTATCATAAGATGCTCTGCAAAATAAGAGTCTTTAGTGGGCAGTACACCATACACTTCTCACCACTGTACAAAGCAAGATATGAATAGAGATATCTAAGCAAGAGTAATGCTCAAAAAAAAAAGAAAAAGAAAAAGAAAAGCCAGACCAGCTATCACAGAAATATCTAAGTGACTATTGGGTGAAGATTCAATTTTACTACGTAAGTACCTTCTTGCCAGTGACTTTTCCTTTCACTTAACAGTTGTTAAGAGGAGTTTAAAAAAAGATAAAAGCACAAGCACAAGCACAACCAACTTTGCGCACTTGGTACACAACTAATTTAAAGGACAAGTCCACCTTCATATACATAAGGATTGAGAGAATGCAGCACTATTAGTAGAACACATCAGTGAAAGTTTGAGGAAAATTGGACAATCCGTTCAAAAGTTACGAATATTTGAAGTATCTGCGCAGTCACTGCTGGAAGAGAAGACTACTACAGTGTATGATGTCACATGCGTACAACTATATAAGGAAAATAAAAAGAGAATTTCACAAAACTTTACTTTTTGAATACAGTGCACATTTCTTCAACTTGCGACTGACTTATGTTAAGGGTAATATTATTCCCCCTGCCTTCTGAAAGAGAGAAGACGAGTGTTCTTTTGTTATGCGAGAAAAATGGAAATATGTTGAATTTTCTTTATTCTTTCTTTACATCGTTGTACTCATGTGACATCACAAGCTATAGTAGTCTTTTCATCCAGCCGTGACTGAGCAGAAACTTCAAAAATTCATAACTTTTTAACGGATTGTCTGATTTTCCTCAAACTCTCACTGATGTGTTCTATTAATATTGCTGCATTCACTCAACCCACATGTCTATGAAGGTGAACTTGTCCTTTAATACTACTAAAGCTCTTTGCAAGAACTCTGTAGACTGCATGCAGCCATATTTTTCTTCTCTTGCCTTTTCTCTCTGATGAGAGGATACTGAAATTCATTTTGTGCATGAAACAATGGAATGTTGCACAAACATGCAAGTCAGCTGTGGTGTTCCAGTGGTGTTTGTAAATGTGTTCAAACGTGGACTGCGACAGAAATTCACTCAGGTTGAACTGAACTGTACACCAATCATAGACATTCTTGGTTACTAAAGAGATGCCAGAGTCACAAGGTATGGTTTACCAGTATTTGTACAAATGTTGAATGCAAGTGCATGAGGACCACGATTTCTTGAAATGTATTCAGCTGTTGCGTTTGGGATCGTAGAGTGAAAAAGGGGGAAAACAAAACAATAGAAAGCCTGTGTAGTGGATGGATCCATGTTTGAAGACCTTTACAAGTAAATATCCATTTAGTTTGTGTATGTGTGATTCGGTATTAGTGTCTTTGAATATATGTCTGTCTGTGTCTGACTGTCTGTCTGTGTGTCTATCCATCTGTCCCACTGTCTGTCTGTCTTTGTATCTGTCTGATGACATGCCTGCATGCATCCGTGCCCAGCTAGTAGGCGGTCTGCTCTTGCCGAGGTGTGGTAGATGAGAATTTTTCATGGTGTCGGAGACAAGCTAGTCTGGCAACGTCAAATTATTTCCGTTCATAAGTAACGTGTGCATAATTATGTATATTTGTATTTGTGTGTGCTGTGGTTGCTATGCACAAACTTTACCTCCATTTTATATAGGTATGGAATGCAAAAGGTAAGACATGTGATCTGGAGGTAAAAACAGCTTGTAACGTAACTTACCCGGTACTTGCAGACTAATCTTTGATTATGTTATTAGGCCATTTTGACTTATGTACATGTACATTTGTAAATGTATGGAGATTCTTCCCCTTTCGCAGTATTTGTCATATAGAAATGCATGATTGAATGTGTTTGTAATCTGGTATATTGAGTAGAACATTAGCAATGTGATACACAGAGTGGATTTTGAATTTTACAGCACACATACGACAGCCAGCCAGTAGAGCTAGCTGCACACGCTTTCCAGTGAAGAGGATGTGCACCATTGCTTATGTAATATTGCTTATTTAATATCTAGATGCCTTTAAGAAATATTTTAAGTCACCAACTTAAAGTTGTTCTTTGCCTAAGTGCTTGATGAGCTTCCAGTGCATGTTTCAGCTGCATTTTCTGCAGGGATGCTGGTTTTCAGGCCAAAGCCTAAATTCAGGCCCTGGCAGTTTCAAAGTTCAGGCTCTTTCATGTACAAAGAAGCTTCATGTTGATGGATTTCAGGCCCTCTCTTTCATTCTAACTGGCATCCCTGTTTCTGATTCATTTCCACCAAATGTTAACACATATTTTTAAACATATGAAGCAGCATTTTGTAATTCATACTTCCTCACTGTTGTTTAACATTTTGATGAAAAAAAAATGATTCCTTAAATAATTTGGCAATAAATACGGTTAGGAATAATTGAAGAGGAGCAACTCCTGCAGTAACGAGAGTCATGTTTTCGTTTGCAGAGCTGTTTAATCAGTGGTGGATCTAGGCGGGGGTGCACTGGCCCCCCCCCCCCCCCTCCTTTAATTTTGTAAAGGTGCCCCCCCCCCCCTTTTACATAATTCCTGGATCTGCCCCTATAATTATATATTGCCAACTTTGAAAAGTATGCATTTCAATGTATGTACGTGTACGTCAATGGAGATGACGTGTTTATGAAGTATTTGCAAAGTTATTGTCATCATTATCACTTTTAATCACTCTCGTCTCTCCATATCTGCTGCTACTTCCAATCCAGATCTCGAATGCGAATGTACGTATGCTCCAGCTATGGCCCTGTTCACATTCATGAAATTAGACCCTTCGTAGCCATGGCATTTGAACTCACAGTGATGTGGTTTCAGTTTCAAATCTTCTTAAAAATGCAGTGCAAGATGATGTCATCAACATTATGATTAATTGCACTCCCGATTTAGACTTTATTTCGGTACAATGATTATTAATGCAATCCAGTCAAGACTTGACAGCTTTAGATTTTGATGCGACTTCTGCATCAATCTTTTCTGCATTAAACTTGTTTTTTTTATAACCTCATTTTCATATAATAATAATCATTTTGATGTATTGGCAGTTTTTTATTACTTTTCCAAAACCATGGTGTCCCTCTAATGAGCAATGCTAACTTTCCTAGAAAGTGATGAATTTAGCTCTACTCTTGGTACACACCTTCCACACAAAGGAACTTGAGTGGGTAGGATACTGTGACATCATCATTTCTCTTTTCATAAAATACCCCAGTTTTGGAACAAAAGAGTCCTTCATTTGAAACAGATAACAAAAAACAAAAACAAAAACAAAAACAAAAAACAAGGACCAGTTGCAGAAGTGAATCATGTCGCCAGATCACCAACCTGAGGTGTGGGCGAGAGGGCGCTCCAATGTTATCATCGTGGTATCTCCAGACTTGCATCCAAACACTCTAATCAATTTTATGAATGTGAATTAGGTCCAGCATTATGGCATGTATTTGTGATGTTTACTGCATCTGTGTGTATGTGTGTGTGTATGTGTGTATTTTTGTATGTATGTGAATGTATGTGTACAATGTTATTTGCTGTTCTGGGTATTGGGATACTAGTACATTTCAATTATAGAAACAAGGGGGAAAAATAACTGAGAAGTGTTGAATTTTATATTGACATTACTCAGTACCCCTATCTACTGCACACTTTACCCTTTCTATTGCACTAGTGTGCATGTTCCTTCTCGTTAGTAAATGCACATGTATGTTTGTGTGCATGTGCTTTATGTGTGTGTATGTGCTTTTATGTGTGTGTATGTACTAGTATGTATATTTGAGTGATGTGCCATTTCTTTGTATGTGTGTTTGAGTGAGATCAGCTTGGTCAAATCTGATATCCCTCTGCTTTTCAGTGCCCCTAGAATGCAGTGGAGTTTACAGAACCAAAAGGAAATTGTACGTGTAGGTCTTTGTCTTTAAGTTATATTATTGAAAAAATTAGGGCAAAGTCTAAAGTCAAATTTTTTATCTCCAAAATACATCTACTGTAAAACCAGAAATATTGCGTGCGTGAAACTGTCGTGAATTTCGCAAGGGACCGAGATTCACAAAAGTTCTTTTGTACAAAATGCATTTAATGCCAGTAGCAATTTGTGAAAGTTTTGTGCTGCAAAAAAAGGCGTTGGGTCCAGTTTATGAAAGTTCTAAATGCTTTGGCTGTTCCTAGTTTTACAGCATGTAATTCTTATATGCAAGGATTTCAGCTGGTTGCAGAACTTTGTAGTGTGTGAGTACATGCACGCACATTTGCGACATTGTTTTGTTTCCGTTCAGTTTTTGTGTTATTTTCTCCTCTCACAAATAAAGAGAAAATGCGGAGGTTGATGCAAGTTGAGTATTTAGGCAATATTTCCCATGTATTTGACAAGTTCAAGAAAATGTATGCCCTGCAAACAATTAAAGCAGTACAAAAACCTATAAAGTTTATTTTTCCTGGAAAGCTAATTTTGGACCGTCAGCATCAGCAGGGGTCTGTCAAATTCCAGGATGATAAAAACACTTCCATGAAAAGCGATTAAGTTACCATTGGTAATAACTTGATTCATCTTTGTGTGTGTTGAATGAATACCTTGAATATGAAATCTGCTGTAAGTGACTTACCATCGTGGTGCGATAAGCCTTCAGAATCACTGGCATGGAAGAAGTGTGTCCAATTAGGCAAGGGGGGGGGGGGGAGGAATCGTTCCATCCCGCCCACCTTATTAAGCAACAAAACTAAGCTGTCAGTTTCAATGGCTGACTTTTCCATTTGAGAGTAAGAAACTCCAATTATGATTAATACGTGATTTCCCCAGTCATGTTCGCCCTCCCACACAAGCTTTAAAAGGCGACTGTCTGGACCAAATCGAGTTGACTCTGTTGTACATCCACCAAAAGATGTGGGGTTTTCTTTTCTTTTCCATTTTCTCTTTTTGGGAATGAAAAGGAGTATAGAGATTGATGACTCATTTGGTACAGTGATATTTCTCTCTTCTCTCTGGCAAATCAAATGTCTAATTACTTCGAGACGAGAGATTTGCAAAAAATGTTATTGTTAGGCCCCGATTCTGTATGTGTGTGTGTGTGTGTGTGTGTGTGTGTATGTGTGTGTCAGTCTGTCTGTGCATTTGTGTGTGTGTGTGTGTGTGTGTGGTACATGTTTTTCTAGTGTGCTGAAAGTGAGTGTGTGGTTTACGTGATTGCACACGTACAATCATAAGAAAAGTTCATGTTGGACAATGTTGACGAGTTTTTAACGAATAGATGATGGAGTCGAATTCCTCACTTAATAATTTTCTGCGACTTCAATGAAAAGTAAAGAAGGTTCCTGTCTCTCTTTGTGGAATGATGTGGAATTCCACAAAAATTCACTTTTCTAGCATAATGAAAGAGCACTTGACTAACCGCTTTCAGAAAGCAGGGGGAATATTTGCTAACCTTAAGATATCTCAGTATCAAGTTGATGGAATGTGTAGTTTCATGAAAAATGAGTTTTTGTGGAATTCCCTTTATAATTTCTTTATCTTGTTGTCCACACATATGTCATAACCTCTAGTAGTCTGCTCATCCAGCAGTTCCAACACCAAAACTTTAAAAATTCATAACTTTTGAATCAATTGTCCGATTTTCCTTGAATTGATGCATTCTACGAATGTTGCTCCTTTCACTCAATCTACATTGCTCTTTAGGTTTGGGTTCCCTTTAAGGTCCCAGTATTGTTTTGATGATTAACACATGTTTAGGTAGAAACTGACTAGATTTGTGTGTGTGTGTGTGTGTGTGAGTGTGTGGATGGGGGGGGGGGGGAATGAATGTTCCCCAGGGAGTGGAGAATAAGCACTGTCGGTGCTGGTTGGGAATAATGTATCCAGTGACTGGGGTAATAATAGTCTGTAAAGCACAGTGACATTCTTAACAAGTATGAAATGCGCTATATAAAAACTAGCGATCATTATTATCTTCTTGCATTTTCCACAAAACACTGAAATTCTATTCTTTGCTAATGAATATGTATTGAAAGGCATTTTTGGTACTGATAAAGATGAGGATTAGTAGGAAGACAAAGATCATAATAGGTCAGATACATTTTATGATATCAATTTCTGTCGATATTCAATGTTGAAATGTAGATTCATCCCCAAATTTATTGCTTGTTTCAGTGTCTACAACAGTGTTAATTTGTCATACAATATTGCATATTCAAAATTTAAAAAAAAAACTGTAAAAGTAACACTTTAACACACACTCTGCTGGAACGCAGCAAGAGTTAGTGCTCATTACTTTCGCCCACCAGAATTTCTACCCACCCCGGAAAAAGACCCCAGATGTGAATTTAGACTGCATGCTTGCACACCCCTGTCGGTGAATATGATTTATCGCAGTGCGAGAGCATGTGTGATTTCATGACAATGTGCAAAATGTTGCAAGCCGGTATGTGTGCCCAGGTGCCCGGCTACATTGATGTCTGCAGAAGGTAGCGTGATTATGGAGGCTCAGACGATCATCAGGGCAAGGGAAGGACTTCAGACCTTTCTGCGTTGACATGGGACATGTTACAGTTTGATCAGAGCTTTATGATACTGAAGACAGAGTACCAGATTTATTCCTCCACCTACTAAAAATATCTGTCTGTCTGTGGATCTGTTTGTCTCTTTTACTGTGTATCTACAGTGTATTTGTTTCTTTGTCTACTTGTCGGTGTACCCGTGGTCTGTCGCTCTTTCTATCTCTCTTTCAATTTAGATGCAGGGCTCAATGCTAACAATATTCTCTGGTGGCCCATTTTAGGCCACAAAAATCTTTGAATTTGAAATTTTGGCATCCCGAAGGAGAACTGTAGTGGCCCGAAATAAAAGGAAATATACAATTTTATTTTGAATTTTAGCTGCACAATTGGGCCATTATAAGATAACCTTTTTTGAAATTTGGTGGCCCAACATTTATTTTCAGTGGCACCTGGCCGCTTGGACCCTGCTAATGTCTAGCCGGTATAGAATTTATATAAATACCGTAAAAGTGGAAATTTTCACGATATGGTGATTTTAAGGCATTTCGTGCAACCAGAAACTAGCACGAAACTAAAGGCACTCAAATATTTTTGCATGCCATATTTTCCAGTAATTAGTGTCCTGATTCCGCAGAGTTAAAAACATATGAAATTCAGCCTCCCCGGCTGAGCATGAAAATTTTCTCAGGCCATCATATCCACTTTTACAGTGTATGTAATATTCTTATGTCTATCCTTCTGTCCAGCAATTTCTGCTTTCCTGTTTTCTTTTTCTGTTTCCTTCAATATCAGTCTTCTTTCCTTTTTCAACTTTTTCATTCTTCTTTTCAACTTTTTTTTTATATCAGTAAGAATCAAATTGCAGATTAATTTATATATACATCAGGTAGATAGGTAGATACATGTAGGTAGATAGATAGATAGATAGATAGACAGACGGATGAATTGATGGATAGATAGATAGATAGATATGTGGACATTATGAAGTTCCCCTAGTGTTGTTGCTCACTTTTTATTATTCAATTCCAGTTACTTCTGTTCTCATGCCCTCTGCGCCCACAGATGTGTGTCTGTGAGGGGGCTGGTAGGAATCGGAAGAGGGGGAAAATTAACCTCTAATTCAGTCCGCCAGTACCAATAACGCATAACACCAATCAAACCAGCAGTGTTCCCACTTTGTAGGGGCAAAAAAAAAAAATAGTGATAATTTTAGCAGATGGCATGAGGAATGCATGCCCAACTCGCCTCAGTCATCAGAGGAAGCGGAAAAAAGTGGTGTATGTGTGTGCGCGTGCGTGTGCATGTATGTGAATTCATACATTTATGTGTGTGTGTGTGTGTGTGTGTGTGTGTGTGTGTGTGTGTGTGAAAGTATGTTTTTGGGTGTGCCTATGTGTGTGTGTGTATATGTGTGTAAATGTGTTTTTTTAAGATGTGCCCATGTGTGTGTGGTTGTAATTATGTGTTTGTGTGGGTGTGTCTGTGTCTTTTTGTTTATGTCTAGGTATGTGTGTGTGTGTGTGTGTGTGTATGTGAGTCACTGGAATCCTAAATTCAGTGATGTCAGCGTCTGTAAATGTTGCCTTGAGTTAGGTGTAGAAAGATGAGTTGAGATAACTGGCAGTGGTGTCCTCATTTGTGAGGGGTTGGATGGGGAGTTCTTTCTGCAAGCTTGCTCTGTTCTTGACATCCATTCACTGTATCGTGAAAGCTACAAAGATTTTAAAAGATACTTTCATGGTATCAGAGGAAACATACGCAGTACAGCTACTATTCATTCAGACCTTTAAAAATGCATCATGCAGGGTGTGGGATATGACAAAACGCTCTCTACCAATTCGATTTACCAAATCACATGCTCTCTGTGCTTCTTGCCTAACATTGCCAGTGATGGAGTTTTAAGAGCTTTAGGACGTTTTGTCGTTGGTGGTATTACTATGGGCGTAGAAGGAATGGTAACAACCATCTGATGTTCTGTTATGATTTAAGAGAGGAATAGAAATTGGGCCGACTGAAAAACTGATTTGAAATTTAATATGGAAAAATATAGATACTTATAAATTAGTCATATACATATTTTTGTGTGTGTGTGTGCATGTGTGTGTGTGTGTGTGTGTTAATGTTTATGTGTGGGTCTTTCTATAACAGTGTGTTGGTCGGATATCTTAGGGTATAATTTTTATTCTCCTATACATAGGAAAGACTGCATTGCTGTCAATTGTAATTTCCTTCTTTGCCATACCAAAACTAGTGCTAACGTTACTACCAGAAAAGCTTAAACTTCCTTTGCAGGTTTTCACACCCAATTTATGGGTCAGGTTTGGTTCGGTTTGGTTTTTTTTTCTTCTTCTTCTTCTTCCCACAGGGATTTCCATTAATATTTGGGTCCAGTCCATCATTTCACTCCCCAGTGTTATTAGCATTGTTAAAATCACATAGGAATCAGGATTTTGACATCTCAGCTTCTTCCACCCACCACCTCTGTAACCCCCGCCTTAATGCCCAACCCCTTCCCCCCCCCCCCAAAAAAAAAAGAGAGAGAGAGAGAGAGAGAGATGAAACAAAAAATTGACTAACAATAGGAACTACTGAGGACCAAAATACTTAAAAGCATTGATTTCACTCAATATTCCCAAATGTCCCACTCTAGAGAGGGCACACATTCCTTTAAAGACAGACCAGACATGTATACTTCCGGACGATTTCGGCTATCGCTCCTCCAGGAATATGCTCTTTTCCTTTCCTTAGCTCCTTTTCTGCTCCCCCCCCCCCCCCCCCTTGACAGCATCAGTTTGACGCAAAGTAGCTCTGAAACTTACCTGGGAATAAACTGTATGGCAGAAACATTCCCCAATCGGTCGTTTTCATTCCATTTTGAGATCCTAGAGGGTCCACATATCAAACCATGGGCTGATATGGGTATGACATTTCCCAAATTTTTCTGTGACATTCCATTTACAGTGTATGTGTCTGTTATTTCCACTTTGCCAAGAGCTTCGAATACCTTGGAATGAAGCTATTGTGTCATGTGTCAATGTTTGTTTGTTTTTGTCTTTCTCCTCTTCTTGTCCTTTTTTTTTTTCTTGTTGGAGACCCTATGCCCCCATAGTTTTATCTAGTTTCCATTTGAGCTTACAGATCTTTTAGAAGAAAATTGCCACCTTCTTGTATTCAATGTCCTTGAGCAATAAGTAATGAAGTTGGAAAGCAGCCTCCATTAGACCAGACCATCTCGACCTTTGCGATTATGATATGATGCATCACCCACCTTTTCCTCGGTAGTCAGGAATCTGCTGCCAGCATCTTTTTTTTTTTTTTTTTTACAGGAGTGGGCGGGGGTGTTGGATAGCCATTGCAGATAGCAGACACTGCTCATTCAAGGGCGTTCGTTCACATTTGCGATCGCCATTCCTCGGAGGTCGTTGCCTCCATTTTCCGTAGCATCCAGAGGGGGTCTTGAACCAGATACCTGGCTGGTAGTAGCTAGTACGTGGCTGGTAAAGATATCACAGTCAGTCACTCTCAAGGCCACGGTGTGGCACTGCCACATCAACTTCTTCATCCCCATTGCCAAACGGGAGAACACTTAGATCTGAAATATTGAATGTATAGCACAAGCTCCTATTCCTGTATATACTGTAAATCTTGAGCCTGAGTTGTTCCACAATTGGGGAAGATTTTGGTAGAGGACAAGGATGTCTGTCATAATTTGCAGATAGAGAGAGTGTAGTGGACATATCATATTAGATATTCTATTGTACTAGGGGGAGTTTAGTATGGTAAGGTGTTCCTGTGTGCAAAAAGAAAAAAGAAAAAAACGAGATGTCAGAACTGCATGAATTTTAGTTATTTTGTTTAATTACTTGGTAATGTATACAATATATTTATATCTCTTTGATATTTGCCATGTCAATCATCTACCAGCAGTGTAAGTGACACCGGTAAATTTGATGATTTGTTAAGTAGCCTGCACAGTTGCACTATTCTGGCAGCAGAAAATAAATCAAAACAAAAAGAAGGGGAAGGCCTTTTTCCATGGAATAAATTCTGCTGTTGTGCAAGCAAATTAAGTAGGTAATATCAACCATTTTGTGGAAGCTCAACAGCCATGCCCGACAAAAACAAAATGAACCTGACAAGATATTACAAACATAATGAAAGATGAAACGAAAACAAAACAAAAAAACAAAGAAGAAAGAAAGGTTGTGATTTATTTCACTTGTGGAGGGGTTAGTAGTTAAGATGCGAAAAGAAATGAAGGGCATCTAGCTTCAATTCATCATTGTTCAAAGTGTGGTTGAACCTCAACTAAGCAAACGTCAATGCCCCTCATGGGGAGCATAATCAGAGTCTGCCTTCGATCACATGACGTCTGCGAGCTCTCCGAATCGCTACCCAAGATCATAAATATGAACTATGACAATCCGCTTTCATTTTGCCCTTTTGCCAAAGTGTAATGTAAGAAAACAATGTTCTTTCTCTGTCCCTTTTTTACATTTGTCAGTCAAAGAAAGTTGATGAAGAATATTTCATGTTTTAATGTTTGCAGATCAAAGTTTGATGTCCCGTCGAGACAGCACATATTTTTTTTTTTTTTTGTTCTCTTGCTTTGATGATAGGATTTTTTTCCCCTTCTTTATCTTAGTTTATGTCAACCTAGTTTAATTCAATCTGGTAATTTTTCCCCAAGGACGCATTGGCCTTCATTGTACATCATCTGCACTGTACAGTAAACGAATATCTCATATGCTATGCAGGTTAGGATTTGTGTCTCAGCAAGTGTAGTTTCATTTGAATGTTTAAGGGGAATGTTCTCAGTATTAGTACTCACATATTTATTATCATTATCATTATTGTTATTTATTCAGCATTTCAGATGTCTGGTTGGCTGTTGCTGCCAGGGGCAGTGTAATGATTATTTCTTCTACACTTTTTCGTTTTTTTTTTTTCTTTCTTTAATGTGATGGGGACTTCTGGTTCACAGTCTTCTGTCACAAGGTGTATGACAAAAATGAACGAAGAAAAAAACAAACAAAAGAAACTTTGCAGCGGTCCTACTGTGGAGGGGGACCTTCGGAGCATCAAGCAATAGTCCTAAAAGTTTATTTCTCTTGTGCCCTCATTTGGTTAGATTTATTTACGATTCCCCGTATTCAGTAGGGAGAGTCATAACAATAACCGCTAAAACTTTGACCTTCATTAAAAAATCAATAGGTTGACATGTAGACTGTGTCTTCTTCAAATTTTAAAGGCTGAGAATGTTCAGATATTATAGAAAAGCCTTTTTCTTAAACCAGACACATGTGACTAGTACTGAGTTATTGTGTTTGAAAACCCTAGTTTCATGCGGACATGGCTGCATCCAAAATTCAAAGCTGAATTTGCCGAAGCTGCTTATTTGATAACCAGCTTACTTACTTTTTTCTCTTTTTTTCCTTTTTTTTTTCTGGTATTTAAAGATTTTTGAAGTAAAAGTGAAGCAAATTGTATGTCATTGGAAGTTAACAGTCCTGGGACTTTGATGATATCAAAATCATAAAATCAGGCTTTTTTTTTGTAACATGTTGCAAATGAGATTACCAAGATGTTTTTTCCACTGTAAGCACTTGACTCTTTCATGGCTTGTAGCCTTTATGCAACCTTGATTGGTACATATACTTAGTTACTAGTAGTGGATTTGGCAATGGATTCAATTGTATGTTATTTCAACAATGTTCTATAGCCCCTAAATGCTTGATTTAAGATCCATAAATAACCTTTTGCCAGAATTATACCATCACTCAGCACATGGATTTGTATTTCAGAGTTATTAGGTTCCTATCCAACTATTTTAGAATTTAAGGAGACATGCCTCTGATAGCCATAGGCCCCCCCCCCCCCTCCCCAAGAAAAAAAGTAATTCGTAGAGGGCATATATCATACAGATGAAATCAACACTTTCTGTTTCTCTAAGGTTTTGTCACGCAATTGGCAGGGGAAATTAATCACCCTGTTGTTAAATAATGGCATCAAGGATACATATCTGACTTGCTGTTAAGCAACAGTGTTTAATATCTGTAACAAAATATGGCTGTTTTCTCCTCCCCCCCCCTCCTGTATCTCTACCCCACCCCCACCCCTGCGATATAAACAAATGAATAAATACATCCTACTTTTTTTTTCCCTTTGTGGTTCCATTTCATATCCAGGCAATCTAATCTATATTGCTTCATTCAAGGAACAGTATTTCATTACATTCCTCCTAATATCTTATGAAATGTGAAAGAGCAAATATTTCCCTAGCATGTTAAAGAAAATAAGGACAAAATTAAAAGTGGAACTGTAGAATGTGCTCTTGTGACCGCCCACACGAACCCACAATGAGGAAACTCAAGACCCAGGCATACAAGACCTCGGCATACAAGGACCCGATTACGATTATTATTATGCAGAAGGAGAAGGAATGGGAGGAGAATAGGATTAAGAGAAATGTGACATTCTGACACAAAAGACATTGATATCTGTTAGCTTTCTGCCCGCTATTAGTCTCTTGACCCCAGCGAGGTCAACTCAACAATACGTACTTGACTGCTCCCTGGTGCACTTATATCCATGGGGAATTTTTTTTCTTCTTCTTCTTTTTATTATTAGTATTTTTTTTTTAGGTTGACTCTGTCTGGGTTCTGTCCGGGTGTAGTAAGGGGAAAAATAGGATAAGATACCTGAGAAATGCCTGGTATTCTAGAGGGTGTTAAATTTGAAGAAATGGATAGATTGCAGCACTGCAAAATTTTGAGTGGTGTTGTGGGTGAGAGTCTGTGTCACTATCAGGAACTGCTTGCTTGATTTCAGTGATGACTTGGAGGAGTGTGGGTGTGATGAGATTTACAATGTTATCTCTGACTGTTTTCTTCTGGGTTTTTATGCCTCCGCCACGAAGTGGTGCCGGAGGCATTATGTTTTCGGGTTGTCCGTCCGTCCGTACGTCCGTACGTACGTCCGTCCGCTTTCGTTTACGCGATAACTTGAGTAATATTTACTGGAATTTTACCAAACTTGGTCCAAGTATGAAGTATGATGGGGCAATTATTTGATTAGATTTTGGGTGAAATCGGCCAAAGGTCAAAGGTCAAAGGTCAAGGTCAAATCATGAAATTGTATCCGTTTACGCGATAACTCAAGACTGGATGGAAGTAAATTTCACCAAACTTTGTTGGAGGATGATGTATGATGGGACAATTACTTGATTAGTTTTTCAGTGAAATCGGACAGAGGTCAAAGGTCAAAGATCAAGGTCAAATCCTAAAATTTATCTGTTTACGTGATAACTCAAAACTGGATGAAGCAGCTTTCACCAAACTTGGTCCAATGATCATGTATGATGGGACAATTAGTTGATATGATTTTAGTGACATTGGCAAGAGGTCAAAGGTCAAAAGGTCAAGGTCAAATGCTACAAGTGTTGCAATTTCCCCCATACCTATGCAATGCCCAAAGGTATTTTGGTGAAAGTTGGTGTGGACATGTACTACTGCGTAAAGATTCTCCAGAGAGAGTTTCATGTCATAAGGTCAAAGGTCAAAAGGTCAAAGGTTAGGTGAAAATGTTGCAATATCACTTTTCTCGCAAATGGTTCAATGTATCTTCGTGGAACTTGGTACATACGCATGTACTGACTGGCAGGGATTATCTAGGGAATTTAGGGGTCATGGGTCAATAGTCATGGGTCAAAGGCCAAGGTCAACTCCTCAAAATTTTACTATTTCCCTTATATACTAGTATATGCAATGCTTGCATTATTAGTTTCAAAACTTATTACATGCATTACCTAATGGAGATTCTCTTGGAAATTTCCATCCGGAAGGTCAAAGGTCAAAGGTTAAGGGTCAAAGGCCAGGTTTCAATGCCCCTCCCCCCCCCAAAAAAAAAAAAAAAAATCCATTTTGTACCGTCATTACACTCTTTCTTCATACCTTGGAAATTACTCAATGCATAAACTTATAAAAAGGTCTGTCAGAATTCAAGTAAAAATTCTCAATTCCCCAAATATGTGTACCTGCACTCTTAGAAAATTAAAGCAAACCCAGTTCAAGACATATCTGACAAACCTGTCATTTCAGTATTTTGCCAGTTATGTGAAACTGTCATGGATCACACATTGTGAAGACATTGTACTATACGCCTATTGGGAGAATCATGCATTATGGCGGAGGCATCAGTCGCCATAGCGACATTTCTAGTTTTTCTTTTAACTGGAAGTTTTCATGACAATCAGGGTAGAAATGAAACCTTATGTACTGGGAAAGAGGTGTTAGTGACACTGACAGGCATAATGCAAAAAGGTAGCAAGTAATGCAGGCAGAGGGGAAAATTGTGTGGAAACAAGTCACAAATTTTAATATCAACAACAGAGATGAGGATTCTGTGTATCAGATGTTTGGTCTGTGTACATGTAATATCTTCTGTCCAGGACCAAGGAGGTACTTGTATCACTACCGTTTTGTATCCAAACCATATTGTTGTAGACAAGTTAAAGACCTGAGATTTTATGATGTCAGAAATGACTATAAACACTCTACTTCTGACTTGAAAACAGGGGCATTAGATTACACACACTGAGTAACTGAGACTTCGTGAACAGAATAAATCAAGTGGCTTATCCCTATAAAGCCCAAGGGTAAGGAAAAGTAAGCAACACCATGTGTTTGCTTGTTAATCCACTCATTACTATCTGATGGATGTGTGTAGTTTAGCATTAGACTGACAATTACAGTGTCTGCTATAGTATTATGCTGGGATGTAGTGTGTGGGATGAGTGGAAACATGTGTTATATTTGTGTCTTGCAAGCACTGCTTGATGCATGATACACTAATAGGTCGTTCAGATTTTGTGATATTTGTCAAGCTTAGCTGAAGTTTTGTAGCATTTAACCCATTAAGGATGAGTCCCAAGTATACTTGGGCAGGTGTCTGTGTTGCGTGTTGTAGCAAAATCAGTCCATCCTCATGGGGTTAAAAGAGCTTCCCACTGCAACTTCCCAACTGCCTTCCCTGAAATGGTGGTCAGCCGCAGAGTAACAAATGCAGTCTAGATAGCACTTTGAAAGGATGATCAGTCACAGAGTAACAAATTTAATGTTGATAGTGCTAAGCTACATTTGTATGCATAGAGAAATCATTTTACCATTTTGTGTGTTTGTTTCTACTCATCATAGCTGCCAGGCATTTCTCAGAAAGTAGCCAGCAGGCCATTCAGGAAGCCCTACAGAGGCTTGCCAAGCGACAGGCTGCCCGCCAGTATTCGGCGTCCAGTGTCCAGAATCAGAACCTGCTGACACAGAAGTACGTGGAGCAGCACTTTGGACTGGTTAACCCGCTGCAGGGCCCACCCCAGTCAACGCACGTCGGAGGAGGAGGAGGGTACGGCACCAACCCTGTCTTAACTAGCAGTCTGAGCCGAAGCGGGTCACGGTCACGCTCAGGCAGCATGGGCCACGTGCGGCCTCAGAGTCAAGGCCCGGCCCCCTCAGCCATAGCGGTGGATGGACACCTCGGGGGCGGGCTCCACTCCAGGGTTGGTGGTGGTGGTGGTGGAAGCCGTGTGGATGGGGAAGCGCCGGTTGAGAAGGGGCGCAGTGGAGCGAGTATGGAGCAAACAAGTCACCACATGCGGGCATCCAGCCAGGGCGCCGTACCCCTAAATAGAACTCACAGCGTTACCACGGATACCAGCTCTAAAGATAGCTCCGAGATCAGTGGACCAATGGGCGCGGCGAAGGTGAATTCTGGCCAGGGGTCTGGCCTGGCCAACGGATGGTCGGACGATGCCTACGGCGCCCAGCTGAGAGCCATGCAGCAGCTGACCGTGTCCGGAGGGACGGCCAAGGGTCAGGCCCAGTCCCACAATGCATTGCAGCAGCAGCAGGACGGAAGGACCGGAGTGAAGGCAGGGGGCAGCAGACATATGAGCAACGGTCCGTCACGCCCGCTCAGCCTCCACGAACAGCAACAGATGGCGTATGAGTTGTCCCAGCAGAGCAAGGCCAAACATCAAGAAAAGGTAAGGGCCACTTCAAGGGTGTTCTTCTGTGATTAATGTTTGGGAATCTGCAGGCTTACCTTCACCTTGTCTTTCCTCTAAATGAGGAAAGATGTTTGCATCCTGAATACCCTTCCCCCCCCCCCCCAATTTTTTTTTCCATCTCTCAGATATCTAACCTTGAAGTTGATAAAGTCTGACTACATTGCAAGTGAGACATGACCTCAATATACAGTGCTGTAACTATTTGCCTTATTTTGCCTTTATTGAGTAGTATTGATTTCTCTACTTTCCATGTAGTTTTGACACATGATGATGTACAAAACAAAGATACATAGATAACTCACTTAAGTTGGATAAGTTTTTCAGAGAATGTGCTGTATTTTATTGACTGCTCATGGAAATCCATGGTTTTCTTTGTTCAGTTTGTGGAGATTAAAAGGTAAAATAAACTTACAAATTTTTTGCATAGTCAATTCAAAAAGAGACAGGAACTACAAGGTTGAATGCAGTAAGGTCAAAAAAACCCAGATGCAGTATAGTTACAGAAGACTTGTTTAACATCTGTAGAAGATAGCAAGCCTATGTACTGGCACTGGGCTGTATTTTTCAATGCTCAGAATTGAATTGGGCCCAACAGATAAGGAATTAGTATGCTGCATGTCATGTGTGCTGTGCATCTTGAATTCACATATAAATTTCATTCATGTAATAATTGAAATATGAAAGTGAAATATGACACACATGAGTAGAAAGCATTATCTATTTTCAGCAGTCAAGTTTGCACTAGAGATGTTTGTCTGTAAAATGCATTAATGAGATGTTTGGACTTTCAATGGCTTTTTGTGAACAATTGATGCTTCACAAGAATTCTCATGTGGTGACTTGAGTTGCAGTAAAACTCACCACATGAATATAGTGAGATTAGGAGGGTTACAGAGTTTAATGATCTATGATAGAACTCTTTCATTGACATACATACCAGTATTCCTTAGCAGTGAATTTTACATTTCCTTCACAAACTATGATATGAAATTGGCAACACAAGTGGTAGTGTATCAAGTGATTCAGTGATAACCACAGTCTTTGAAGTTTAGTAATGGAAAAGAAAATTATGAATTAAAGCTTATCTTCTATGTATTGAGATATTTCTTTTTTTCTACAACTTTCTTTGCAATAACTCAAGAAAAACACGCCCTATCACCCCCATATTTTGCACATGTTTAGTTCATGTCACATACATTATTTCATAAAATAACAACTACTAGATCGGACAACATCTTGGGTATGTAAATTAGGATCAAAGGTCATAAATGTTTCATCTTGTATCTTGGTGAATACCTGTCCTGTCTTTTCCATATTTTTCACACGTATAAACGATGTCGCGAGAATCATTTCACAAAATAACCACTATTTCATCAGATGCAATCTTGGGAGTGTAAAGGTGGGTCAAAGGTCATATGTACTTGTTGCTGTTTCTTCGTTATAGTGTATACAGAATTTGGTACCAAACATGGCAGATATGATTCCCTTTGCTACATGAGAATGCAAACATCACACGGCCAATGTCTCTAAACACAGATGAAACTTGTATGGTCATGCCTATTGCGATCAGGACTCAAATCATTGATTAAAAAAAAAATTGGATCCCCTTAATTTGTCAGTGATGACAAATTACAATCTCGAGTTATCTTTATCATGCTATACCATATTCTATATTTTGTGTCATCTCACATGTCATATCAACAAAGTGAAAGCGATGCAGCTTCAACAGGGGGAAAAAAAAAGGAGAAGAAGAAAGAAATGCTCAAGTCCCATATAATGCGTAATTTAATTAAAGTGCTACACAATTTGTTCAGAGAGATGTACTCAGCTCTTGGACTGTCATGGTGTATAGCCAGAGCAGTCAGGTTTAGCTGCAGTGAATTGCCAGTGCTGGTATACCAGGGAAAAGGAGCACAGATGTTCATCTCTCAGGCCAGGCCTTTCGGGGTCATTAGCATAGATGCAGCCAGCCTGTCCAAGGTCGGACGCTGCCTGGTACCTTCAATGACCCATTAATCATCGCATCCCTCTCCCTATCCCTCTCTCTCTCTCTTTCTCCCCCCTCTCTCTTTCTCTGTGGCAATAAAACCCTCCCCCCTGTGATGATAGCTTATCTAGAGATTGCAAAACTCATCTAAACTAGATTAATGATGATAGTGGAGCTTGGGGTGAGACTGGAGTATTGGGAAGTAAGGAAGGGGGAGAAGAAGAGGGGGTGGGGGTTAAAAGGGGGAAGTACAGGAAGAAGAGTATGGGATACCTCTTGGCTTCCATTGTATTTTGCTGGTGCGTGTAGGCATGCATGGATCAAAGGTGATTGGTTCAAGGCGAAGTCTACCAATCAGTCAACTATGTTTATCCATAGAAGCAAAGTATCTTAAAGGGATGGTATAGTTTTGGTTGAGATGATGGGGCTTCAGGTTTCCAACTTTTTTTTTGTTGAGATGATGAGAAACCTTTTATTGAATATGAAAGAGCATACAATTCTAAGAGGAATTCAAAGTTTATTTGATGATTTTTTGTTGTTGTGGAAATTGCAGAGATGTCCAGAAACAAAGAGGTCTTAATAAAAGGTAGGACCCACCTTTTGTTAGGACCACTTTCTTTTACTTTGTTTTTGGCTATCTCTGCCATTACAAAACCAATTTTCATCAAATAGACTTTGAATTCCTCTTGGAATTGTATGCTCTTTAATATTTCATCAGTGGTTTCTTGTTACCTTGAAAAAAATTAAAATCTGAATTCCCATCTCAATCAAAACTATAGTATCCCTTTAAAGACCCAGTAGCATGAGGATACCATAGAATGGGAAGTCTGGGCGAGTTCGAATAAATTCGAGAATCCCCTTTTCAAATTATGTACTGTTTTGATCTCTGTGTAAGTACACATACAACCAAAGAATCTCATCTGGAGTCGGCCATTACCCATGAGCTTACACTTTGATACACATATTTGCTGACATCTGGATGACCAGTGCTATTTGTGGTTTCTGAATGTACTCCAATGGGCAGCGCATGAAGAACAGTTCAACTGGACCACCCACATTTCTCCGCGCTACCATGTCTTTAATTGTTATTGAGGCAATGTGCATCAGTGCATAGGTCTGTGTGTGGAAAAGACTTGGTATAAAGAGTGTTGATTGGATGAAGAAAGAATAGGAGGGGATGGGGGGGGGGGGGAGAGTGGGGGAAAAAAGGGAAGGAGAAAGGGGGGGGGGGAGGGCAGTGAGAGGAGACAGAACTCGCTCAGCAGTGCTCCAGACAGAGGGTGCTGGCAAGGTTGGTCCACAGATGCTCTGCAGAAATTAACGCTGCCTCATTCAATTAACCATGTGTGCCCACATTTAACTCATTCATTAGTGCTCTTAAAATAAGTCCTTATAAATAAACTCTTTCCTTCACCACATGATGTGCATCCATCTAAATATTGTACACACAGATACATACTGTGCAAATTGGATGAAATGATGACATCACCATATAGAAGTTGTACTTGTTATTGCAGCCAGCATGACTGTGCTCTCCAAACAAACTTTAAAATTCCTTAACTATCCTGTCATACGTCTTATTACTGTGAAATTTATTCTTCTGTTTTATTTCACTCTTTTTATGAAGTTAATTAGAATATGAAGTGAATTTTTTAAAGGTGTTTTTAACCAAAAAAATAAGTATTCGTGTATGATGGTAAATTAGAAACAAGGATGTCCTTGCAAAATAAGGCAGCTTTTTTCCTTTTTCTCGAATTAATATGTTTCTTTGTATTGTGAACATCTAGGCCTACTCTTTCGCATATTGTACCCCCCTCTTCTTTCCTTTCCACTCTTCACATTCAATTTCTTGTAGTTTTATAATGCCATAATGATGGAATCCATGTTTGAATAACTTTGATATGGTATCCTTTATACACCCATATATATACAAACATATGTAATGTACATTGTACATACATAAATAAACATATGATATCCATGCATCACCATTCATCTCTCTCTCTCTCTCTCTCTCTCTCTCTCTCTCTTCCCCTCTTTCTCCCTCTCTCTCTTCCTTTTCCCTTTTTAGCATAGGTCTACAATTGTACATACTTGAAGCTGTTTGTCTTCTACTATCCAGCTGTCAATTTTTTTTTTATCACTCTATGCTTTTTCTTTCTATCTATCTCTCTAACCCCCTCCCCATCCCCATTTTCTCCTTTTCTTTCTCTGGCCTGTCCTAGCAATCTTGTGGCTGACACACACACTGGGTGGTATATGTGATGGTGTTGGGAAAGCAATAAAGAGAGCCTGCAAGGTTCAAGTTCAAGTGTGAGCTCATCAGCTTTATCTAAGCCCCAGATTGGCGGACAAAAGAAGGAAACCAGGGAAAATGGATTATTCCTGTAAAAGGGAGGGGCTTCTTCTTCTTCAGTCTTCTACCAGCATGGCTGCTTTAAAAACAAAAACTATAGCAAAAACCTTCAAAGGATTAATTAGTTTAATATGAAGTACACATGTGTGGAAATCAATACTAAGATATCTTGTGCAAGCCTCTGTGTGTGTGTGGGGGGGGGGGGATGGAGGGGAGGGGTAAGTGTGTTTGTGTATGTAGGCATACTCTCTGTAGGCCTACAGTGTTCTGAGTGACAAAATTTTGCTATTTTTATGATACATTTGTCCTGACCTTACCTTCATAGTTGATTTGTTGGTAACTCCTGGGCATTTTGATGTGATTAGAGCATAGCTCTTTCCAATGTATGTGGGGTGATATCCTAAACATTTGAATCACAGCCTTTAAACAGTCATTCCTCAGATGTTTCCTGTACTACCACTTGTACTAGTCTTCCCTGCCCCCAAGGAAAAGGAAAGGGGGGGGGGGGGGGGAGGGGCAAGATAAGCACATGGTATACAGCAGGCCAGCACCTGCAGGGAGGGATTTGGGGTTATTGGGGGTGGCAGAAAATACACATTAATGGCTCTTTCGTGCCATTTGTTGATTTTGCGGGGTCTTTTGAAGAGAAAGGCCAGCTAATTTTGGTTTATATCATGGGGGCCTGCTAGACAAGGAGACAGTCACGGTTGCAAGACACCAGTCTACAGTGGGAGTGTCCCCCCCCCCCCCCCCTTCAAGAGAAGACAGTTAAAGAGGGTAATAGTACTTTTACTCTAATTGGTCAGGGAGAAAGAAATTTGCTGCAAGTCCATTGAGAATTAAAGGGCATAAGGGATTTTTTGTCTTTTGTTTTGTCTGTGTGATTTGCTCTTTTATGTCTGTCTGTGTGTTTATTTGTTTGTTTTGTCAATTGTTTCGGCCAGGAGGACAGGGTCATTCATGTTTGCTTCCTTGTGGTCCTTGATTGATCCAGCAGACGATTATGCTGAAGCACATACTCAGGATGTTGCAACATCACACACTAAAAGTTGAAGTTTGTAGACCAGTATGAGAAGTTAGCTGGAATGGAGAGACATCTTCCATATAGGCCCTATACTATCTCAGAGATCTGTCTTCTTTCTCATTTGATGAAATGTTTGTCATGATCGAATAGATATGCTTTCGTGCATGTACAAGTCTGTGATTCTTTGAAAGAGTAAAGCAGTCCAAATAGGTTTTATGATAGATAGATAGATAGATAGATAGATAGATAGAAGGATAGATAGATAGATAGAAGGATAGATAGATAATACACTGGTAGATACATGTATATCAATGTAGCTAGATAAAAAGAGAGAGATATATTGATAATAACAGAATCATTTCCTGTGCCCATTACAGCTGTTCATGATAACTATGTTATAGCAAAATGCAATGTAGTGAAACACATTGTGCAAAGAATTATAAATCAATTAATTTTTAGTCCATGAATTATAATTCAAAAATGTTTTAGAATATGCATAGATATATCATATATATACATAGGCCCTACATACAACAAAATCTCAGACATTGATTTGTTGTTTTCGCAATCATTTAGTTAGGATTTGGTGAGAATTGCATGCATTTGCATTTGGGAGGCACTTTCTTTCACTGAGGGTTGTTCTATGTCTTGCAGGACAAAAATAGATGTATATGCAATACCTAGCAAAAATGGGGGAAAAAATAAAATAAGAAGAAATGCCTATATGTAGTGGCGGCCTTTTTGTCTTAGCATCAGAACTATGGTTGTCCAGCAAGGCAACTAATAATATTCATTAGCTCTGGCCTTGACATCAGCTGAAGCTCTCCCTCCCACCCCACCCCCCCACCACCACCCCATCCATTCCCATACCCACCTAAATTGGCACAGATCATCCAATGGCAGATGGTATGAATAACCTGTCATGATTATATCATTACCTGACCTCCAGGGATCGTTATTTCATAAATCAAAATATTCTCACATTTTTAGAGGCAGAAGGTTGCTGATGATTGTGCGGAAAGTGAGGACTCGAACCGGATTGGAACATCTCCATTTATGATAAGCAAAACGGTGTTACTCATCATGAGAATG